>NC_082741.1:242500-542500 GCF_016772045.2 Ovis aries
CCTGGAGAATCCCACGGACAGAGGAGCCGGGAGGGCCCTGCATGGGGTCACAGAGAGTCAGACAGGACTGAGCAACTTTCACTTTCCCTCGGCATTTCCATAAAGGAGATGAACACACTTAGGGAGACCCAGGGGCTTCCCTGGTGGTTCAGAGGTCAAAGCATCTGCCCGCAATGCGGGGGACCTGGGTTCGATCCCTGGCTCAGGAAGATCCCCTGGAGAAGGAAATGGCAACCCACTCCAGTATCCTTGCATGGAGAATCCCATGGATGGAGGAGCCTGGTGGGCTACAGTCCATGGGGTCACAAAGAGTCGGACACGACTGAGCGACTTCACTTTCACTTTCAGGAAGACCCAAACCCGCTGATGGAAAACAGTGCCCACACGTTTGCTGGGGAAACGCCTGGATCTGTGGCCAGGGGTCATCTGGCTCTCTGTGGTCTGCGCGGAGATTGAGCGCGGTGTGCCCCCGCATGCAGGGGAGCTAGACGTGTGCGGGGGTGGGGGCGGGGGGCAGGGGGGCGAGTGACCTTTGTTTTCTAATCCGTCAGTCGGCCGGAGCCGTCCTGGACACCTCCTTATCTGACGGCTTTATGCCTCAAAAAGCAGCAAATGGAATGACCAGGGGGCAAGGGTGGGCCGGGGGTAGCCCAGCCTGCTGCGTCTTCGGTTTCCGTGGCCCGCTTGGGGCCGGGGGGCTGGGTGCACAGAGGGCGCAGAGGGTGGGGGCTCGCCGTGGTGCTTAAGACTGGCCCCTGTCGGCTTCTCTTCCCAGCATCCGTGGGGCCTTCCGTCCGCAGGGCAGGCACGCAGGACACGCGTTTTCATGCACAAGGCCAGGCCCTGGGCCCTGTGCAGTACACCTGTGTTGCAATAATCCCAGCTTCTCTCTGATATCTGCAGAGGCGCTGGAGAAAGGCCCCCTTGGAACAATGGGATATTGTCTGCCTGGGGCACACCAGATCCAGGGAATTACCGTGATGGATAACAGGTTTACCTAGAGCCAAGCCCGGCTCCTAGGGCGACGCTCGGTCCTCTTCTTAAAGAACAGGACAGGCGGACGGGAAGGCGCAGAGCAGTGCGGAAGAGGAAATTAGCCTGCGGGAAGCGGGGGCGGGGAGGGGGAGCCCAGAGCTGGCCTGCGGATGGAGAGGCTGCTACCTGCCTGTGGACACCTCTCGCAGACCTCTCCCAGGCTCGAATCTCATGCAGATGGTTCATCAGTACTTTCGAGAAGGAGCAGTTTAATAAATAGAAAGGGGAGGGATCGTAAGTAACGTAAATGGGCAGGGAGTGAAGCCGCGGGAGTGCGGGGTTCCCTGAAAAGGAAGAAGAGCCCTGTGGCTTCCGTCGCTCGGTACTTCCCGCGCCCGGGAGAAGGAAACTGCGCGGTGTTTGAGCTCCACACTCCGCGGGTGTTCACTTCTCAGCACCTTGTCTGGCGGCGTTGTGTGGCAGGCAGGGTCTTAGCTGCCTGACCCGAGCCATCAGCACGGGACGAGCAGCGTCTTAGTCACAGGAACAGCAGTTGTTCAGTCGCTCAGTCGTGTCTGACTCTTTGCGACCCCATGGACTGCAGCGCGCCAGGCCTCCCTGTCCATCACCAGCTCCGAGTTTACTCAGACTCATGTCCATGCCACCCACCCATCTCATCCTCTGTCGCCCCCTTCTCCTCCTGCCTTCAATCTTTCCCAGCATCAGGGTCTTTCCCAGTGAGGCAGGTCTTCCCATCAGGTTAGGGCACTGAAGCTCCGGCTTCAGCGTCAGTCCTTCCAATGGACATTCAGGGTTAATCTCCTTTAGGATGGACTGGTTGGATCTCCTTGCTGTCCAAGGAGCTCTCAAGAGTCTTTCTCCAACACCACAGTTCAAAAGCATCAATTCTTCGGCACTCAGCTTTCTTTAGAGTCCAACTCTCACATCCATACATGACTCCTGGGAAAACCACATCACCCAGCTTGTTGCCTAGGAAAGAAGGGGTGGGCTGAGCGGGCGAGGTCTGTTTACCCAGCCTGTTCATTCCAGATGGATGTTGGCAGAACAGGACAGATGTAGGAGAGACACCTGGTTGACCCCGTCTCAGCACCTCAGGGCTACAGGTAGGACTTTGCGCCCCTTCGTTGGCACGAGGAGCAAATATCGTAAAGGAAGCTCACTGAGGAAGCTCAACCAGAAGCTTCTCAGGGTTTTCCAAGCTCTTGGACGACCCTGTCTAGCGGCTGAGGTGCACACAGGTGAATTTTTCAGGGAGCCGCCGAGAGCTGGCATGCCACACCTGGGTCTGTGTCTGACGTCGAGGGCGTAAGCCGCCTTCCTGCACCCGCATTTGATGTCCCCTCTCCAGACCCCCACCGCACCCATCGCCATTACTGCCTCTTCCTGAAAACACAACAAAAGGCACGACCATGCCTCCCTGGTGGCTCAGGGGTAACAACTCTGCTTGCAATGCAGGAGACCCGGGTTCAATCCCTGGGTTGGGAAGGTCCCCTGGAGGAGGGCATGGCAGCCCACTCCAGTATCCTTGCCTGGAGAATCCCATGGACAGAGGAGCCTGACGGGCTGCAGTCCCTGGGGCCATAAAGAGTCGGACACGACTGAGTGGCTAACACTTGAAATTTCCTATCCCCTCCTGCGACCCCGTTATGCTGGCTTCCCCAGGCAAACCTGTCACCTTCACCACTGACTGCCTTTTAAGACGACTCCCTTTCTTTTAACTTCTTTTGTTTGCTGTGTCGGGTTGAACCTGCGAGGCGGCCAGGAGCCTCTCACCTCCAGCGTTTTAGCAGCAAAGTTCCGAGGGCCCCGTGCAAGAGGAGGTCTGCGAAAAGTCACCACGGTGACCGTAATCCCATGGATGGTTTTTTTATTTTTATTTTTTTCCTCCGAGGCAGCGTTTTTTATCTTCCCACATGCAAGGGCATTGGGCTGTCTTTCAGCCTGCCCTCAGCTGCAACGCTTAGCCTTGCCATCCCCGAAGGAGATTCAGAGCGGAGAGGGGGCCATGAGCCAGTTCGGTTTTCGTAGACGCAGAGGAACCCGGCGGGAGGGGAGCCCCCAGCACCCTGCCCAGGCGTCTCAGACGCGAAGGGCAGGCTGGGGGCGGCCGGGACGATGGGTAGGCGCTTGCGCATACCAATCAGCTCGATTTGCCCGCCGTGAACTGAAAGATGCCCAGCGCCAGCTGAAGGGAAATTTAATAACCGTGCCCCGGGGGACTTGAGGCCAGAGAACTCAATGGGACCAGCTGTTTCTGGCTCCTCTGAGGATGGGGAGGAAAATTAAATTAAATTTCAAAAATAGTTGTGATACTCACTGGAAAGAGGAGGGTGGAGGTGAGTGTCAAGTCAGGGAGCTGAGACAAGAGAGGTCCCAGGTGGGCAGGCGGGGATGGACGCAGGTGAGACCCCCGGCCTCCGCCACAGCCCCTCCTGGGGGGTGTACCCCCGGCTTTGGGGCTGTCAGACCCGTGAGGGGCACCCCACCCCCGGTGGGCGTCTTTTGGCTGTCCGTCAAGTTGGGCATCATCACTGTCTATGATTCTTGTAACTTTAGGTTTCTATTATGAAAAGAAAATACAGCTAAGTGTACAAAAAAGGTGTAAGAATTCTGAAAAAAAAAAAGGTCTGTGAAGATTCATAGAGTTAAGAGAACAAAGTTATGATTCCCAGTGGGGAGTCTGGGATGGATATGGACACACTGCTGTATTTAACACGGAGAACCAGCAAGGACCTGCTGTTCAGCACAGGGAACTCTGCTCAATACTCTGTAATAACCTTATGGTTCCCAGTGGGGAAGGGTGGGGGAAGGGACAGTCAGGGAGTCTGGGATGGACATGGACACACTGCTGTATTTAGCATGGAGAACCAGCACGGACCTGCTGGACAGCACAGAGACCTCTGCTCAATACTCTGTAACAACCTTATGGTTCCCAGGGGGAAGGAAGGGGAAGGGATAGTTAGGGATGGACATGGACACACTGCTGTATTTAACATGGAGAACCAGCAAGGACCTGCTGGGCAGCACAGGGAACTCTGCTCAGTGTCACGTGGCAGCTTGGCTGGGAGGGGCGTTTGAGGGAGAGTGGATACATGTGTATGTGTGGTTGAGTCCCTTTGCTGTCCAACTGAAACTATCACAGCGTTAATTGGCTATACCCCAATACAAAATAAGTTTAAAAATAACTAGGAAAAGAAGTCTGAAGTTGTCAGACTTCCCTGATGGCTCAGATGGTAAAGAATCTGCCTGCAGTGCGGGAGACCTGGGTTGGATCCCTGGGTGGGGAAGATCCCCTGGAGAAGGGAATGGCACCCCACTCCAGTATTCTTGCCTGGAGAATCCCATGGACCGAGGAGCCTGGCGGTCTACAGTCCACGGGGTCGCAGAGAGCTGGACACGCCTGAAGTGACAGAGCACGCACTCACAGACCTCAGGGGATGAGGCAGGCCTTTCCCGGGAAGTGCAACCTGGGCTGTGTTCCAGAGGGGCCTGGGTGCTGAGGAGGCACTCAGCGTGATCCACGGAGCCTCCCTCCCGGCCAGCTGGGTGGACTTGCTGTGGAGGGAAGAGATTTAGAGCCCTGAGATGAAGCCAAACCTGGGTGGTGCGGAACACGGGCCTGTTTGCTTTTTCAACAGTGCAGCTAAATTATAATTATATTTCATCCCATGTTGCCCAGAGAAGAAGGCTTTTGTAACCAGCCCCACCTTGGCCTGCTGCTGGCATAAATCTTCCCCGGGAGGCGGGAGCACCTCGAGATGTGAGGGGGAGGCCTGCGGATCTGGGGGGGAGGACGGGGGGCGGGGCGGTGGTGAGACCGGCCCGTGAGACCGGCCAGGGCCACGGTAGGGCCGGCTCCGCGTTCGCAAGGGCGTGGACGCTGGACTGAGCCAAGAGCCTGTGCCCCCACGACGGCCAGGCCGCTAACGAGCGCCGTGCGTGCGTTCTCCTCATTGTTTTTCTTTCGTTTGTCTCCGCAGCGAGCGGGAGCGAAAAGGACCCCTTAAAACCGACGGGATCGGTGCCAAGGAAGCGAACGGGGGCCACCCTGAGTCCACACGGGGAAGCAGGGGCTCCGAATGGTTTTGTGCAGGAAAAGTGTCAAGAACGGGGATGGGCTGCCGCCGGGTCACGGGAAGGGATGGACAGGGCTCCAGGCCGCGTGGCCGGCCCTGGCGGTCCGGCCCCGGGCAGGCAGGCGCCTCAGCGCCCTCCTGTCTGGGCCGGGAAACCACCGGAAGGGCCGGGCTTCCCGAGGGTGCATACTTGTGCCCTGTGTGTTCTGGAAAGTCACCCCCAGCCCCCCTGCAGAAGGCGGGCCTCAGTCTCACGGTCTGCTCCCAGGAACGGTGCTCTCGCACAACCAGCTAGGAACATTCCAGCCCTGATTCTGTGGCGGCTCGTTCTTTCCAGGGTAAGCGGTCAGCTCAATGGTTTCCACCCCAATACCCGCCTCCTACCAGAGGCTGCCCAGAGTGTCTGCGGAGGCATGGGAGACTCCGGGAGCTGCGTTTCAGGACAGGCTGGGGGAACACGATGGGGTGGACGAGAAGGGCCCAACACGGCTACACAGTTATTTAAAGAATGATTAAAAAAAAAACAAAAAAACCCGCTGGCTTGGTTAAGGCGAAGGGCGGTGTTGAAACACACATCGCGATATTAACACCCACACAGGCAGCCTGGTCCGACCCCCCTTGCCCTTGAAACCCACGCAACGGGAAAAGAGCACCCAGGTTTGTGATGTTGGACCGGATCTAACATAAAAGTCCAGTCCAAAGTCCAGCAAGTCCACTCTTGGAATGCACTAGGCTGGTTCATCTCCCGGAGTCAGGTGCCATCCCCAAATCTGGGCTTCAGGGCTGCCAAGCGCTTGACGGATCACATCCGTCATGTGGAAACGAAAACCCGAACCGGTCAACGGTGTGGAATAAGGCGCAGAGAAACCTCCCCGGCGGATGCCGTGATGTTTGCGGATCTGTGTTAGAGACTCGCCCAACACGGCCACCAGGCACTGGCAAAGCGTGTATTCCAAGGAGGTGGGGGTACAGTGTAGGTCACCTAGGGGGAACGTTAAAATGTTCTTTATAGCTCTCTGTGTGTTTCTTAATTAATTTTTATTGGAGTACAGCTGCTCTACAATGTTGTGTTAGCGCTCTGGGCTTCCCAGCTGGTGATAGCGGTTAAGAAGCTCCCTGCCAATGCAGGAGACGTAAAAGACGCAGGTTCGATCCCTGGGTGGGGAAGATGCCCTGGAGAAGGAAAGGGCAACCCACTCCAGTACTCTTGCCTGGAGAATCCCATGGACAGTGGAGCCCTGCAGGCTACAGTCCATGGGGTCGCAGAGAGTTGGGCAAAAGTGCAGCGACATCACTTAAACATACCGCAGCGGAAGAGGGGGTGGAATATCCCACAAAGTTCTCTTAGTAGTGGGAAGATGTTTTCTGAGTGATAAGAGATTTATTTTTTACCCCCGTTTTCCTGAAACAGGACACTGAATTCTGCAGTAGCTTCTTTTAGCTGGGATCATGTGAAAACGTTACATGTGGGCAAGATCTGAAGGTTACTATTGACAAGTTAAGATTGTTGCCAAGATAATTATTTTGAGTAAAGTGGGGAAGGAGGAAAATAAGGGTGAAGATGAGGTCAAAGAGGGTATGTTGAATTTCTTATGAGTCCTGGTATTGTGGATGCTAGGCAGTTAATGTCTAGCTTTGTACCCACACTGCCATTCTGCGGAATAGAGGCTCGGCCCTGGGATTCACGTGGATTTCGGGCACCCAGGGGGCAGATGTGAGCAGTTCCTCGTTTTGAGGACCAGGCTTCTCTCCGTCCCGACCGGATTCCTTTTGCCTACCGGGCACTTGAGGAGGAAGTTTTGCAGCCAACAGATTCCCACCAAGAGTAAAAGCGTCTTTTTATTTTGTTTTTAAGCATGTTTTGAACTGGGCCATTTGTAAAGGCTTATTGCATTTGTTGCAACGTTCCCTCTGTTACGTGCTGTTGTTGTCGGCTGGCAGGCATGTGGGATCTTAGCTCTTTCATCAGGGACTGAGCCCGCCCTCCCTGCGCTGGAAGGCGAAGTCTACACCGCTGAGCTGCCAGGGAGGTCCCTCAACGCGTCTTCTTAAAGCTGAGATTTCAGCTCTTTGAGTCCGTGCTGTTATCGCTGGTCTGTCTTTGGTACTTTCACCAGAATGGAAACCACTTCCCCTTTACATCCTCAGGGGTCTTGTTGTAAATGGCCACGTGCGATTTCAGATGGAGAGAAATGGAAGTTTAAGTGGCAGTGCTAAGTCGCCCAGTCGTGTCCGACTCTTTGCAACGCTATGAACGGTAGCCCGCCAGGCTCCTCTGTCCATGGGAGTCTCCAGGCAAGAACACTGGAGCGGGCTGCCGTTTCCTCCTCCAGGGGACCTTCCCAACCCAGGGACCAAAACTGGGCATCTTGTGTCTCCTGCGTTGGCAGGCAGGTTCTTCACCCCTAGCGCCGCCAGGAAGTAGAGAATACATAAAACCTTGATGAAGAGCCTGTGGCTGCACCTGCCAAATCCCACTTCACTGAAGCTGGTCCCCATGTCCCCGTGTCCTGTAGAATTGCTGTCAGCGCCCACCTGGGACATAAAGGCTCTCTCGTTGCTGATGGTGATGCTCAGCTCAGAACAAATAGCCTTGGGGTGGGGGTGGGGTCAGGGAGTGGGCATCGGGGGTCCAGGACCAAACACAAGATGGGTAGGGGTCCAAGAGCCTCAGGGTTCCTCAGGCTGAGGCCCAGCTCGAGCTCTAAGACGTAAGCCTTCTTCCACACACACACCCAAGACGGGTATTTCTGACATTTTCTTTCCTTTTTAATATTTATTGAATGAAAGAGCTTTTAAATCCTATAGTGCTTTGCCATTTTCAAAATTTCACACGGAGGATTTCATACAATCCCACGCTCAGTTGCTCAGCTGTGTCCGACTCTCTGCGACCCCATGAACCGCAGCACGCCAGGCCTCCCTGTCCATCACCAACACCCGGAGTCCACCCAAACCCATGTCCATTGAGTAGGTGATGCCATCCAACCATCTCATCCTCTGTCGTCCCCTTCTCCTCCCGCCTTCAATCTTTCCCAGCATCAGGGTCTTTCCAGTGAGTCAGCTCTTCGCAACCAGTGGCCAAAGTATTGGAGCTTCAGCATCAGTCCTTCCAGTGAATATTCAGGATTGATTTCCTTTGGGATGGACGGTTTCAATTTGTCCATCCCAAACTCCCTAATGATCCCTCCACCTCCCCTATCCTTCCCTGCACCTACAGGAAACGTTAGTTCGTTGTAAATAAGCTCGCTCCTACTGTTTTCTAGATTCCACATGTAGGCGACATCACGTGATATTTGCCATTTTCTGTGGTGCACTTCACTCAGTATGGAAATCTCGAGGTCCACCCAAGTGGTTGCAAAAGGCAAATCCCCCTCTTTCTCGTGGCTGCGTGACATTCCCTTCTATTGGGCGCACCGCATCGTCTGTCAGCGGACACGCAGGTTGCTTCCGTGGGGAGGGTGGGGTTTGAGGGTTAGTGTTTGGACACCTGGATGGTGAGATAGGTGCCAACATCCAGGTGACAGGCGCTGGTTCTTGGGCCAACATCACACGGTGCTGTTCATTTCAGAAGGGGCCCTGGTGAGCTCTGGCCTGCTGCTTCGTCCACTCCCAGCCCCACCAGGACTTGGGATGTTGAAGACACTGTTAGCACCGCCTGCTTCGATCCTAAAGGGTGCAGGTATTACTTGTCTACAGAGAGAGACTCTTTGAGGTTACATCCACAGCCCCCAGCGAGGTGTGAACTCCCATCTGAGAGGGTTAGCCTTTTGCTTGCTGTAACGGAGGGCTAAGCCACAAACATTCCTTGTTAGCCCCATTCCAACGTTGGGAAATTTATTTCTTTTTTCCCCCTTGTACCAGAGAAATCAGGCTCCTCTGTGGGATAACGCGAAAAATTTGCTAACAAACTGCTTCTCCCTCGTTCAGAGGCCCCGAGAATTCCGAACACGCTCTGGAAAATCAAACCGCTGTGACCCGACCAGCATTTCGACGGGTTACGACTAAATGAAACAGACAACATGTGGGTCCAATTTACTCCACGACGCACATGTTTAAAGGGTTTTGGCAAAAGCTCTCTTGCTCTTTCCTCGTCTTCCCTCCCTTCACCCCAAACATTAGAGAGATGGTGGGAGACTGTTTTGAGAAAACAGCGGAGGCTGAGGTCTGCTCCAGGCGTGCAAACAAATGAAACGGGGTGGGCGGCCTCACCCTCAGCCACGGGGGAGAAGACGCCACCGCCCTCTTCAATCCTTAAATGTTTTGATGTGGTTTGCAAGATTTGTCTCTGGGTACAGGGGAGACACCAAGTGGGGAGGGCTACCAAGGCTGGCTGGAGCTTGCTGAGAAACGCTTGCACGTAGCCCCGGGGTGCTGTCCGGGGCGAGGGGCGGGGCGCAGACTTGGGCAGAACCTGAGCTGAGCCTGCAGCTCTGAGCTTTCGTAGCTGCTTGGATATACACCCCCCGAGCCCCGACTGGTCAGCAGGGCTGGGCACCCATCTGTTACCTCCATCCTCTGACTGGAGCCTCTGGGGAGCTTGCGATATGTGGGTGGCACTCGCCTTACATGCAAGGAGACAGCTCAGGGTTGGCGGAGGTGGGGGGCAGGTGACCTCCGCCTTGTCAATGAAAATGAAAGTGTTAGTCCCTCAGTTGTGCATGACTGTTTGTGACCCCGTGGACTGTAGCCCACCAGGCTCCTCCATTCATGGGATTCTCCAGACAAGAGCACTGCAGTGGATTGCCATGCCCTCCTCCAGGGGAGCTTCCCGGCCCAGGAGTCGAACCCAGGTCTCCTGCACTGGTAGGTGAGTTCTTTACGGTCTGAGTCACCAGGGAAGCCCATTAAAACGTCTCATGAGATGCTCACCTGGCAACCGAGATCCCAGCGAGGCAGGCGTGACCTCAGGTCTTGGGTGAGTTTAGGGAACATCGATTCCGTCGTCCCTCATTCGTAGTTTTCTGTCTTTTTGTTTCTGGGAAGGCTGGCTGGGGGGGGTGGGGGATGGTAGAGGGGAGGACGGTGTCACGGCGGCCTAATGAACAGAAGGTGAGAACTAAGAAGCAAGACTTGTCACCAATTATGTAAACATGTCATCTTTGTTTTGTCAATAAGCATTCCGGGCTGGCGTCTCTTCCTTGCAGAGAGCGTCCCCGCTTCCCACAGGAGGAGAGCGGGGAGACGGGGCTGTCTGTCGAGAAGAGACGCCATCAGATGCCCGGCACGCGGAGGGCGGGTGAGCGGGGGGGTCTGTCTCTGGGGGGCGCGGGGCAGGGGGGAAACCCCCCTTGGCCAGCACTGTCAGCGAGGCAGCCTTGGAGCCACGCCGTCGCCCGTTAGGCATAAAGCGGCGAATGATGCACACAGTCTTCATCTGCTCCCTGGGAAGGGGGCCAGTCTGCAAGGTGGGGTAGGGGGGCACCCCTGGGCGCTGCTGCTGTGGCCGTCGGGGTGGGAGGCTGTGTGCATCCCAGCAGGGCTCAGGGATGGTCCTTGGGGGCCAGCTGTGTGGCTGGGCTGCGGGTGCCCTGCGTTCATGGGCTGTTCTGGAAAGGCGGGCCGTCCACAGCATCCTGAGCAGGTGGTGGTGGCTGTGCTTGAAGGAACTTGCTGTTGGTTCCTGGGCTAGACTGTTTTAGCTGGGCTTTTTGTGCTGGGAAAAAAAAATGCTTGCGTGTGTGTGTGTGTGTGTGTGTGTGTGTGTGTGTGTGGCGTGCAAATGAGTAGTAAACACTTGAACAGATGTGTGAGTTGGACTATAAAGAAGGCTGAGCACCAAAGAATTGATGCTTTCCAACTATGATGCTGGAGAAGACTCTTGAGAGTCCCTCAGACTGCAAGGAGACCCAACCAGTCCATCCTAAAGGAGATCAAGCCTGAATATTCATTGGAAGGACTGATGCTGAAGCTGAAGCTCTAATACTTTGGCCACCTGATGCGAACTGACTCATTGGAAAAGACCCTGATGCTGGGAAAGATTGAAGGTGGGAGGAGAAGGGGATGACAGAGGATGAGATGGTTGGACGGCATCACCGACTCAATGGACGTGAATGTTAGCAAACTTCGGTGGACAGTGGAGCACAGAGGAGTCTAGTGGGCTACAGTCCTCGGGGTCACAAAGAGTTGGAACTGACTGAACAACAGCAATAAAGCCCCATTTGACAGAACTCCACAGCAAGGATAGTGATGGACAACCACAGAGGAAAAGGACTTGTTGGGACCTGACCTGAGTCATGGCAGGCTCAACAGGCCACACTAGGCCTAAGCCTCAGGTTCTTGTAAGCATGAGTCATAATTCTAGGAAGCCCCACCAAGGTTCCCGATGATACCAAGGTCCCCGATGACACCAAGGTCCCCCCCGATGACGCCAAGGTTAAGTCAGTCACCACGATGACCCAAGGTTGAGTCAATCACCACATGCCAATTACACTATTGCTGAGACAAAAGACCGCCTGCATATAAGCAGCTGTGATTCAGAGCTCAGGGCTCTCATCAAGATTCCACTGTGCTGGATGAGACTTGGGCCCTAGCTCGAGCTAGCAATAAATCCCTTTTTGCTTTTGCATTGCTGTGGACATCTTATTCTCTCAGTTTTGGGGACTTAGACACTGGGCATAACAGACTTTGCCCTAAAAATTGTGAAATAGACAAGCATTAGTTGCTCAGTTGTGTCTGACTCTTTGCGACCCCACAGACTGTAGCCCAAAAGGCTCCTCTGTCCATGGGATTCTCCAGGCAGGAATACTGGAGTGGGTTGCCATGCCCTCCTCCAGGGGTTCTTCCCCACCCAGCGATCGAACTGAGGTCTCCTGTATTGCAGACAAGGAGGGATGTAGAAAACCCACCTCCATGAAGATTTTTAAAACAGGGCTATAGAGGTATAAATTACATACCATGAAATTCACCTTTTTTTCTTTTGAAGAGACAATTTCATGGTTTTTAGGCTTCCCATGGGGTCGCAAGGAGTCGGACATGACTGAGCGACTGACCTGACTGACTGAGGCTTCCAATGTGGTGCTAAGTGGTAAAAACGGCCTGCCAACGCAGGAGACATAAGAGATGTGGGTTTGATCCCTGGGTCTGGAAGATTCCCCTGGAGGAGGAAATGAAACGCCACTCCAGCGTTCTTGCCTGGAGACTCTCATAACAAAGGAGCCTGGCGGGCTACAGTCCATGAGGTTGCCAAGGGTCAGACAGGACTTGAGCGACTCAGCACACACACATACTACGTTAGCAACCATCACTGCAATCTAATTCCGGAATCTTTCCATGACCCCCTCTAAAACAGAACCACCTGCCTATCTGTGGTCATTTCTCTGACCTTCACCCCAGCCCCCCGCCCCCTAGGCCCCATCGAGTCTACTTTCTGTGTCTGTAGATTCCCCTGTTCTGGACAACTCGAACAAACGGAGTCATGGAATAACATGTGGCCTCTTCTGGCTGGCTTCTTTCACTAAGCACCCTGATTTTGAGGTTTATTCAACTTGTAGGCTGCGTCAGTGTTTCACTGCATTGTAGCTGGTTTTCATTCCACCCTAGGGATGGGCTCCGTTTGGTTCATCCATTCACCTGTAGATGGTAACGCTCAAAATCCTTCAAGCTAGGTTCCAATGGTCCATGAGCTGAGAACTTCCAGATGTTCAGGCTGGCTTTAGAAAAGGCAGAGGAACCAGAGATCAAATTGGCAACATCCACTGGATCATCGAAAAAGCAAAAGCGTTCCAGAAAAACATCTGCTTCTGCTTCCTTGACTACACTAAAGTCTTTGACTGTGTGGGTCACAGCAAAGTGTGGAAAATTCTTTAAGAGATAGGACTACCAGACCACCTTACTTGCCTCCTGAGAAATCTGTATGCAGGTCAAGAAGCAACAGTGAGAAGTGGACATGGAACAACAGACTGGTTCCAAATCAGGAAAGGAGTATGTCAAGGCTGTATATTGTCACCCTGCTTATTAAACTCATACACAGAGTACATCATGAGAAATGCTGGGCTGGATGAAGCACAAGCTGGAATCAAGATTGCCGGGAGAAATATCAATAACCTCAGATATGCAGATGACACCAGCTTTATGGCAGAAAGTGAAGAACTAAAGAGCCTCTTAATGAAAGTGAAGGAGGAGAGTGAAAGAGGAGCCTTAAGCTCAACATTCAGAAAACTAAGATCATGGCATCCGGTCCCAGGACTGCAGCAAACAGACAGGGAAACAGTGGACGACACAGTGATGCCTGGCGTGGCACAGTCCTCAGGGCCGAAAAGAGACACGACTGAAGCGACTAGCAGTTTCACTTTCAGCCCGACAAAAGAGTAACAACCAAGATAAATTCCAGGCGCGCTGAAGGGTCCCGCGCGGCTTGTTTTCATCTTCACGGCAGAAGCCATTGACTCCACTTGCTGGCAATCTGTTTCACCACCAACGCCGAAATCATTTTGTGGGTTTAAAAAAAAAATTGCTTTTGGCTGCCACTCTTAATTCCGGTGCCACAGTTTAGAGGACTGAACAGCCGGTCTGGCGGCTCTGCACTTCCGCCCCGCGCGGATCGGCCCCTCACGCGCACTTCCGCTCCGCGCGGGTCGGCGCTTCACGCGCACTTCCGCCCCGTGTGGGTCAGCGCTTCACGCGCACTTCCGCCCCGCGTGGGTCAGCGCTTCACGCGCACTTCCGCCCCGCGCGGATCGGCCCCTCACGCGCACTTCCGCCCCGTGCGGGTCAGTGCTTCACGCGCACTTCCGCCCCGCGCGGGTCGGCCCCTCACGCGCACTTCCGCCCCGTGCGGGTCAGTGCTTCACGCGCACTTCCGCCCCGCGTGGGTCAGCGCTTCACGCGCACTTCCGCCCCGCGCGGGTCTGCCCCTCACGCGCACTTCCGCCCCGCGCGGGTCGGCCCCTCACGCGCACTTCCGCCCCGTGCGGGTCAGTGCTTCACGCGCACTTCCGCCCCGCGCGGGTCGGCGCTTCATGCGCACTTCCGCCCCGCGTGGGTCAGCGCTTCACGCGCACTTCCGCCCCGCGCGGATCGGCCCCTCACGCGCACTTCCGCCCCGTGCGGGTCAGTGCTTCACGCGCACTTCCGCCCCGCGCGGGTCGGCGCTTCACGCGCACTTCCGCCCCGTGCGGGTCAGCGCTTCACGCGCACTTCCGCCCCGCGCGGGTCTGCCCCTCACGCGCACTTCCGCCCCGCGCGGGTCAGCGCTTCACGCGCACTTCCGCCCCGTGTGGGTCAGCGCTTCACGCGCACTTCCGCCCCGTGTGGGTCAGCGCTTCACGCGCACTTCCGCCCCGCGCGGGTCTGCCCCTCACGCGCACTTCCGCCCCGCGCGGGTCAGCGCTTCACGCGCACTTCCGCCCCGTGTGGGTCAGCGCTTCACGCGCACTTCCGCTCCGCGCGGGTCGGCACTTCATGCGTCCCGCGCGCCTGAGGCACGCGGTAGCCCTGGCGTAAACGCCGCCCCTGTGCTGCCTAAGAGACCAGAGCGTTCCTCTCTTGCTGCGGGAGCCGGGGCAGATCAGTAAATTAATGATGCGGCTCTGACTTGTGTCCGGTTTTATTTTGTGCGTACACAGAGGTTTCTCCGGGTGGATCAGCTGATTCGTCGCCTGAACACATTTCAACCACGCCGTACGTATTTCCTCAGGCAAAGAAAATAGATGGTTCTGAAGAGGAAATACCTACCCTGCTTTAATGACAGGTAACGGAAGGAGGATTTTCTCCGGTTTAAAAATCCATGACAAAACACATTTAAACTTTTATATGATTTAAAAATAGATTGTCCTATGCATTGTCACAAATGAGGACATGCAGAATTTCCGGATGATGATAAAGAAATTTCAGGAGAAACCGCAGCTTAAAAAAAAAAAAGTCTAATAATCTATACATACAAACAATTTTTCTTACAGGTCTATCCATCCATCCATCCGTCAATCATCCAACGGTCCATCATCCATCCATCCATCATCCATCCGTCCATCAATGCATCAGCCATCAATCAAGCCATCAGTCCGCTTATCTATCCATCCATCCACCCATCCATCCGTGTAGTCACCAGAGACGCTAGAACACCACCACAGGTGTACTAGAAGGTGGTGAAAACTTGTGAAGGAGACATAGAGATGACCGCAACGTTGAGAAACTCTGCACTGGATCATCGATGCCTCAAGACAGAACTATTAAGAACCCAGAGAATCCAAACTCTGAGTCTTTGTGTTTCTCATTTCTCAGTCTTTATTTAAAAAAAAATTTTTTATTGCAGTGTCGTTGATAGACGGGCTTCCCTGGTGGTCCCGATGGTAAAGAATCCACCTGTGATGCAAGAGACCCAAGGTCCATCCCTTGGTCGGGAAGATCCCCTGGAGGAGTGCATGGCAACCCACTCCAGTGCTCTTGCCTGGAGAGTCCCATGGACAGAGGAGCCTGGCGGGCTACAGTCCCTGGGGTTGCAAAGAGTCGGACACGCCTGAGTGACTAACACACAGTTGATAGATAAGGAAATGGGGGCTCAGGGATGTCACGAGTCCTGAAGCCATCCCTGTGGGTTGTTGAACACTGAAGCTTGACCACTGTGTCATCTCACTTCCCTAGATAGCAAGGAAGTAATAGTGTTTGGGGGACTTCCCAGGTGATGCAGGCATAGAGAATCCTCCTGCCAGGACAGGTGCATAAGACCTGTGGGTTGGGAAGATCCCCTGGAGAAAGAAATGGCAACCCACTCCAGTTTTCTTGCTGGGGAAATCCCACGGACAGAGGAGGCAGTCCATGGGGTCACAGAGACTCAGACATGACTGAACACACCATTTCAATTCCAACAGCATTTCTGGAGTTATTTTTCTACCCTAAGGACATAGAACTGAGGTCCCATTCTTGACCCCTTGTGGCGGTGAATTTTATGTGTCGCCTTGTCTGAGCCACAGTACCCAGATGTTAGCTCAACCTTCATCCTAGATGCTGCTGCGAGGCTATTCCTTAGATGGGACAAGCACTGAAATCAGTTGACTTCGAATGAAGCAGATTGCTCTCCATGCCACGGGTGGGCCTCACCTAACCAGCCGAAGGTAATACGAGAAACAGAAAAGCCCAGCCTCCCAATTGGAAGATACATTTTCGCCTCCATGTGACCCTTGAACTTGAGCTGCAGCATCAGCTCCTCCTGGGTCTCCAGGCTACTGGTCTACCTCATGGTGTTGGAGAAGACTCTTGAGAGTCCCTTGGACAGCAAGGAAATCAATCAATCCTAAAGGAGATCAGTCCTGAATATTCATTGGAAGGACTGATGCAGAAGCTGGAGCTCCAATTCTTTGGGCACTTGATGTGAAGAACTGACTCATTTGAAAAGACTCTGATGCTGGGAAAGATTGAAGGCAGGAGAAGGGGATGACAGGATGAGATGGTTGGATGGCATTACCGACTCAATGGACATGGGTTTGGGTGGACTCTGGGAGCTGGTGATGGACAGGGAGGCCTGGAGTGCTGCAGTCCACAGGGTCGCAAAGAGTGGGACACGACTGAGTGACTGAATAGCAATCTTAAATCTCTCTTTCTATGTATGCACACACAGACATCCTATCACTTCTGTTTTCTGGAGAACCGTGATGGATACAACCCCTTGCTACACCGACCAGCGATGCTGCCTTCTACTTGGGAAATTTCGAAAAAGCATCCATCTAATATCAAGAGTGGAAACGCCCCCCCTGCACTGTCAAGAGCCTGATCTCAAGCTTGACTCCCCTATGTGCCCTGCTGGCATCCAGAGCTAGGGTCCAGAAATCCTGCTCCGAAGTTCCCGGGTGCCCTGGTCTGATCGAAACAGTCTACGCTCACACAGACCGACTTCAAATAGGCTGTCCTCCGGGGACTCCGTCGCCGCAGATGCAGCGGGGTGCATGCATGCCAGGAGCTGCGTCAGGACCGCCCTGAGTCCGTGAAACGTGCCAGGGATGCTGTTGGTGATGCTCACACACATCCGGTATCGTCTGTACCTCATGACTCTAATGGGCTACTTCAGCCACGGTCTCTGAGCCCAGGCAAGATCCGGTTCGCCGACCCACCTGTTATTCTCTGCTCGCCCCGGACTGCCTTTTGTCAAGTGGCTTCCATGACCCCAGCGTGCAGAGTCGCTCAGACCGTGAACTCCGGGCGGCCCTGAGACTTCGAGCCTTCAGCCTTCCAGCTAGAACTCCCAGGAGAGTCTGGAGTCCCCGGAACTGTGTGTATGGCACCCGGGTGTCAGGACATGAAAGAGATGTTTGGGCCAAAATGAGGATGCTTTGGCAAAAGGGTTTCCTCTCTTGAGCCCAGGTCGATGCTCTGCTGAGCACAAAACAGTCCACTTTGTTGGAAAAAGGCAGAAGGGGTTGAAGGGCAGGGACGTGTTCGTCTCTCCCACCTATGATGCCTCAGGAGAAGCAGGGCGCGAGGCCCCGGCTCGGGAAAAGAATCGGCCCAATTCCTGGCCACCTCCCCGATAACCTTGTTAGCGGCCACACGGACTGGCTGTCGCCTGGGGCCAGGAGCTACGTGTCTCATTCATAAACATGAGGCTTCCCCCTGCCCCTGCTTTTCGCAGCGCCTGTTTGTCAGCCCCCCAGACCCTGCACGCCTGTTCCCACCTCTATTGTTCCCACACCCCCGCCACCCCCGCCACCCCGTCCTTATGAATCTGACGGCTCCACTGTCACTTCTCGTTACGGGGACTAAACGTATGAGGATTGATGGGGCTTTCTACCTAATGCTGTTATCCGAACTGGGTTTGTTGATTTAATGAACAAAACGTCACATCGCATCTCCCTTGTCTTGACGTCTGAACCCTGTGGCAGCTGCTGGTGGCAGATTTGCTGAAAAGGGGTGTGTGTGCGTGCGCTGGATCCACTAATTTAATTTGCATGCTATCCAAAAATAAAAACAGAAGCATACACCTCCTACGGTCGGACACATTATCGAAATTTGTTTTTCTTTTTCTTAAACTATCCCAGGAGCCACCCTGGGACCAGGGCACCCCCGTTTCTGACTCAGGCCCCAGGAGTTCATCGAGATGCCCGCTAAAAACTCCCGTTGGATGAGTGCTCTGAGATCCAGTGACCTGATGGCCCTGGGAAAGTACAGATGGGGCTTGAAGGTACGCCAGGTGTCCGTCCTTCTCACACCCTGCCAAAAACCCTGAGGGGCAAGGCCCCCGGGTGCTGGACTCCGGGATGCCCTCTGCAGAAGGAACAGGTTGTCACTGGCCAATCCATCCGGTCTGAAGCCACTCTGTCGTTGCAAAGGGGTGCACAAGCTAGCTGGCGTGCGTCTGAGCCCTGCCTCTCTAGGAGGAAGGACAGGGTCAGCGGCCACCCCGGGAACGGACAGACCTCCTTGTGGCCGGGGTCCTGGGAAGCAGAGATGGATGCAAGCTGAGCCCCACCCCCCGGGGCTTCCCCCCGCAGGGACACTCCCACTGGGGCACCCGGCTCGGGTGGCATGATCACGTCCCCCCAGCTCAGAGCCGAGACCAGAGCGGCAAACAGCGTCCGAGGGCGAGCTCCGTGTCGGCGCGGGCTTGCGGGCGCGCGTGCTTGGAAGACCCAGTTGTGAGAGTGTCTGGCAATTAAAAATAATTGGGAAGCAGGTTTCTCTCAGCCCTTCCAAGAATGCCAGCTAGCATATAATGATGTTTCATTAGATATGCTGAAAGCTGTGAGCGCCGTATGGCAGGGGCAATTAAAGAGGATCATAAGAGGGATGAGGGGAAAAAAAAGAGAGAGAGAGAGAGAAACATTAGAAATACCCTGGCTAAGACGAGCCATGCATTTAATGGCCACTTCATTAACTAATTGATTTCTTATTAGTTACGGGAGAAGCCCCGGTTAGCGCCTTCCGCACACGTAATTAGCGGCATTTACACAATTAAGCCACTTGCTCATTCCGTGGCTAAACATTCTTGGAACCGACCACAGCAGCCTTGCTCTGGGCCATCCAGCTCGTTCTGTTTTATTTTTCTTGCTAATATTGGCTTAACCTTCAAATCAAAAATTCTCTGCCCACCACCCCCCCACCTCGCCCCACACCTGACCCCTCAGCTTCGCCGTTTTTAATCACGATACTAAATGCACAGAAATCTGTTTCATCAGAGAGGCTGATGTGGGCTGGGTCCCTCTCGCCACCCCGGACCCTCAGATTCTTGCATGCATCTCGTGAGGTTGATGCCTTCCCTGATGGAATCACTCTCGGGTGGTTTCATTTGCCTCTTATTCCCACCCGCCCCATAGCCGTGCTAAGTCACTTGAGTCGTGTCCGAGTCTTTGCAACCCCATGGACTGTAGCCCTCCAGGCTCCTCTGTCCGTGGGATTCTCCAGGCAAGAATACTGGAGTGGGTTGCCATGGCCTCCTCCAGGGGATCTTCCCAACCGAGGGATGGAACCCCAGTCTCCTGCATTGGCGGGCAGATTCTTCATTGTCTGAGCCCCCAGGGAGGCCTCAGCAGAGCACGGAGGCCATTCCCGCACCGCCATGGAGACCAGACGTCAGACCCAGGCCTTGGCGGGCCCACGCTCCGCCCACAGGCTCCCGAGGCGTCCTTCCGGACTCACCGTGGCTTCAACATATTCACAGCCCCTCCCCCTCCCCCCACTGCCGCTCCGGGCGCAGTTCACATTTCTGCCTGGCATGGATTTGTATCTGGGGGTGCCTTCTTGAAGCTCCAGCGTCGCTGTGAGAAGAACCTTCCATGGAAAGCTGACACCCTCAGCGTGGACGCAGAATAAACACACGTGGGACTGAGCTGAGATCCTGGGGTTACCAGCCTAGGCACGGCCAGCTGAGCTCAGTCAACTAAAGCTGAGCAAACCAGAGTAGCTGGGCTTCCCTGGGGGCTCAGTCAGTAAGGGGTCTGCCCACAGTGTGGGAGACCCAGGTTTGATCCCTGGGTCAGGAAGATCCCCTGGAGAAGGGAATAGCAACCCACTCCAGTATTCTTGCCTGCAGAATCCCATGGATGGAGGAGCCTGGCGGGGCTACAGTTCATGGGGGTTGCAAAGAGTCGGACACGACTGAGTGACCCATACTTCCACTTTGTTTCAAACAAGAGTAAAAGATCATCGTTTTACGTCTCTGAGTGTAGGAACAGTAGGTTACTAGTCTAGACGTTGCTGTGGTACGCACTTGCCTGGACACAAAACCGTGGAAACCCAACCCCACTCCCACAGAGTCTGAAATCGGCAGGAGTCCAAAGATATGCACATCAGTTAGCAATACGAAACTGCTAGCATTCGAGCGCTTCTGACCTATGAAATGTGAGAGCTGGACCACCAAGAATGCGGAATGCTGAAGAGTCGACGCTTTTCAACCGTGATGCCGGAGAAGACTCTTGAGAGTGCCTCGGACTGCAAGGAAATCAAACCAATCCATCCTAAAGGAAATCAGTCCTGAATATTCATCGCAAGGACTGATGCTGAAGCTGAAACTCCAATACCTTGGCCACCTGATGCGAAAACCTGACTCACTGGGAAAGACCCTGATGCTGGGAAAGACTAAGGGCAGGAGGAGAAGGGGACGACAGAGGATGAGATGGTTGGATGGCATCACCGACTCAGCAGACATGCGTTTGAGCCAGCTCTGGGAGATGGTGAAGGACAGGAAGGCCTGGCGTGCTCCAGTCCATGGGGTTGCAAAGCATGGGACACAACTGAGCGACTGAGCAATAACCTATGGAAGGGGCTTCCCAGCTGGCACGAGTGGTACCAAACCCACCTGCCAGTGCAGGAAACATAAGAGGCCAGGGTTCAGTCACTGGTTGGGGAAGATCCCCAAGAGGACGGCAGGACAATCCACTCCAACATTCTTGCCTGGAGAGTCCCATGGACAAGCCCACGGACAGAGGGCCCTGGCAGGCTAGAGTCCGCACGGCCGCAAACAGTCACACACGACTGAGGGACTTAGCGCACACATGTGCAAACTAGGAAATTACCGACTCATTCACTGGAGCTAAAACTCTTTTTGAAGAAACAGACCCACCGAAAACACGCAAAATATCTCTCCCACCCCTTCACACACACCATTGTAAAGCTGTTTTTTCCAGGTGAAAACAGTGACAGTATGTTATTAATTTAGCTCTAGGAAACTGGAATTTATTTACTGAAACTTCACCCTTAAGTGTTTGAAGAGATTTCCAGCCATGCCCCGTGGTACGCAGCAGCCTGCGCTCCCCACACGGCAAGCCTGGCGTCTCCGCCGCTGCAGAGCCAGGGGAGCCCCAGGACTGTGGAATTTAAAACTTGGAGCGACTTCCAAATTATCTAGTCCACCTGGCCGTCACACACAAGGAAATACGCACGGGGGGAACAGGGCTTTCCTGGTGGCTCAATGGCTTAAGAACCCGCCTGTCAATTCGGGAGACCCAGGAGACGAGGGTTCAATCCCTGGGTGGGGAAGATCCCTTGGAGGGGAAATGGCAACCCACCCCAGTATTCTTGCCTGGAGGATCCCATGGACAGAGGAGCCTGGCGGGGGCTACAGTCCATGGGGTCACAAAGGGTCAGACACAACGGAAGCGGTTAGCATGTATACATGCACATCAGGAAAACAGACATGAGCAAAGCCAGAACAGAAACCCAGACCCACAGTACAAACTCTACCATAAATCTCAGCCAAAACGGTGAACAGACTTAGGGCCACGCAGAAGCGATAAAGCAGAACTTTATGAAGTGATTCATTGCACTTTGCCGAGATTCACTATCATAAAATTTTCACTCCTTTTATTAAAAAAGAATAATGCCAGTCTTCATCATCGAATAGCGGGTGTTTCACAATATTGTAAAAATAGGCTTACTTTCAACACATAGAATATTAAACACTTCCAAAGTTTTAATGAATAGTGTTTGGGTAGTGAATCTGATCATTTGATAGACAGCTACAATTAATCCCATATTTTTAGACGTTAAAAAAAGATTGCTTCTAAAGTACAGAAAGTCTGGCTTTCTTAACTGATTTCCACTTCTCCCCTGAAGTCATCACACTGTTAATTTATTCCGACGCTTTTCTTAATCGCCACCACCAAGATAAATTCCAGCCCAAATTCTGAATTTATGAGATCCTAATGGATGAGGTTTTATTGAAGAGACATCTTGTTCCTGATATAATTTTAATGTCACCATCATCAATTATCTTGGTCGTCTCACAGTCCAAACGTTGCAAAGTGTAATTTATTTCTACCAAACAATACAAAGCGAACCGCACACGCAGACAGAGGGCAGATTCATGAATGGGGCAGAGATGAAAACACTCTAGGACTGATGCTGAAGCTCCAGGGCTTTGGCCGCCTGACTGGTAGAGCCGGCTCATTGGAAAAGACCCTGATGCTGGGAAAGACTGAAGGCTGGAGGAGAAGGGGACGACAGAGGATGAGGTGGTCGGACGGCATCACCGACTCGATGGACGTGAGTTTGAGGAAGCTCCGGGAGTTGGTGATGGACAGGGAAGCCTGGCGTGCTGTGGTCCATGGGGGCGCCGAGAGTCAGACACGACTGAGCGACTGAACAGTGAAGCCTCCGGGTGGAGGCAATGACCCACCGTTTCAAGGACCACCTCTACTTATAAAGAGAATTAGAGAAGGCTGGTGTGCCTCCTGATTCCGCCTCCTGGGGCTAAACCCCCAGAGGGCTCCCTGGTTGCTCGGCCTTGAGGATGGGAGTGGGGTTTCAGGACGCTGGCCTCAGGCTGTCCCCGCAGCGGCCGTTCTCTCCGACCATGGGGGAGACGACACCTACCCTGTTGAGGGTCTCCTTCCTGCCTTCACGGTATCATTGGGTGCCTCGCTGATGAGCCCCTTTCCGCTGCTTGTTTCAGAAGCAGCTCACTCCAGGGGGCGCGGGAGGGGGCGTGGGAGGGGGTGCAGGAGCTGATGCGGGGGGGTGTGGGACAGGGTGCAGGAGGGGATGTAGGGACGGGGTGCAGGAGGGGGTGCGGGAGGGGGCGCGGGAGGGGACGCAGGGACGGGGTGCAGGAGGGGGTGCGGGAGGGGGCGCGGGAGGGGGTGTGGGAGGGGGTGCAGGAGCTGATGCGGGGGGGTGTGGGACAGGGTGCAGGAGGGGATGTAGGGACGGGGTTCGGGAGGGGACGCAGGGGAGTGTAAAGCAATCTGTGGCTGCCGTTCAGCTGCTCAGTTATGTCTGGCTCTTGGCGACCCTGTGGACCACAGCCCGCCAGGCTTCTCAGTCCGTGGGATTCTCCACGCTAGAATACTGGAGTGGAGACACGTATAACCGCATATAAAAACAGGTGGTTGTCGTTTAGTCAGTAAATCATGCCTGACTCTTTGGGACCCCATGGACCATAGCTCCCCAGGCTCCTGCACCCAGGGAATTTTCCAGGCAAGAATACTGGAGTGGGTTGCCATTGCCTCCTCCAGGGGATCTTCCCGACCCAGGGACTGAACCCACATCTCCTTCACTGCAGGCAGATTCTTTGCCACCGAGTCACCAGGGAAGTCTCACTTTGCCTTCCTCAGAGCACAATGTCTACAGAACACTCGTGTGAACTTTTTTTTTTTTTTTTTTCACCTGTAGTGGTTTTCCCCAATCTGCAAGGGAAGGTGCAGAATTTAGCTTTCTGACTCAACCTTTCTGAACGCCTCCAGCCTTTCTTTCTCTGCTCCGTGGAACTGGATCAAAAGCACCCTTTAACGATTTGGCCGCGTGGCAGAGTTCTCTTGAAAAGAACGCGTTTCAGATTGAATAAATAAACCATCGAGGGCCATGCCTTCCATTCTCTGGCTTTGGTCTGACAAAGCTTCTCTAAACAGGTGCCTTCAAGCATTTCTCCCGGCGTTTCCTCGCTACAACAGGTTGTGTGGGTACAGATGAGGTTGAAAGGAGACAAGGATCGCTTGTGTGTGAGTGTGTGTGTGCGTGTATGTGTGTGCAGTCGGTCGTGTCTGACTCTGTGCAACCCCATGGACTGTAGCCCACCAGGCTCCTCTGTCCACGGGATTCTCCAGGCCAGAATGCTGGAGTGGGCTGCCATTTCCTTCTCCAGGGGACTCTTCCCAACCCAGAGATCGAACCTGCGTCTCCTGCTTTGGCAGGCAGATTCTTTACCACCGAGCCACCAAAGCAAGCATGGTTTAGTCACTAAGTCGTGTCTGAGTCTCTGCGACCCCATGGACTGTAGCCCGCCAGGCTCCTCTGTCCGTGGGATTCTCCAGGCAAGGATACTGGAGTGGGTTGCCATTTCCTGCACCAGGACAATCCTCCTGACCTAGGCATCAGTATACAAAGCAAGGATATGCCAATAAAAATTAATTCAGAAAACAAAGTCTCCTTCCTTCTTCCTTATAAAGCTTCACGGTGCCCCGACCCCAAGCCCAAGGAGCACAGCGTATGAGAAGTTACAGTCAGAAATGGCAAAGACCCCAAGCAGGAGAATGGCAAGGACTGAAACCACGCTTTCAGAAAAACAGCAGCGAGACACAGCCAGAGAAATGCAGGGGAAGGATTGCGGCTGGAGAGACAGGGCGCCTTTCACAGACAAGTCAGAGGGCGGCGGGGTCAGGGACGACCAGAGGGTGGAGAGTCCGCCTCTGCGCACGGGGCAGTTAGACGCCCCTTTAAGTCGCCATGAGCTTCATCTCCCGGGGACGCTGGTCCACACCGATGGCAAAGCATCAGCAGAGACCTCACCGTCCTCACTGGGCAGACAGCTCTACGATGAGATGGCGCTTCCAGCCAGGAAGACCAGGGCCCCCCCCGCCCCGCTCGCCACTTGGGCACATTCATTCATGCGGCTGGTTAAGCAGAGGGGTGCAAAATTATTTATTCCAGTGGAAACAGCTGACAGATGTTTCAAAGCTCGTATGTGGCTCGTGTGCGTATGCGTGTTTCTTTCCCCCCCTCTACAGGTGCTCAAAGTTAGTATGAAAAAAAATGTGCTAATAGAACATAAAAACGAGTGTCAGAGACTGCACACTCGAGGAGCTGAGAGAAGCTCTCTCTCTCTCTCGTTTTTTCTTTCTCCCCCTTAGCGTGTGAGATTTTTAATAATAGATTTCTTCTCTTGAGACCCTGTACATGTCTCTTCACGGGTCTCCGTGGTTGGGGAATTCTTCTGACTTTCTCACGGGCGTTTGGAGTAACAGCAGGAGCCATCTGGGTGTTCACTGCCGTGCCGGGTTGCCACGGATGTTTGGAACGGGGATGCCGGCGGTACCTGAGCACACCTGTGGGTCCTGGGGACGTGAAGGAGAATTATGCATGTTCCCCGACGGGAGCAGGGATCTCGGTGCCTTTCAGGGTCTGCTGCTAATATGCGGCCTCCATCGCTGACCTGTCACGTCCCAGCCGGGATGACGGACAGCCTGGTGGGCACCACCGTGGAGCAAGACATGTCCATCACTGCCCTGACAGCCCCCGAGCATCTCTGATAACCTGGCGCGTCGCATCGCACTCCCCTCGGAGACCCAGGGGGCTCCCTTTGGTCTCAACAGGAGGCAAATCGCGGGAGGAACCTGTCGCCCCAAGTGCAGCCACGATGCTCTGGGTCTCACGGCGTCGGCACGGCAGCGGCATCAGAAGGATGACTGGCTTGTTGCTGTTGTTCCGTCGCTCGGTCGTGTCTGACTCTGCGACCCCGTGGACTGCAGCACACCAGGCCTCCCTGTCCATCACCCACTCCCAGAGCTTACTCAAACTCAGTCCATCGCGTCAGTGATGCCATCCAGCCATCTCATCCTCTGTTGTGCCCTTCGCCTCCCACCTGCAGTCTTTCCCAGCATCAGAGTCTTTTCAAATGAGTCAGTTCTTCCCATCAGGTGGCCAAAGGATTGGAGCTTCAGCTTCAGCATCAGTCCTTCCAATGAATATTCGGGACTGATTTCCTTTAGGATGGACCAGTTGGATCTCCTTGCAGTCCAAGGGACTCCCAAGAGTCTTCTCCAGGACCACAGTTCGGAGGCATCAATTCTTCAGCGCTCAGCCTTCGTTATGGCTCAGCTCTCACATCTGTACACGACCACTGGAGAAAAACCACAGCTGTGCCTGGTGCCGAGGCAGAGAAGAGCAAACGTGTTAGTCGCTCAGTCGTGTCTGACTCTTTGTGACCCCATGGTCTGTAGCCTGCCAGGCTCCTCTGTCCCTGGGGCTCTCCAGGCAAGAGTAGTGGACTGGGTGGCTATGCCCTCCTCCAGGGGATCTTCCCAACCCAGGGATGGAACCCAGGTCTCCTGCATTGCAGGCGGATTCTTTACTGTCTGAGCCACCAGGGAAGCCTGCTCAGAATACTCAACAATAACGTTCCAGAATCAACAGCCCGGCATCGAAACCGAAGCCAGTGTGCGGGCTTGGGGAGAGCCCCCTGGAGGCGGGCGGGTGGTCAGGAAGGGTGTGGGGGCATCCAGACGGATGGAAGAGGTTTCCCAGCCTCGCTGTGAGTTGCCGTGGAAACCAGGGATAACGGCACCCAAGAGCGTGGTGAGCCCGGTCCAACCAGAACACTTTCGAAGCGGCTGCTAAACCCCGTCCGTCCCCCTCGCAGCGCCCTTCAGATTTCTGGCTCACTGCTCTGTGATCAGAGCCCTCTGCCTCCGCGTCAGCCGTGGGGCCTCGGACGTTGTGTCAGCGTGTTGGGGCCATGACGGCAAAGTGCCGTAGCCTGGGCGACCCGAACAGCATGCGTCCATTCCTCCCAGTCCTTTGAGTCTGGATGTGTAAGACCAAGGGGTGGGTGAGAAACACGGATATTACTCAAGAAGCCTTGGCAATAATCCTTTCTCTTTTTTTTTGGATGTGGATCGTTTTTAGTCTTTAATGAATGTGCTCTAACATTGCCTCTTCTTTTGGGGCACGAGGCAAGTTGGATCTTAGCTCCCAGACCAGAGATCAAATACTCACTCCCTGCATTGGAAGGTGAAGTCTTAACCACTGGACCGCCTTGGAAGTCCCTCAGCGATAATCCCAGGTGTAACGGGCCCTGATTGCCTTCTCTTCCCTGTGAGGAGGGGTGGGAGGGGTCTGGAAGGGGGAGGGTTTCCCTGACGACCTCTGAGCAGCCAGCCCCCTGACGCCCACGATGGACCCTTGAAATGGGTCTCATCTCCAGTGCAGACAAACTGAGACAAACTGAGTCTCTCGATGGGAGATGTCACTCCCAAAGCTGTGGAGCCAGAGTGGGTGGAGCTGGCTTTGGTCCAAGCCCATCCCCCAACATCAGCACTGAGGGGTGCTGGCAGCACAGCGGCCTTGGCCAAACGGAAGATGACAAGGCCTGGGGCTCCTTGCAGGAAGGGCTGCGAGGTTGAGTGGAGGTCACCAGGATGGGCTGGCCGGGTGCCGGCAATCCTAGGCTTCTTCCTGGGCTCCAAAATCAGTGTGGATGGTGACTGCAGCCACGAAGTGGGAAGATGCTTCCTCCTTGGAAGGAAAGCTATGACCAACCTAGGCAACACTTTAAAAAGCAGAGACATTACTTCGCCAACAAAGGTCCATCTAGTCAAGGCTATGGTTTTTCCTGTGGTCATGTATGGGTGTGAGAGTTGGACTATAAAGAAGGCTGAGTGCTGAAGAATGGATGCTTTGAACTAAGGTGTTGGAGAAGACTCTTGAGAGTCCCTTGGACTGCAAGGAGATCCAACCAGTCCATCCTAAAGGAGATCAGTCCTGAAGATTCACTGGAAGCACTGATGTTGAAGCTGAAGCTCCAATCCTCTGGCCACCGGCTGCGAAGAACTGGCTCATTGGAAAAGACCCTGATGCTGGGAAAGATTGAGGGCAGGAGGAGAAGGGGGCGACAGAGGATGAGATGGCTGGATGCCATCACTGACTCAATGGACCTGAGTTTGAGCAAGCTCCAGGAGGTACTGAAGGACAGGGAAGCCCGGTGTGCTGCAGTCCACGGAGTCACAGAGTTGGACACGACCGAGCAACTGAACAAACACAACAAATGGCTTTGTGTTCACATGTGCCCCCCACGCCAGCCCCTGGAGGGACGTGAGATTGCCATCTGTCCTGGTGGCATCTGGAGGCCGTGCTCCTGAGAGTATTTCCCCGTGTTCAGCCAGCTCTCCCAGGGCCTGATGTGAAGCGCGCTTGGAGACGCACGTGGGTTGGTTTGTGCCTCTCCGTTCCCTGGAGAAGGTGCAGAGGTTCCCACAGGCAGATGGAGCCCATCAGGCCCTGTTCAGCTCAGACAGCGGCTGAAGGAGCTGGAGATGAATGCTCACCGCCAGTGAGGGGGCCCAGCCTGGGGTCAGTAGTGACCAAGGGCCCCTCAGGGAGAGAGTGGGGGTCTGGGGGCCAGGGGGATGGAGGGCTGAGGTTCAAGGCCAAGAAAAGAGCATGAAGAAGCATATGTGAGCAGGTACTCACCCCACCCCGCCGCCAGAGAGTTTCCGGACTTGAGGGAGGCGTCAGGCGTCAGCGTTCAGCCGTGCAGTCAGATGCCAGAGTCGGCTTTGTCCTCAGTGAGGCTCAAATGATGCCGAGAGTTCCAGCAGCTTTTGTGAGTGGAGGTGGCAGGAGGTGTGACCCATGGTCAAGTTCTACAGCCCTGGGGGTGGAGGGAGAGAAAGACAGAGAAGCAACCGATACAGAAATGGACAGACAGAAAGACAGACAGATAGATGTACGGAGAGACAGACAAGTGAGTGAGACAAGAGACAGAGGTAATAGATGATGGGTGGAGAGATGACGGAGAGTGTAGGTGATGGACGCAGAGAGAGAGAGAGAGAGAGAGAGAGAGAGAGAGAGATACTAGACAGAGGACGGTGGGGAGATGACGGATAGTGTAGGTGATGGACAGAGAGAGAGACAGACAGACAGACAGACAGACAGACAGGCAGACACAGACAGAGAGAGAAAGAAAGAGAGACAGACACAGAGACACGGAAAGAGAAGGAGAGAAGGAGAGAGACAGAGAGACCGCGGGAGGCGGGCCTGCACCCCTGAGGAGCGGTGGGAGAGGGGTCGCCCTGCAGGTCGAGGCACCAGTGGGTGACGCCTGTGGACTCAGAGCTCGTTGTCTGCCCATCCGGGAATTCCGGTATCAGTCTCTGTACCAGTGACCTTTGAGAACCGTCCTTTAGTTTTCAGGCTGGTCTTGCTGCCTCTGGAGGCAGATTTCCGGATCCCACCCGGGGAGGCTGTCTGAGGATTTGCTGTCTTTGGTGATCGAGGGGGCCGCTGACTTGAAGCCTCCGTAGTGTCCACGGAAAGCGGATCGGAAGGAAGCCTTTCCTCCGGTGACAAACCTTCTCTTCTCAGCACCAGGGGCCCCCGGAGACGTCCTGGGCGTCGTTCCGTCTACACTCGGGGACCCCAGCTTTCAGAGCCGCCACCAGCCATGAGCCCTAACCCATTCGGGGTCCTCCTCGCGGGTCCAAAGTCCTGGACAGGGTGAAGGAGGCGAGAGGGCTGGAAGACAGGCCAGAGGGGAGACTCGAGAAAGGAAGAGAGGGCGCCCGGTCGGCTTCTGAGACGACGAGGAAGACGACGCTGCGGACACTCGACGCCGGTGGGGACCGATGACAAAGACAGAAGCCGGCTCTCTGCACAGCCTGCCACGCGCTAATTATCACATCAGCATTCTTTTTTCTTGGCTGAGAAAATGTGAAAACGTGTTTCCGTTTGGCCCCAAGACCGCCTCCAGCCGCGGTTCTGAGCGGCTGCAGCGCACTGCCGGTCAGACGCCCTGGGGCCATCTCTCCTGCTCGCGGGGGCCCCTACCTGGGCAACCCCCGGCCCCTCCCGGGGGTACTCAGCCGGAGTCCCCCGAGAGCCCCAGGCCCACCTGAGAGCTTTCCAAGTCTCCGTCCCTCCTTCTCGCCCCCGCGGACCCTTCCTGATCCCTCTGGCTGCCCACCCTGTCTTGCTCGGAGGGTCTGCAGAATGCCAGGTGGGGAGGACTTTGAGACTGCGGGTTGGGGGAGAGGGTCACACTTCTGTGATAACAGGGTCATATCTCTATGCCTTCTGTGGCTGGTGCTTGGGGTAAAGAACCCGCCTGCCACTCAGGAGACGGAAGAGACACACGTTCAAGCCCTGGGCGGGGAAGATGCCCTGGAGGAGGGCACGGCAACCCGCCCCAGCGTTCTCGCCTGGAGAGTCCCAGGGACAGAGGAGCCTGGCGGGGCTCGAGTCTGTGGGGTCTCAGAGAGTCAGACACGACTGAGCGACTCAGCACGCGTGCAGGACTTCTGCAGGTGGGATGGGAAGGTGGGAGTCGCATCCCTGAGACCCACCCACGGTCCGTGGGTTTGCACGCAAGCCGGCCGAGCCTGCACCACCGGAAGGCAGGCACCTGGAGCCTGCGGGCCCCTCACCGCCACCCAGGACCTGGTCTCCTTCCCTCAGCTCCTCCTGAGCGCAAGGACCTGCCCTCAGGGCCTCTAATTGGGGAGGGTGGCCGATCTGCAGGGGTGGACAGTGTCTGTTCCGATTTCTCTTCTCCTTCCCATTGGGATGTGACCCTCTTTCAGAATGCTGATTTTTGGATTTTGCAGACGACTGTGTCCCAGATACAATTTTCTCTGACATTACGAATATATTGAGAAGCAAATACTGGCTTTTTTAAAAAGTGTACTGTACAAGGTCCATGCCTTTAAGAGAAACCATCACCTCTTCTTTTCATACTGTTCATGGGGTTCAAACCACCCAATCCTAAAGGAAATCAACCTGAATATTCATTGGAAGGACAGATGCTGAAGTTGAAGCGCCAACACTTTGGTCACCGGATGGGAAGAACTGACTCGTTTGAAAAGACCCCGATGCTGGGAAAGATTGAAGGTGGGAGGAGAAGGGGGCGACAGAGGATGAGATGGTTGGATGGCATCACCGACCCGATGGACGTGAGATTGAGCAAGCTCCGGGAGTTGGAGACGGACAGGGAGGCCTGGCGTGCTGCAGTCCGTGGGGTCGCAGAGAGTCGGACGTGATTGAGCGAGTGAACAACGATATGTAACTCTGTTCTGTATTTTCCGAGTCTCCTATAAATGTGTCCTCATACTTTCATAATTTAAGAAACAAAAAAAAGAAGGAGAAAAAAAAAGAAAACAAACATATGGTTACCAGGCGGGTAACAGAGTGAGTGATGAATGAGAAGATTGGGATTAACTCATACACAGCACTGTATTTAAAACAGATAAACGAGGGCCCACCACACAGCACAAGGAATTTTACACAGTACTCCGCAACGACCTACACGGGCAAGGAATCCAAAAAGAGTGTGCATGTGTTTACGTGTAGATGAATCACCTTGCTGCAACCTGAAACACTGGGAACCAACACAACGCTGGAAACCAGCTATGCTCCAGTACGCATGCTTAAATGGATCAAGCTGTGGGCATTAGTGAAAAAGGCGCTTAAGGGGAGGAGAGTCATTCAAGGCGTCAGTATACGTGCAGATGTAATTATTTTGTGCGTGCGTGCTCAGTCGCTTCTGACGTGTCTCTCTGCCACACCCTGGGGTATAGCCCGCCAGGCTCCTCTGTCCGTGGGATTCTCCAGGCAAGAACACTGCAGTGGGCTGCCATTTCCTCCTTCAGGGGAGCTTCCCCACCCAGGAATCAAACTGCGGTCTCCTGCATGGCAGACAGCTTCTTTACGATCTGAGCCACTTGGGAATCCCATTCTAATTTTCAGACATCATTTATACAGGGGAAGACTGTCTAAAAAGAATTCTCTCTCTCTCTCTTCTTTTTTTCCATGTCTCCCCACAGTGCTTTATGGAATAACCCATTTTCCTTAGGAGATATTGCAGATACTCATTTTATCACACGAGTACCCTAAAAGCCTTGTATATCCAAGGTTCCGCCTGCACAGAGTGAAAGATGGAAAGAAACAGGCTGCAGGAAGCGTGTGCAATATTTCAAGTGTGCGCTGGTTGCTCAGTGGTGTCTGACTCTGCGACCCCATGGACTGCAGCCTGCGGGGCTCCTCTGTCCATGGGGTTCTTCTCCAGGCAACAACACTGGAGTGGGTTGCCCGTTTCCTCAGCTGCGGCCAGAGGTGTAACCATCTATGGAACCGATTCGATGGACCAAATTTGGCAGAGTCGGTCTGTGCTCACAGGGTGTTAACTGGGTCACCTGCAAAGATGCTGAGACGCAGCTGCGGATACAGGGGTGCGGATTCTTAGCATCTTTTTCTCTGCACCACCCCCCACCAACCACCGTGGGTCGCTGACCTCTAATCAGGCAGCCGCCCCCCTCATCCCACCCTTTGGCAGCCGCTAAGGACCTGATTACCTATGAATTTATGGGGAGCTGCAGGAACTGGCCTTCCGCTCCCGATAATGTTTTCTGACACATTTCAGGAGCCGCGGATGATGTGCGAGGCATTATGTACGAGGGGGCCCGGCGACGGTCCACCGGAGACCTCTGGCTACCGACAGGCTCGCCGGGAAAGCGGTTGCCAAGGCAACGTGCCCCACAGCTGTAGTCAGACGAGGAAAAATAGTTTTATGATTGTCTCAATGAAGTTTCCCCTTTTCTTTCTTTCTTTCTTTTGTTTTAATTCACTGGAATCTTTGTTTGCGATCTCCATCATGCGAGTGTTTCAATAGGGTCCTCTCTAAACGGAATACACGTGCGAGATGTCATCTCTACAGAGTCGCCGAGTGTCCTCTGTCCGTGGGATTCTCCAGGCAAGGATACTGGCGTGGGCGGCCATGCCCTCCTCCAGGGCATCTTCCCGACCCAGGGCTCGAACCCGCGTCACCTGTGGATTCTTTACACAGATGTCGTTTCTACTGAGCGATTAAATACTGAAGCACTGTCTGGAAAGATTCTCTTGTGGACCAAGGAGCCGGGATTGGGGGGCAGGAGGGCTGGAGCGTCTTTAAGGAGGAGGTCCCGAAAAGGGGATGGGAAGATTTAAAGGGAGGCTGGGTGGTTGCCCTAAATGCCTCCAACCTCCTCCCTCCTACGTCCCGGCCCGCATGGACAGGTACCTGGCTACCCTCAGGGTCTTCCGTGGTCTCCCCTCTCCCTGCCTTCCCACCATGCCCTGGAAACAGGACAAAGACCCGTCAGGGTTTGAGAGGGGGAACCTGAGCTGGCCCGTCGGCATCATTCACTGCCTCTCTTTCCTGAAGAGTTTGCTCGCTGGGGAGAAAGGGAAAAAAAAAAAAAAACCTGTCTGACATGAGTATGGAATTCATTAGAGACGCCGATCACCTGGAACAGGACCAGCAGTGACAGGTAATTTTGAGCCTTGATTTTTTTTTTTCCCTTTTTTCCCCCTCCCAACGCCTCTCCTTAAGGTCCTGACTGTGTCTCCCCATTTGTACCAAACTGGAGGTATCTTTGGAAAGGCTCAAGCTTCCATAAACTGTCCTGTGTTGTTGCAAATGGGGGCAAGAGGGATACCACACTCAAAACCCAGGAGACTGCAACGATTCGGGGGCTGCTGGCAGCGACATCTGGGGGGCTTCCCCGGGTGGGGCTAGTGGGAAAGAATCCGCCTGCTAAGGCAGGAGACGCGGGTTCTACCCCTGGGTCGGGAAGATCCCCTGGAGGAGGGCATGGCAACCCACTCCAGTCTTCTTGCCTGGAGAGTCCCACGGACAGCGGAGCCTGGCGGGCTGCAGTCAGTGGAGTCGCAAAGAGTTGGACAGGACTGAGGGGCTAAGACACACACACACAGGGATAAGGGAGGTGCGGATGGCAGCTTCCAGCCACAGCCGGGAAGGCGCGTTTGTACAGATTCAAGAGAAAGGCTTTTGGCAGCGCCAGCCAACGTTCTTAAAAAGATTCTGCATTCGACACAGTCGTTTCATGTCTACGACGGTGTCCGACTTCGGGAGCAGCAACCAGAGCGAAATCAGAGAAAGACTCGTTTGGAAATGCGTTCTGTGTCAGGCCAGCAGACTCTTGGCAGCCGGTGGGGGAGGATGTGCACTACTCAACACTGGGCCTGGTTTTGTTTGTCCAGTTATCTGTGGCGTGCGGGAGTGGGACTTAGGTCAGATCTTCTTTGAAATCACAAGCAGGAAAATTCCAACTAGAGCGAATTTCCTGGGGTTTCAGTGGCTACAGTGGCTACGACTCTGAGCTTCTACCACAGGGGACCTGGGTGCGATTCCTCCTGCGGGCGCTAAGATAGCATACGCCACGAAGCACAGCCGAAAAAGAAACACACACAGTTCAGCTGGAGGACAAACCTAAGTCACTGCTGGACAGGCATCTCCTGTAACATCTACATAAGTGTAGAGTGGAAAAACCCTTTCTTTGTGACCAAGAAGAGAGACAGATTTGAGCGCGGAACATGGTTAAAATTGCCACACAAACTCCAGTACAGGGCTTCCCTGATGCTCAGTGGTAAAGATATCTGCCTCCCAGTGCAGGAGACATGCGTTCAATTCCTGGTCCGGGCAGATCCCACATGCCACGGCCCCACTAAACCCGTGCACCACAGCTCGTGAAGCCTGGGCACCCTAGAGGCCGGGCTCCGCAGCAAGAGGCACCACCACAGTGAGCAGCCTTGGCATCACGGCCAGAGAGTAGCCCCCTCTCGTCGCCTCCAGAGAAAGCCTGTGCTCAGCAGCGAAGACCCAGCACAGCCAAAAATAAATATTTAAAAAAAAACAGGATAAAGATAAAAGAAAACCAGTACACTGAGAGCGAATATTTGCATTACACAAAAGTGTGTGGCTCAGTAACCATCATATGTAAAGAGCTGGTGCAGAGCAATCAAGAAGATGCAGACCGACTCCATGGAAAAGTGGCAAAAGGGCTACACGTAGTTTTGAGCACCTGCTCTGCTAAACAGCCAAGCTGGGGAAGCCCAGAGCTCGGTCCTGTTGTTCAGTCACCAAGTCGTGTCCGACTCTTTGCAGCCCCATGGACTGCAGCACGCCAGACTTCCGTGTCCCTCAGCATCTCCCGGAGTTTGCTCAAACTCATATCAAAGCAGAAATAAAATCTCCTGAGACAATGCTTGGTTTGTTTTCTCCCCAGCATCTGCTTTATCCTGTGCCAGGAAAACTTACCATTTCTTCTTCTTTTTTTCATCTGTTCTTCAGCCAAAAAGTCACATTTTTACACATCACAAAAAGTAATATTTGTGTTTTCAGAGGTACATACTATAGTCATTGGAAAAGACCCTGATGCTGGGGAAGATTGGAGGCAGGAGGAGAAGGGGATGACAGAGGATGAGATGGCTGGAGGGCATCACCGACTCAATGGACGTGAGTTTGAGCAAGCTCTGGGAGTTGGTGATGGACAGGGAGGCCTGGCGTGCTGCAGTCCACGGGGTTGCAGAGAGTCGAACACGACTGAGCGACTGACCTGAACTGACTGTCGTCTAAGCCGTGAAGCTAGAATGCCCTGGGTGCATGTTTTGTTTTCTTAACGGAGGGCTTTCTGCAAACACTTCCTGCTGGAGACAAGCAGTCCTGGGGCACGTGATCCCACGTGTCCACCTGTGAGACGCCATCTGTCCATCAGGCACCCTGGAACTGCGGTTCGGGACATTGCTCTAAGTGTGTACCATGAGGTTGCTGCAACCACACACACACACACACACACACACACACACACAGACACACACACACACAAACAGACACCTACATGCAGGCTTCCATGATGGCCTAGCTGGGAAAGAATCTGCCTGCCAAGGCAGGAGACCCAGATTCGATCTCTGGGTGGGAAGATCCCCTGGAGAAGGAAATGGCAACCCACTCCAGTATTCTTGCCTGGAGAATCCCATGGACAGAGGAGTCTGAGGGGTTACAGTCCGTGGGGTCGCAGAGGGTCAGAGATGACTGAGCGACTAATACTTCCCCTTTTCACTTTCATATAGATATATGAATAGTAGCGATACTATGATATTTTATTATATAATATAAATTGATACATAATAATAAGTTTGAAAAGATGCTGGGATTATACAGAGAGATAAAGACTTCTTTTTGGACCATAGTCTCCTGACCGGGGGTGGAAACCAAGCCTCCTGCAGTGGAAGCCTCGCATCCTAAGTGCCGGGCCGCCAGGTGAGTTCCAATGCAAACCAATTTGGGGGAGTGGATTTCAAAGCTGCCCATTTTTTCCCCTTCCCTGGGACATGCTTTAGTGCAAAGATCCAGGTTGTTTTAATACAGTCCTGAATGAATCCCTCTGTCCTTTTAAGTTCTGTTTCTACTCAGGGTCTACCTGGTTTCACTCCCTCTTCAAGGCTGATAAACTGCAAAACAGAGAGAATTGTTTTTTCTCTCACCGGGCAAAGCAGACGCACGATTGCTTTCTAAAGGCAGAGAAACCGTGGGCCTATTTCCAGCAGCGCCGGGAGATTGAATTAGCAGTGGACAGACCGATGGTCTTCACTTTTCTAAACGATAACATCGCTTTTTGCTTCCTATCAGAATCCTGGTCCCAGGAGGCAAAGATTAAGGGGCCTCGTTTTCCTTCTGAGAAAACGACCCTGGCGCTCTTGAAGCTAAAACTCAGGGGCTTGGGGGGGGGCACACCGGTCCCCACAGATGGCGTGTCCGTCCCTCACCACCCCGACCCTGGAAGGCCACTTAAGTTTCTCCGGTGACCCACATGCCGGAGAGAGAGCTAGTTAATCGGCCCCCGGAGGACAAGAGATTCCTGGGGATGATGGCTCACTGGGATTTCATCACAAGTGTGAACCCATCTGGTCAAGAGACTCCCCGGAGACCACAGGTCAAGAAAAATACACTCGGGACAGAAAAAGTGTGTTGGCATTTCCATGCACAGAGGGGCAGGTCTGCGAGGGGCCCAGGACACCCAGGAGGCAGGCGCAGGGCCTGTGGCCTGCACACCGCGCTGGAGAAACGAGTCAGAAAGAGTTAAATGATGAAACCAAGAGGCGAGGGCCATTAAAACCCAGAACGCTGGAGGCAGCGGGCGCCCCTTCCTGGACTCCGAGTCCGTCCCCAGGTCTGACAGCCGCTTCAGTCACCTCCAGGGCAGAGGGTAAGGCAATTCTCCCCTTTTTAATTGATAGGCAGGACTTTGCGGGAGATGATAGAATAAGGCCACATCTGACTCGCTGCAGTGCTTGTCGTAACACCTGGGATTTCTGTCTTCTCCTAAATGAAGATGGGGCAAAAATGAGGCTGCAGAGCACGCGATGCCACTGGTACGCAGAGTCTGTGACGGGCAAGACCTGCCAAGACACGGGCGGCTTCGTGCCTGATTAGGACCGCAGCAGGCGGGCCGAAACGAGGCATCAGAGCTGACTGCTAAAGGCACAGGGTTCCCTTTGGGGGCTGATGAGAATGTTCTCAAATCGACCGCGACGACGGTTGTCCTGAGCTGTTCCTTTCAAATGGGTGAGCAGCATGCTCCATGAATGACACCCCGATCAAGGTATTTTGCAAAGAGAGAGAGACTCCATGAAATGCAAACCACCGATGGAAGCCATTTGCAAAATTTTTTCGGAGATGAGGTTCAGAGGGTGAGGACAAATGTGCAAAAGATCAGGAGCCACGGAGCCACTGTCGTTTCTTGCAGGCGCCCTGTTCCATGGGCCGTACAGGGTAGTCTCTACAGCAGCGTGCGGGGGTCCCCAGTGGGTTGCAGAGCTCTTGGGTTATTGTCCTGGGTGCGTGTGGCTGAGACGCGGTGTCGCGGAGGATTAACCTCCTCCAAATGGGCTGCTCTCATCCCCACACCACATCCAGCTGCATTTTCTCGTTCACCCAGCTTGAAATTTGAACTGCCGTCAAAATGACTCATGGATGGACGTTATACCCAGATTTTGATGTTACTGGTGGTTTTCTCTCTCTTTTTTTAAACCTAATTATAACTGCCTGCAACCCTGATTGACTCAAAGCCAGGTGTTAAGGAGACATTGTTACTTTTTTTTTTTTTTTTTCCTGTTGGTGAAACACAGGAAGGCACAATCAGCCTTCAGAATCAGAAATACAGACGCCTGGATAAAGCCGAGCTGTGGAAGATGGGTTGCTGTTACTGTGCGGCTGGGAAAAGTCACAAAAAATGTCCAAATGTTTCAGGTGTGTGGAATGACTTAAACTCCCTCAGCCGCCCGAAGGCACACTCTCAGCAGAGGTATCCAGAATCTGAAAGGTCTAAATTATACATGTACCGTTTTTCCTCTCCTGTTTTCAAAAAAAAAAAAAAAAAGCAGCTGGTGGCTCAAATGATAAAGAATCTGCCTGCAATACAGGAGACCTGGGTTCGATCCCTGGGTCAGGAAGATCCCCTGGAGAAGGAAACAGCAACCCACTCCAGTATTCTTGCATGGAGAATCCCATGGACCGAGGAGCCTGGCAGGGCTACAGTCCATGGGGTTGCAAGAGTCAGACACGACTGTTGTTTTAACTCTTGCTTTTTTCAGATAAAATGAAAAGGGAAATTTTTGATTGAGTGGGGAAATCCGTGGAGTGTAAGAAAAGAGCTTTTCCTGACATGAGTGCCCTTTGGCATGTATGAATTTTTTTGATGTATTTATTATTTTGGTTGAGCGGTGTGGGGTGCAGGGTCCTAGTTCCCTGACCAGGGATTGAACCCGTGTCCTGTTGCTCTGGAAGCACAGAGTCCCAACCAGTGGACCGCAAGGGAAGGCCTCCCTTTGATACTTGTAATGATTTTGTGGCTTATGGGCAAAACTGGGCACACACAGTCCACGTGGGAAGTTGTCAGAGGCTGCATACCGATGTCATCAACAGGTTCTGTATTATCCGGGCTTTTTAAAAAATGCGGTTTTGCGTGTCAAGACTCTTGAGAGTCCCTTGCACAGAAGGAGCTGCAACCAGCCCATCCTAAAGGAAATCAGTCCTGAATATTCGTTGGAAGGACCGATGCTGAAGCTCCAATGCTTTGGCCACCTGATGTGAAGACCTGACTCATCGGAAAAGACCCTGATGCTGGGAAAGATTGAGGGTGGGAGGAGAAGGGGACGACAGAGGATGAGATGGCTGGATGGCATCACCGACTCAATGGACATGGGTTTGAGTGAGCTCTGGGAGATGGTGATGGACAGGGAGGCCTGGCGTGCTGCCGTCCATGGGGTCGCAAAGAGTCAGACAGGACTGAGCGCCTGAACAACAGCAACAACAGGCTTCATCAAGCCATTGATGTAAAGACACACCCTCCTCCAGAGCAGAGACAGGCTTTCTGCAACCTCCTGTTTGGGCGTTTGCCCAGAACTTGTCCTCTGGACCCCACTGCTCCGTCTTTCCGGGTGGCAGGAAGCCCTTGACCGCCAGGGTCCTTCAAAGCTCTCAGAATTGTCAGCCTGGCGGCATCGTCTTGCTGAGAACCAGGCAACAGAGAAGTTCGTTGGAAGCGGGGTTCCTGGGGTTGGCGGTGGTCCAGGGGTGAGGAATCCGCCTGCCAGTGCAGAGGACACAGGTTCAATCCCTGGTCCGGGGAAGATTCCAACACCACGGGGTGACCAAGCCTGTGGGCCACAACGGAGCCCGAGGGATACACCCGCTGAAGCTGGGGCACCTGGAGCCCGTGGTCCCAGACAGAAGCCACCGTGGTGAGAAGCCCGCTGGTTGCAAGGGGGCAAACCCACATGCAGTTAGGAAGACCCAGCCCAGCCAGAAATAAGTCAAAAAATAAATAAATGAAAGACAGACGACTTACTTGTTCAGACAGGAGGCTCCCCATCCTTTTGTCTTGCTGAGTCCTCGCGAGAAATTCACAGGACACTCCAGGACTGAAGGGGCTGGGGGTGTCAGCCCAACAGGCCCCCGCCCCCAGCCCATGAGACACCCACCGTTCAGAGGACCGCCCCCCTCCACCCTGCCCTGCCTTGGTTCAAACTGCGTCCTCCCCGCCGAGACTGCAGCCGGCTCTCCAGCCTCGGTCCGTCGCCCACAGCCCGCTGAGCCTGCGTCCCCTCTCATCTGGGTCGGCGCTGTTGGCTGAGGGTCGGCACACCGTCTCCCGGTTGTTGGAAGAACGTGTCTCGCGCGATCACCCCCTGATCCTTCGTTACACTCTTTGATGGTCAAGGGGAACGGCTTGAACGCCTATGAATGGCAACCAGGTGGAATCAAGACCCTGCCCATAACTCTTTCCTTCCGCCACCCGTCACCCCTGAAACGTTTGGGGGTGTCGTGTGGGGTAGCCTGTGAGCTCAGCTTCACACAAATGGATTTTAAACGTTTCAGATGCTCCTGGCGCTGGAAGGAGCCGGGGCCTGGAGCCGAGGGAAAAAAAAAAAAAAAGACAAATTAACAAATCTGTTCTATTTTTGTCTCGTTTAGACTACTTTCCCCCAAAAGATTGTAGGCCAGTTAAATTGAAGTCGTGTTTGTTTTTGTTTTAAAGCAGCTGTGTCTAGAGGCTTTGCCATAAAACTCCTCTAGGTGTCTTCTTGAGGCCAGGTGTGTGCATTTCTGGGGAGGAGGACTTGGGGTGAACAATGGGCCTGCAGTGCAGGAGATCTGGGTTCAGTCCCTGGGTGGGGAAGACCCCCTGGAGGAGGGCATGGCAACCCACTCCAGTGTTCTTGCCTGGAGAATCCCACAGACAGCAAAGCCTGGTGGGGCTACAGTTCAGGGGGTCGCAGAGAGTCAGACAGGACTGAGCGACTTAAACTTTCACCTTCCCCTCCACGGTGGGGGGAGTGCTCTGCAAACAGCTGACCACATGCACCCACCTGCAGGGGTGGCTGGGGCCAGGTTAGGTTGGCCACGACGGGGACCCTTCTTAATGCATCAAACAGCCTGTTCCTAGACACGCCCCCTGACACCCAGGACCCAAAAGCACGTTCACAGAAAACCGTGCATCTCACAGACCCTGGTTTGGGTGCTTATCTGCAGGCAGATACAGAAACCCATAAACAGGGTGTGCTTCTGAAATAGTCACACACATTTTTAATCTACCCACGTTTAAAAATCAGGCGAGCAAGCGTGTTTTAAAATCGAGCGCGTCACATTGAGCAGACGGGCCGGCGGGGTGGGAGGGGAGTCTGGGGAAGAATGAATCCATGTGTGTGGACTGAGTCCCTTCACTGTCCCTCTGAAACCATCACAACATTGTTAATCAGTGATAGTCTGGTAGATACTAAAGTTTTGTTTTTTTTAAAGGCTGTAATTGATCCATATTCATTATTGATACTCTGTATAAAATAGATAGCTAAAGAGAACCTGCTGGACAGCACCGGGAACTCTGCTCAATACACTGTAGTAGCCTTATGGTCACCAGGGGGAAGGATGGGGGAAGGGACAGTCAGGGAGTCTGGGATGGTCATGGACACCCTGCTGGATTTAACATGGAGAACCGGCAAGGACCTGCTGGGCAGCACAGGGAACTCTGCTCAGTACTCTGTAATAACCTTATGGTCACCAGGGGGAAGGATGGGGGAGGGGATAGTCAGGGAGTCTGGGATGGACATGGACACACTGCTGGATTTAACATGGAGAACCGGCAAGGACCTGCTGGACAGCACCGGGAACTCTGCTCAGTGTCACGTGGCCGCCTGGATGGGAGGGTAGTTTAGGGGAGAATGGATCCATGTACATGTAAGGCTGAGTCCCCTCTCTGTCCATCTGACACCATCCCAACATAGTTAATCAGCTATACCCGAATACAAAATAAAGTTTGAAGAAAATGGGCACACGGGTATAGATATTCCATGCTCACACACCTCACTCTCACGAAAATCTCTCTGCTTTGAGATCGCATCGACTGTGGACAACCCTCAAGATCAGCCCAACATTCCTTTTCTGTCTATATCTGTGATTTTTCCGAGAGACACACAACTGCTGTTGCTCTGTGTGAATGAAGTGTAAACTCCTCGGTGTTTGTAAACTCTGGGGCTGCTACCCGCTTCCCCGGGGAGGCAAGAATATGTCCTTCTGAAAATAACTATCACGACGATGTGTTATGAGCTCACTTGTTATGAATTCTGCTATTTCTCTCTTAAAGGGAAAGGTGTGGAAGGTTCCAGGGTGTGGCGTGCATAAAATATTCGTGTCATTCCTTGAACCACCAAAGAGAGGCCCAGGACCCCAGCAATGCCCAGGTGAAGTATGTTTAGAGACACATCTGTGGGCAGGACGCCCTAAGAGCTTTCTCCCGTGGGCTGGAAGGCAGTATTAGGCACTGTGCTTGTGATTCTGGAGAAGGGAATGGCAACCCACTCCAGGATTCTTACTGGAGAACCCCACGGACAGAGGAGCCTGGCGGGCTATAGTCCACAGGGTCGCGAAGGGTCGGACACGACTGAGCGACTGAACACTTCACGCTTCTAACATCTCCTGGACAGCTGAGCTGACTGTGCCGCTTTGTAAACACCTCAGTAATTTCTTTCGCATCAGGGGGCCAACATATCAGAGCTTCAGCTTCAGCACTGGTCCTTTATAAATATTCAGGACTAACTTCCTTTAGGGTTGACTTGTTGGATGCCCTTGCAGTGTGAAGAGCTGACTCATTGGAAAAGACCCTGATGCTGGGAAAGATTGAAGGCAGGAGGAGAAGGGGACGACAGAGGCTGAGATGGCTGGATAGCATCACCGACTCAAAGGACATGAGTTTCGGTGGACTCTGGGAGTTGGTGATGGACAGGGAGGCCTGGCGGGCTGCAGTCCATGGGGTCCCAAAGTCGGACACGACTGAGCGACTGAACTGACTGAGTTTCTTTCAGGCGATTCTTTTTCCAGTGATTTCCACCCCCTTGTCAGGCGTCAGAGGGGCCAACCAAGACGATGCTGACGATGTCGGTGACTGACTGACATCCGAGGGCAGCGGTCCTCAGGCCAGGAGGGATCAGGGGTCCGTCACGGACAGAGAGCGGGGAGGCACGGGGCAGGGAACATTGACGCCGCGTGAAGGCGCCGAGGCTTCCTTCACCCAGAACTGTCACTTCGGGCGCTGCCAACGCGCCTGGGACTCAGGTCGGTCGGAAGCACGCCTGCCACAGGGCCCCGAAATGAGGAGGGAGAAATTAGAGCAATTATCCGTCCTAACGAGCCCCGCATCTCTTGTGTTGTCATTCATGAGGTACAAAATATGCAGCCGGGATTTTCTGCCTGTGGCGTTTTCTTAAACAGGATTTCACAGGCAAATAAAAATAGATCCCCACGAAAAGGCTTGTTTGGGGGAAGCTTTCGGTTGTGGGAGGCAGGGCAGAGGAGGCGTTCAAACAGGGTGGACAGAGACAGGGAGGGTGGGCACGGCTCCCACGACTCTGAGCCCCCCACCCCGGTGTGTTTTCCAGGCACCGGCAGAAGCGGCTTATCTGCGTCCGGTCTCCGCGTCTCGCAGGCGGGCGGCCGGGGCTGCCACGCGTCTTCTCGGCCACGTGTGGTCCGCACACAGCTTCTGCCTGGCTCTTCCTCAGCTGTCTCTTTGTCCAGCCCCCAGTGGGTCACAGAGACGGCTCTCACCACACTTGTCATTTCATTCAGCTCTGAGATTGTCAACCGTGACTCAGGACATGGTGGGGTTACTGTTGTTGTTGTTGTTAAACTTTTTATTTTGTATTGGGGTGTAGGCAATTAACAACCTATGACGGCCTCAGGTGGGTAACAAAGGGACTCAGTCATCCATACACACACACGCACTCTCCCCCAAACGCCCCTCCCAGCCAGGCTGCCACGTGACACTGAGCAGAGTTCCCTGTGCTGTCCAGCGGGTCCTTGCTGGTTCTCCAGGTTCAATTCAGCAGTGTGTCCATGTCCATCCCAGACTCCCTGACTGTCCCTTCCCCCATCCTCCCCCACCTCTGCCACCGCAAGTCCCTTCTCCGAGTCTGCGAGTCTCTTTCTGTTCTCTACGTAAGTTCACTGGTATCGTTTCTTTTCAGACTCCACATGCGAGGGATCTCATGCGATATTTCTTGTCTGTCTTGACTTCACTCAGTAGATCGTGGCAAAATTGGATGAGGGGGAGATGGCTGTGTGAGCAACATGTTGGAAGAGTTTATTACAGCTCAGAAGTTCTCAAATGAACAAGCCCGACAGAAGCACGTGAGTCCCTCAGCTGCTCCGGCCACTCTGCTGCTGCTGCCGCTCAGGCGTGTCCGACTCTCTGCGACCCCGCGGACTGCAGCATGCCTGCGTGACAGGCTTCCCTGTCCATCAGCACCTCCCAGAGCTTATTCAAACTCACGTCCATCGAGTCGGCGACGCCATCCCGCCATCTCACCCTCTGTCGTCCCCTTCTCCTCCCGCCTTCAGTCTTTCCCAGCATCAGGGTCTTTCCCAGTGCGTGAGCTCTTCCCATCAGGTGGACAGGGTACAGGAGCTTCAGCTTCAGCCCTTCCACTGCTCACCACAGACTGATGACCTTCAGGGTGACTTCCTGGTGGGCTTAAAAATAGGAAGGGGCTCAGAATCCATCCCCGGCCTGCAAAGCACCTGTTGCTTGTAGCACGAGCTGCTTTTGACTTGATGATGTCATTGGTCAGGGGGCAAATCGCAGGATGGCTGAGCCAAGTGATGATCAGGGTCCTTTCGTGAACAAAGAGTTATGATTCGCAAAGTGCAGTTCTGAGAATTGCTCTAAACTGCCCCAAGGAGGCCGCGATTCTTGCCTCTTGCCTGCCACCTTGACCACCCCTGCCCCAAGCCCCGCATTCATCTCCGTCTCTCCCTATAACCTCAGATTCTCCTGAGTCACCGAGCTTGCCCCAAGGGGAACACTGACTCTCCGCTCCCCTGTCTGCAGCTGGGGCTTTGTGCTAACCACCAGCTTCCCTCAAGACAGCGCTCCCCCCGCAAGGTCACATCTGGCCTCAGGGCCAGTCTTCCCGTTCTCCAATGAGAAAAGCGAAAGAAAAACCCTTCCCGTCTTTCTTGCCTAAAATGCATGCAGTTAGCACACGTCCCGCTTGCAGAAATTGGCTATTTCTTTTGCTTGGAGAGAGACTGTTTTTGAGAGGAGGGGTGTCTGCCTGCCTCTGGGGTGGATGAGTTTGCAGTTGGTGCCTGAAGGCTCTTTGATAAAGACTCTTCTGGGGAATTCCCTGGTGGTGCAGTGGTTAGGGTTCTGTGCTCTGCCTGCTGAGGGCCCAAGTTGAAACCTTCGTCAGGGAACTAAGATCCCGCAGGCTGCAAGGCCAAAAATAAGTGACATAAAGTTAAATGAAATGGATTAAAACAGTCTTCTTGTTGTAGCTGGGCGTTCCAGAAACACGCTCACTCAGAAGGGCAAGGCAGATGGTGGAGTGTAGCTGACTGCACAGGTGGGCCCCAGGCAGAGTCTCCTCTCAGCCAAGGACCCCGACCAGCGTTTGTGGAAACGTTCTATACCCTAAGCGTACGTGCCCAAACCCACCTCCCCAAACTCCCTGAAACTAGTCTGAACCAAGGAAAAAGAAAGATACAACCAAAGTTAACCCGTGATCTTATGCCTTAAGCCTAGGTAGTTACCAGTGGACAATCACCAATAGGCCTGTGGTTACGCCCCAATAAGCATAATACAATGTATGATACTATCCACTTACACAGAGAATTAGGGTATTCTTTTCGGCGATGGAGAGCCCCGGGGCTCTTCCATGGGGTGGGGTAGGGGGGGCTGGTTTTCCAGTCGGTAGGTCGTTTCCATAGACACTGGGCACAGAGCGCAAAGTCCAGAGTCTGGCCCAAGAGGGAGTTCTGCTTTCAAGACGGAGCGTGTTCTGTCTGTTTCCTCCTTCATTCAGGGACACATTTGGGACACATGAAAAGATAATACTGAACTGGTAGCGAGAGTTGGACCACAAAGAAAGCTGAGTGCTGAAGAATTGGTGCTTTGAACTGTGGTGTTGGAGGAGACTCTTGAGAGTCCCTTGGACTGCAAGGAGATCCAACCAGTCCATCCTAAAGGACATCAGTCCTGAATATTCACTGGAAGGACCGATGCTGAAATTGAAGCTCCAATCCTTTGGCCACCTGATGCAAGGAGCTGACTCACTGGAAGAGACCCTGATGCTGGGGAAGATTGAGGGCAGGAGGAGAAGGGGACGACAGAGGATCAGATGGTTGGATGGCACCACCGACTCGACGGACATGAGTTTGAGCAAGCTCTGGGGGTTGGTCATGGACAGGGAGGCCCGGTGTGCTGCAGTCCACGGGGTCGCAAAGAGTCAGACATGGCAGAGTGACTGGACTGGACTGAACCAAGCTGGTAAAAGGTCTTAAACGTGTTTGAGTATGTGAGGGAGAAAAAGAATTGGAAAAATGTGTGGCTAAAACCATCTCTCCCATTTTCTTGTATGAGCTTCTCTGAAGCCCTCAAAAGCGGCTCTTGGAATGTGGGAAGGACTGGATCTGTTTTTCCGACATCTGGTTAGAAATTCATAGTTTTCCCTCCCCTTTTTTTTTTTTCTTCTTCTTCTTCTATTAACATGTGGCATGCCGTGGTTAACTGTCAAATATGAACCCAACCTTGCCTTTCTGGGATAAACCACTTTTGGCCATGGCGTGTCATCCTTTTAATGCATACACTTTTGAATTCGACTTGCTGGTATGTTTTGTTAAGGATTTCTGTATGATTCTGTATATTGGTCTGTAATTATGGTATTGTGTGTGGTTTTTTTTTTTTTTTTTTGGTAACATCTTTGTCTGATTTTGTATTCAGAGTGATTCAAGCCTCACGAAACAAGTGAGGAATTGTCCCGTCTGTGTCATCACTGAAATGGTAGACTTCGCAAGGCAGTGTGGGCCTGGAGGTTCCTTTACGGCCACGCTATTAATTATGACACCAATGTCTTCACGATGTCTGTCTATTCATATATAACTATCCACGTTTTCGAGTTTCCCTTCTGTTAGCTCTAGTAACTTACATCTTTCAAGGATGTATTTCACCTCAGTGATTGAGTTCATTAGTAAAAACATTGATACTGTTCCCTTGTGGACCTTTTTTTAAAAAAAAAATTTTATTGGCTTATAGTTAATTTAAAACGTTGCGTTAGTTTCTGCTGTACAGCAAATGAATCAGACACATATACATGTGTATATATATAAACTCTTTTTGAGGTTCTCTTCCCATATAGATCGTTACAGAGTAGGGGCTAGAGTTTCCTGCGCTATAGAGCAGGTCCTTACTCAGTTCAGTTCAGTAGCCCAGTCGTGTCCCTCCCTTTCTGAACCCATGGACTGCAGCACGCAAGGCCTCCCTGTCCATCACCAACTCCCAAAGCATGCTCAAACTCATGCCCATTGAGTTGGTGATGCCATCCAATCATCTCACCCTCTGTCGTCCCCTTCTCCTCCTGCCCCCAATCTTTCCCAAAATCGGAGTTTTCAAATGAGTCAGTTCTTCGCATCAGGTGAGCAAAGTCAGTCCTTCCAGTGAATATTCAGGACTGATCCCCTTCAGTATGGACTGGTTGGATCTCCTTGCTGTCCAAGGAACTCTCAAGAGTCTTCTCCAGCACCACAGTCCAAAAGCATCAATTCTTCAGCGCCCAGCTTTCTTCACAGTCCACCTCTCACGTCCATACATGACCACTGGAAAAACCATGGCTTTGACTAGATGGACCTTTGTCAGCAAACTAATGTCTCTGCTTTTGAATATGCTATCTAGGTTGGTCATAACTTTCCTTCCAAGGAGCAAGCGTCTTAATTTCATGGCTGCAGTCACCATCTGCAGTGATTTTGGAGCCCCCCAAAATAAAGTCTGACACTGTTTCCACTGTTTCCCCATCTCTTTGCCATGACGTGATAGGACCGGATGCCATGATCTTCGTTTTCTGAACGTTGAACTTTAAGCCAGCTTGTTCGCTCTCCTCCTTCACTTCCATCAAGCGGGCCTTGGAGTCGTCTCTTTCACACACAGCAGTGTGCGTGTCAATCCCAACCTAAAGAGTGTATCGCTCCCCGTCTCTCACCCCTGGTGACCGCAGCTTTTTTCCTGCGTCTGTGACTCTGCTCCTGTTGTGTAACCAAGTTCACTGGTGCCGCTTTTTAGGTTCGACATGGAAGTGACCTCATGTGACACGTGTCTCTGTCTGTCTGACTTACTTCTCTTCGGAGGGCAGTGTCTAGGTCCCTCCGTGTAATATTCCATTCTTTTTCCTGGCTGCATAGTATTCCATGGTACACATGTACATCTTCTTTACACAACTCAAAGAATACACACACATGCACACATACAAACACACACATAGACACACATACATAGACACACACACACAGACACACACACCTGCACACAAAAACACACACATATACACATGCAGACACACAGACACACACATGCGCACACACATATACACACACAGGCACACACACAAACACACACACATACAGACACACAGAGACACACACACAAAAGCACCCACATACACACATGCATATACATACACACACACAAACACACACCACATATATGCATACGCATACACACACACACCACACACAAACACACATACAACACACACATACGCACCCAACCACACACAAACACACATACACACACAGACACACACACATATACACACACAAACACACACCACATATATGCATACGCATACACACACACCACACACAAACACACATACAACACACACATACGCACCCAACCACACACAAACACACATACACACACAGACACACACACATATACACACACAAACACACACCACATATATGCATACGCATACACACACACCACACACAAACACACATACAACACACACATACGCACCCAACCACACACAAACACATACACACACATACACACACATATACACACATATACACACACAAACACACACCACATATATGCATACGCATACACACACACCACACACAAACACACATACAACACACACATACGCACCCAACCACACACAAACACACATACACACACAGACACACACACAAACACACACACATATACACACACAGACACACACACATATACACACACAGATACACACACCACACACACAAACACAGAGACACACACACCACACACAAACACACCCACATACACAACCACACACAGACATACACATACACACCCATACACATACACACCCATACCACACACAAACACACCCACATACACACAAATACACACACATGCACACACACACCACACACAAACACACCCACATACACAACTACACACACATACACATACACACACACACACAGAGACACACACACCACACACACAAACACACACACAGACACACACGCAGAGCATCTTCTCATCAAAGTCTGGGTCAAGCATGCAGCCCTGCACTTTCTCCAGAGGGAGGAGACGGCCCTGGCCTCTGACGCCCCTCCTGTCTTTCACCAGCTGTTCCTGCAGCCTTGAAAGTGAAAGCCACTCAGTCTTGTCGGACCCTCTGTAGTCCATGGGATCATCCAGGAAAGAATCCTGGAGTGGGTAGCCCTTCCCTCCTCCAGGGGACCTTCCCAACCCAGGGATGGAACCCAGGTCTCCTGCACTGCAGGCGGGTTCTTTACCAGCTGAGTGCCTTCGGGGTGCTCTAACTCTCTTGCCCCCCTTCCCTGACCTGTATGCCGACAGAACAAACCCCAGCATCAGAAAGACAGAATCCAGGCTCTGCTCCCAACAGGAGGACCTGGGAGGATCCTATCCAGCCAGTTGTGCCCTGAAGCCACAGGGACGCAAACTGCCCCCCTTCTGCTCTGCCCTGGGGCATCCCTCTTCACTTGCACCCCCAAAAGATGCCTTTCTGATCCTCACACAAGCCCCAGGAGTCTGGGAAATAAAGGGCAATTTAGATTTGGAGGGGGTGGTGATGGTGGGGGGCGGTGCTCTTCCCTGTCCAGATTCCTTTAGCCACCCCCCCGCCAATCTCCTTCCCTCTCACGTCAGAGTGGCAGCGGAGAGGAGGACCAGACCCCGGGGCCACAAGCCAGCTCCAGGGCCACGCCAGCGGCGCAGGGCTGTGCCTCTCAAGCCAAGGCCCTGGCACAGATGGGGTAACCAAGTGTTCACTGCTCAGTCGTGCCCGACTCCCTGTGACCCCATGAACTGCAGCCCAGCAGGCGCCTCTGTCCATGGGACTCTCCAGGCAAGGATACTGCAGCGGGCTGCCATGCCCAAGAACGAATGAGTGACTGAGTGAATAAGTGAATGAATGAGTGAATGAGTGAGTGAATGAGTGAGTGAGTGAGTGAGTGAATGAGTGAGTGAATGAGTGAATGAATGAATGAATGAGTGAGTGAATGAGTGAGTGAATGAATGAATGAGGGAACGGATGAACAAGTAAGTGCAGGAATGAGTGAGTGACTGAGTGAAATGAATGAATGAATAGATCAATGAGTGAATGAGTGAGTGAATGAGTGAGTGGGTGAGTGAGTGAGTGGGTGAATGAATGAGTGAATGAATGAGTGAATGACTGATGGAATGAATGAGGTAGTGAATTAGTGAATGAGTGAGTGAATGAATTAATGAGTGAATAAGTGAATGAATGAGTGAATGAGTGAGTGAGTGAATGAGTGGGTGAATGAGTGAGTGAATGAATGAATGAGGGAACGGATGAACAAGTAAGTGCAGGAATGAGTGAGTGAGTGAGTGAGTGAAATGAATGAATGAATAGATCAATGAGTGAATGAATGAGTGAGTGAATGAATGAACGAATGAGTGAATGAATGAATGAATAAGTGAATGAACGCGTGAATGAATGAATGAGTGAATGAATGAGGGAGTGAGTGAATGAATGAATGAGGGAACGGATTAACAAGTACGGGCAGGGATGAGTGAGTGAGTGAGTGAAGGAAAGAAATGGATGAGTGAACGAGGGAGGGACGAGGCAGCCCAGGGCAGGCCTCTGCCGGCAACAGGGGGAAAGCCCAGCTCCGCACACACCCTTCCGGGCTGGGAAGCGCCCGCGGTGGGGAGGGGGCGGTGAGGGACCCGGGTGCAGGCCCACCCAGGACCCCCAGCTGACCGGCTGGTGCCCGGGCCTGCAACGTGGCGTTTTCGGCCCAGCGGGCCAGCCCGCGGGTACCCTGATCGCGGACACGACGGCCACGCTCCCTCTCTGGACCCCTCCTTCCCCCCGGACCGCGCCTCCACGCGGCCAGCCCGCGGCCCCGGCACCTCCCCAACCCCGTGGCCCCTCCCCCGCGGCCAGCGCCGGAGTGGAGGGGCCCCCGCCCAGGTGGGCTCCGGGCTGGCGGCCAGCGGGCGCTCAGGCCTCTAGCCCCGGGCTTCGCCGCAGGCCAGGAGGCTGAGCTGCGCTGGAGACGCGCGCGGCCCACGGGCAGTCTCTCTCCCCGCCCGTCCGGGGGCCGCCCGCCGCCCCTCCGTGTCTGCCCCGGCCTGTGACTCTGCTCCGCAATTAGCAGGCCCCCCCCCCCCGCCCCAGAATCTCCGACCCCGCCGCTCCTGGCTTGTCCCTTCCCCGCTGGCCCCCAACCTGCTCCCCCCACCCCCGCGATGGCCGACAGGTTCCCCGACCGCGAACAGGAAACCCTGGGCGCTCAGCACAAGCTTCTCATTAGTGGGGTGTGGGGGTCGCCTGCACAGGCCGCCCAAAGCCAGTCCTCACTGAGGCCCTGGTGAGGGATGAGACGCACTCCCACAGGGCGGGCGAACCTGGGGCTGGGAGAAGCCAGTCCAGATCCTGTCCAGACTCAGTCCTGTCCCACTCTGCGACCCCATGGACTGTAGCCCGCCGGGCTCCTCTGTGCATGGGGTTCTCCAGGCCAGAATACTGCAGTGGGTGGCCTTTCCCTCCTCCGGGAGATCTTCCCCACCCAGGAATCGAACCTAGGTCTCCAGCGCTGCAGGCGAGTTCTTCCCGTCTGAGCCGCCAGGGTGAGCTGGCTCATGTTTCCAGAGACAGAATCGTCTGAGTCGATGGCCGCCAGGAAGAAGTCTGTTGCTAGGGCACAGCCGCCCGCCACGGCCTCCCCGAGTTTGGGCCACTGCAGGCCACTCTTGGTTTCCCTCCCGGGCGGGTGTGAATCGCACTTTGCTGATCCCCTTTGCAAACTTTGTGGAGGTTGTCCGAAGTCCGGGGAGCGCTCCAGGCCCTTTCTGCCGGCACTGACAAGACCGACCGGTGCGTCACGTTCGCGGGCACCTTGGGGACGCCGCCGGCCGCGGAGCCGGGCTCCGGGCAGGCAGGGCCCGCGGGGACATCGCCCGCTGCACACTCCGCCTGCGCCCCGGGAAGGGCTGGACCGGCCATCCCCGCCTCAGCCGGCGGTTGCGAGACTTTTTTTTTCCTTCCAGCCTTCGGGCCGAAGCAGAGTTCTCGCAGGCGGTGGGTGTGGGACTGGGGTCCTTCTGCATTTTGAGGATGGAGAGAAAAGACCGGAGTTTTCTGAGCCGGTGTCTGGAGCGAGACGTTTGCAAAGCCCTCGGCGACCCGGAGAAGCCAGCCCGGGTGAGGGCGCGCCGGCAGGAAGGAGGTACGGGCTTGCGTGGCCCGCGCCGAGGCCCTGGGCCACAATTCAGAGCGAAACCCGAAATCCAGCACCCCGCCCGGAGGTGGCTTCGTGCAACATTAATTACCGCAGAAACGCTTGCCTGGGACCGCCTAATGTATTCATCGCGACGGAGAGCCGCTCATTGTTTGTTTAGCGGTGGTCTCTTGGAAGGAAAAAAAAAAAAGGGCCCTCTTTAGACGCCCTCCCTAGTACACTGCTTTGCTCCCCGAAAAAATAATGTTTTTCTTCAATAAAACGTAGAGGACCGGGCCTGTGATTAAATCTGAAAGTAAAGAGTTTTAATGTCCACCATATGCTTGCAAAGTACATGGCGAGGAAAAGAGAGAATTCCACTGAAAAGCAAACAGCATTTCCTCCTACAAAATATGTTGTTAAAATTGCCTGTTTTTTTTTTTTTTTTTGCACTGAGGGTTATTTTAAAACATGTCCTGGCCCCAAGGTGGGCTTTATAGCAAACATGAGATGGAAAAAAAATATATGTGTATATATACATTTTGGGGGATGTGTATCTTTGGCAGCTTAGAGGCAGCCCACACTCCAAATAGGAGCCGGAAACCCACCCTGCTCCCTCTTGCCCTTTATTAATATTATAGATGTCGAATTTGTCGACAGGATCAATCTTATCCATTCAGGAGCTGGATTAACAGAGCCCCGTTGTAATGAAAATCTATTAGCCTCCTGTTTGAAACACGGATGTTTGCGTCAATCAATAAACAGCCTACTGGAGAATACAAAAGCCGGTTTCTAAATTTGAAAGGGGTGGGGGGAGGAAGGAGAGCCAGCTAAGAAAAGTGTGAAGACCTCTGTAAAATCAAGCCTCTCTGGTCGATACTTATAAATAGTTAATGTGTAAGGAGGGGTCGACTGTTGTTAAGAAAAAGGAAAAAAGAAAAAAAAAACCTCACTCTTAGGTGAAAACCATCAACACCTCCACTCTTATTATTTTTGATAGAAATTGTCTTTTGAATTAGGGGCTGAGAAATTGGGCCAAACGGAAGGGGCATTCCTTGAAAATTCCTGTTTTGTGGGCAGCGAAGATGACCCCCGGGGTGGCTGATGAGTCTGAAAGTTGCTGGGCCTTTGGGAGACCAAACTGAGTGGATGACTCCCACTGCCCCTCCCCGGGGGGCGTCGAAGCCACCCACCCCCAGACGGCGGCTTCTTGTACTCCGCTCTTAAGCTCACAGCATGAAATTTCATTTCAAGTCAACCGGTTTGGGTCACAGGAGCTTCGTGTCCCTGGGCTGAACGTGAACACTCGGAGCTCTGCCCTGGAAGCCTCAGATAAGGCAAATATGAAGCGTCTGAATATTCATCACCTTCCCCCGCCCCGTTGGCCTCCCAAATACAGGGAAACCGGCAGCTGTAGTTCAGTAAGATCCACCTAATTCACATCGGGAAAGTCAGATTATTTCCCAAGATCGAACGTGGCCAACGTCCAGCTCCTGCTGTCCGCAGTCTGTCCCTGGGTCCCTCGGACCACAGTGGTTGTGGGGGTGTTGGGGGGCGGTCAGCTGCGTCTACGGGCTCTTTCCCCAGATATCCCGGGGACTCGGGGCTGGGTGGAGGAGCCTGGACGTTCACGCTGAAGTTCAGATGAAGGCAGGGAAGTGCAGCTAAGAAGTCTGGGGGTCATTTCTTTTCTGCGGGTGATGGGAGAACAGAGAAGGGGCAGAAACCCCCCACCCCGGGCCACCCCCTGTCCGCCGGCACCTTGCCCGCTCTGCTCCAAGGGTTCCAGGACACACACGGGAGGCTGAATCTAGCCGTTTCTGCCCCTGGGGACCAGGGTGTCTGAGCTTTGTAGCTCAGCCTGGGTTCAGAGGGGAAGCCTGGGCGGGCTGGCTAACTGGGGTAACTGGGGGTGAGTGATGGGGTACAGAGTTCCAGCTCTGCACCAAGCCAGTGTGGTCCCTGGCCTGCGCTGGGGGGGAGGGTCCTCAAGAATTCAGGAAATCTGACCTGGAAGAACAGGGCCCACATATAATGGTTCAGGTTTGGGACGAGGAGGGTTCGTCCCAGCCAGCCCCCCATCCCCCCTTAGCTCCTGCCAACTGTAGGGGGGGACCCCGTGGCAGGCTGGCTGAGAACCTTTCTTGGGATGTTCACTTCCCCCACCTACCCAGCAGGGGCCTGGGTCTGTGGGCACTCCTGGACCGACCCAGACCTGGGGGCGTCTCCAGGCTGCAGGAAGACCTGGGTCCTCCTGCCTTTAGCCAGAGACCCTGCCCCCCTCCGCGGCCCAAGGTACCCCTGGCGTGGTTATGTTGTTCAATTGCATCTGTGTCTGCGTCTCCTCCCAGGGGGACGGAAGGCAGGGGTCGGACCCTGGGACCTGTGTTTGTGCTGTGTACACAGCGGGGGCGGGGGATGGGGAACAGTTTCTGAGCAGCGGGTCTCGGATCCACAACCCAGGAGAGCCCCGGGCTGTGCTCCCAGCTTCTGGTGGAACCCACGTTGGAACTTCCGTCTTCTCCCAGAAACCAGATCCCCGACCTCTCCCCAGCCCAACCCAACCCATGGCGTCTTTTTCTTTTCTTTTCTTTTTTTTTTAAAGAAAGCAGCTATGGTTTCGTTTCTATCCACAAACTTTTCTGAAGCCTCTTTCAAAGCTGGCAGAATGCACTGGACACCTGGAAGCATCCACAACTTCCCAAGACAAGTTGAGATTTTTAAAAAGCTCTCTCTTTTCGGGGCCCCTTCTTCTCTGGGGGAAGGTGTGGGGGGGGTGGAGAGTCTGCAGAAACTGGAAACAAGAGCCCCTTATGCCCGAGAGGGTCTGAGCTCCGGGCAAACCGTCCCCCTCCGCTCCCGAACCGTGCCCCGGCGGAAATGTAAATGTGACATTTCATAAACCATACCCACCCTGCGGCCTTGGGCACCGACTTGAATTAGCAAAAATATGTGTTCGAAAAAGTCCTTGCCCAGGCTGAAATATGAAAAATAACTCTGAGGGTGGGTTTGGCCACCTCTGGTTGAAAGGTGACAAGGTTAAGGAGCCGTGTGTGTGTGTGTGTGTGTGTGTGTGTGTGTGTGTGTGTGTGCGTGCCCCTGGCTAGGGACAGACGGGGAGGGCGTTCAGGGGACATCTGGCTCCTCACTCCTGAAAACTGAGAGGGTTTGCTCATCAAGTGAAACTGATTTTGTGAAAATCTTATCACAGGCACAGCCTTGGGACTGACGGAAGAAGCCGGTTGGATGGCTTCCTTCCTCCCAGGACGGGTTATTTCGGAACCAGGTGTCGACTGGGAATCAAATATGGGAATCAAAATTGGGAAGGGGGTGACTTTAACTCTCTCTTGGGCTCAAGGTTTTGGATACCCAGGGTCACCAGCTGGAGGAGACCCCTGGGAGCCACCTGACCCTAACTCCCAGCGAGTTTCCTCTTGGGTGGGGTTCAAGGTCCCAGGGATGGAGGGGCGGCCCTGTTTGGGGGCTTGGGACTTCTCACCCTCTGTTCCCTGCAAGTGAAACTCAGGCCCTGTAAGACCCAGCTACTGTGTGCCCCCCCGGGGAGGCTTGGGTCCCCGGGGGGCCGGGAGGGTCGAGCAGGAGAGGCGCAGGCCGCAGGCGGGGAGTCCCTGGGGAACCGGCCTCATCACCTGAGGCCTGGAAGAGCCACTCTCCCCTCCGAAGCCTCCAGAAAGTGGCTCAAGCTTGGGGCCCCGGCCGGTTTTACCCCGCTTCCGCTGCTGTCAGTCCACTGTTCTTGCAAATACCGAGTTCCCTGGTGGGCGGGCAGGGCCCCCTGACCGGGTAGACCTGGAAGACGCCCGCAGTGGACCAAGTGACCGCGGGGGGAGACCTGGGGCGCGCGACGCGCCTGTGGCCAGGATACGGAGCTCCTGGGGCGGCCCCGCACCCCCACCCCGCGCGCCCCCTCCAGCTCCGGCCGCGGCCTTCGGCGTCTCCCCCAACCCAGCGCAGACCCGCGAGGCGGCTGCATGTTTAATACATGACGGGCTATTTGTACTTCTGTGTGATAGGCGCGCGCCTCCGCTTTGATTAGAGCTGCGGCGGTGACAAAGCCCTGTTTGTCAAGTTGCGAGCGCCTCTTTGCCTTTTCGCTTTTGAAGTCCGCGGGGGAGCAGGCCACGGGGCCCCCTCCCGCCCAGACTCGCCGCAAGTCTTCCCCGCCCCCCAGCTCCGTCCGCCGCACGCGGGGCCGAGCCCACCCGGGGCCGCGCGCAGCGACCCTGCAGGGCGGACCGAGGGCTCGGAGGACCGGACGGAAACCCGGGGGAGAGACTGAGGGCGCGAGGCAGGGCGACGGGGAGGAAGGGCCTCGAAAGGACGGGACGAAAGAGAGAAGGAAGCTCTGCGTGTCTGCATCCCCCTCTTCCCCGCCTTCCTGGCGTCCCACCCCCCAGATCGAGGTATCTCCCCCATCTCGAACTCGACCTTGGCCCTGGGGTTTCACTTTCTTTCCCACCGAAGGAAACCCTGGGCCTCCAGGGCGCCCCGGGTCCTGGGTCCTGGCTCACCGGCGCTTCGCAGGATGAGGAACTGACTCAGAAAAACTGCAAAGCGAGCTCCTCCAAAACCCGTACCACCTCCCCCCCCAACCCGCCTTCCACCCCCCGTGACCCCTCGTCCCAACTCCCTGGCGGAGGGGAAGGGCAGGTGGAAGGGGCAGCCAGGAGAGATGACAGAAAGCAAAAAATAATAATAATAATTTTTAAGCGGGTAGGGGGCAGAAAAGTCACTTTATTTGCGGACGGAATTTTGCATTTTGCAGAACGGATAGCTCCTGTCGCTGCCGTGGTTGCCAAGTGCATTTCGAATTGCAGCTGAGAAAAGGGGGATCCTTTTAAAGCAGGTTACAGCGTTCCGAGAGAGGCGGGAGAGGTCAGCAGAACCAAGGCACAAGCAAAAAAAAAAAAAAAAAAAGGAAAATAGATGTCTCCCCCCGCCCCCAATAAATCTCTCAGACACCAGGCTGACCGCACGGCTCGAACAAGAAGGCTGCGTCGGTCCGGCGCCCCCAAGGACCGCTGTGTACGAACCGGTTCTCCCAGAGAGGGAGCCGCCGGCTTCTCCGCGCCTAGACTCGCGCGTCCCAGGCAGCCGAGGGCCGCAGGGTCCGTGTCTCCGGCCCCTCCGAGGTCTCCGAGTCGCTCTGCCCAGCCGCTGCCGCCGCCGCGGAGACTCGGACACCCACGTTCGCCCTTCCTCGCGCTTTCGGGGTTCTGCAACTGTTCCCCGATCAGGCCGCGCGCGCCCGCACACCCTCTCCGGGGGGTGCTCCGGCGGGTCCAGCCACGCCGTGCCCAACCGCATCGCCAAGCTGGGAGTCAATTCTGCCCCGTGGGATGGCGCATCGGCGCCGCCGCCCCGGGATCCCCTCGGTGGCGGCTCGGCGCGGCCACGCCCGGAAGCCGCATCCCGCGGGGAACAGATTCGAGGCGCGAGGCTGCGGCGCTCCTCCTGGTGCTGGGCCGCCGAGGACGTTCCTCACCATCCCCAAACTCCTCGAGTTTCCTTCCCGCCGGCCATTGAGAGAAGACGGATACCTGTTCGCGGCGCTGGCTCTTTGCGCCCCTGCGCGCGCGCGCGCTCTCTCTCCACATCCGTCTCTCTCTCTCCCTTCAAAAACTTGATCTTTACCGCTCCAGACCAAGGTGCCACAGACGCCAAACAGTGATGAAATCAAAAGAAAACCAATTGCCGGACTGGAGGTGGGGGAGAGATAGCGCCTCCGCGTGCGCCCGCCGCCGCGCCGAGAGGTGTAATTGCTGCAGTCAGAGAGCGTGGGGGGCTGGGCGCAGAGGTAGCCGCGTATAAATAGTGAGATCTCAAATTGAAAGGCATAAATAACAGCAGGAGGGACCTGCCTTCACACGGACGGTCCTCTCCGCGCGCGGGAGGCGTGCGGACCACAGCCCGGCTCCTCGCCAGCCCCGCGGACCCCCGCGGCCCCCCCCCCGTTCCCACCCCCACACCCCCGGGCAGCTATGGAAGAACTCACGGCTTTTGTATCCAAATCTTTTGACCAGAAAAGCAAAGACGGCAGCGGAGGCGGCAGCGGCGGCGGCGGCGGCGGCAAGAAAGAGTCCATCACGTACAGGGAAGTTTTGGAGAGCGGACTGGCGCGCTCGCGGGAGCTGGGGGTTTCGGAGTCCAACCTCCACGACATAACGGAGGCCGGCGGCCACTGCCCGGTGCATCTCTTTAAGGACCACGTGGACACCGACAAGGACAAACTGAAAGAGTTCGGTTCGGGGAGGGCGGCGGAAGGTAAGCCGGGCCGGACGCAGGCTCCGGGCCCCTCCGGGGCGCGGCGCTTCTCGTGGCCACCGAGCCCGGCCGCCCGGCGTCTCGCTCTGCGCCACGCGGAGGCCCCGGGGAGGGGGCGCCGCGGTGGGCGCTTCGTTTCACCCCCAAAAAGCTGAACGTGACCGCCACGGATCGGACGCAGAAGGGCCCGGCCGCCACCCGTCGCCAGGCTTTTCGTAAGAAAGAAACCGGCCGGAGAACCGAGGAGGCAGGGGCGGATGGAGGCCCTGGATCCGAGGGCGGGCAGCGGCGCGGGGCCCGCGCGCATCGCGTCCCCGGGGGGCGCTGGCATTGGGTGCCAGCGGCGGGCCCCTTCCCCGGATGGAGCGCGAGCCGGGTGTTTGGGCTTGCCAAGGCCGGTCGAGGGTAAGGCTGGCGGCTGCGCGCCCGTATGCCTGCCGGGCTGTCTGTGTGCCCTGGGACGAGCCCCGGAGCTCTCTCCAGGCGCCCGTCGCCTGCCCGCTTCCCCCGCTAGAAATGGGCAGCGTTGGGGACCGCGCCGGCCGGCAGGCGTCGGCCCCCTCCCTCGCCTCTCAGCCCCGGGCCCTCTTAGGCAGAACTTTCCCTTGATGTTGGCTGCCGCAGGGCCCGTGGAACTAAAACCAGCCCTGTGCCCGCAGGTGGCCAGGGTTTGCGCGGGGGAGAAGGGCCCGGGGAGGCTCGGGAACCTCTCTCCCGCGCGCGGCGGCCCAAACCCCGGCCGGCAGGGCACAGCGGGCCCTCCTGCAGGACCTTCATCCTGCGGCTTTTCCTGAAATCTCCGAGGCGTTCGGCGCTGTCCTTGACTGCAGAGGCGGCCGGGAGGGGAGGCTTGTTTACAAGGGCTTTCTCAGCGGGGCGAGATGGTCCCCACCGGGGGCGGATTTCCATGCAAGCAGGGCAGCCGGCAGCTATAAATCACAGGAATAAAACTGGCTGGATTTCTCAGCAGGGAGCGTTTGAAAGCGTCCGAAGGTCTATATGTCTCATGACAAAGCGAGGGGAAACAGAAGCTTGCCATATGGGGCCTGGGTCCCCGTGTCTTCCTCTTGCAGTGTTGAGAGGGGTCGGCATTGGCGACCCCTGGAAGCCCCTGGGTCCCACACTTCGCTGGGGGAGTCCCCGCACGCGGGGCTTCAAGGCTGGCCCAGACTGCCTTTGGAAAGTTTGACCTTAGGGGAGGCAGAAGGCTGGCTGAGGCTTAGTCCGGATAAGCCCGCGACCCCGTGAGAGTCCGCGCAGCCTGAGTTCGGATCGTCTTACCTCTGGGGCTCACCCCTTGGCGAGGCCTCACGCACCTGGCCTTGTAATTCCTACAAAGACGGTGTGCTTTGATGGAGACGCGGCTGTCTGCCGGCCAGAGTCCCGGTCAGGGCCTACTTTTAATTTACAGCGCCTGGCGACTGACCTCCCGGGCCCCTTCAGGGCTTCCCCCATCCTCCTTAAAGGCTGAGTTCCCCCTCTGCCTACCTCGGCTCACCCCTGGACAATCAGGGCAGCAGAACCCTGGCAATCAGCAGCTGGAAAGAGGGCAGAGCACAATCGAAGCCTTTTTATTTTCTACCTTAAATAGGAAGAGAAAGACAGGGCTGTAACAAGTAGAAGCAAGAAAAATCCCAGTTGCTCCTTTCCTGTCTGGCTCTGCAGACCCCCCCCCTCCCCCGGCCCCTCAGAAGGGCCGAGCCCCCCTGGCCGAATTGGCAGAATGGAGGGGTGGGAGACGCCTGGGGTGTGGAGAGACACGGAGGTGTGAGCGCCCGATCGAGCGGAACCGCTGAGCCTGGGGTTTCTGCAGAGCTTCAAGGCCAGCTTCTCATTCTGGGGTCAAGGCCCTGGGGTTCAGGCTTAAGACACCTGCACGACAGAGTCAAGGCGGGGCTACCCCTGGGAAAGGATATTTTTCCCCGTGGCGGAGAAGTAGGGCATCCTTGGAAAGGCATTCGTCTCAGGAGGTGAGAGGGCATTGGGTGCCCAGTACCCAGGAGCCTTGAGGAGAGATGTTTCAAGACTTCAGTGCTAGAGAGCATCTTAGGAACCCCCGCTGGGGGACAGGCTGGTTTCACTGATTTTCCCCTGGACCCACGGAGAATTGGAGTCTTTCCCCCTTGGCGAGTCTTCGGGCTCACGGCTGAGGGCTTCTGCAGTGCTCCCGGACTCTTTTCAGAAGTTGTGAAAGCCCAGACTCTTTGGAGAGAGTTTACGGAAAGCACTGTCTTCTCCTTGACCCAGAGGGGACATCTAATGAGGGCGTTGGGAGCCCTTTCTGCCTGCACCCCCGTAGCCCCTATGATCCGAGAAAAAAAAAGAAAAAAAGCACAAGGGCTGCTAAAATGTTGTCACTCTTTGTGACCCCGTGGACTGCAGCGCGCCAGGCCGCCCTGTCCATCACCATCTCCCCGAGTTTGCTCAAACTCATGTCCATCGAGTCAGTGATGCCATCCAACCATCCCATCCTCTGTCGTCCCCTTCTCCTCCCACCTTCAATCTTTCAGCATCAGGGTCTTTTGGCTTCCACCAACTCTGCGACTGGGGAGCCAACTTGTATTTTCAATCCCTGAGTTTGGTGTGGGCCTGCATTTCCTGGAGGTGGAAAGGAGAGGCGTCTGGGTTAGAATCTGGTTGATCCTGACCTTACTGCCCCCACCCCCAGCAAATACAGATGCTCCTGTAATTTTTGGACCAAAGAGAGTTTGCACTCCTGGCTTCCTGTTGGGGCGTCCAAGACGGAGGGGCAAAACAGGAAGTCAGGAACCTGTGCTCTTGGGGGCACCCCTAGACACCTTCCTGTGTGCCTTAAGATATGGCTTTGGCTTTGGGGGGGGAGGGCGCTTCCCTGGTGGCTCAGACAGTAAAGAATCCACCTGCAATGCAGGAGACCCGGATTTGGTCCCTGGGTGGGGAAGATCCCCTGGAGGAGGGCATGGCACCCCACTCCAGGATTCTTGCCTGGAGAATCCCATGGACAGAGGAGCCTGGTGGGCTACAGTCCACGGGCTCGCAAAGTCAGACACGACTGAGTGACTGACAGTTTTCTTTCCTTCTTTGCTTTGTTGATCAGAGGGAGATGAGGTCCCCCCACCCCATCGCCCAGCTCTGTGGTGGCCTGGAGGAGGCTCTGGCCTGGCTGGAGCTGCCCCTGTCCTGCTGGGGTTGGTGGAGGGACAGGGGTTCGGCCTGGCCTGGACCCCTAGCCAGGCCTGGCCTCTCCCGGAGCTCCCGCCAGGGACCCCGCCATACTTGGGTGTCTCTGCCTATGCGTGTTTGACTTAATATTTAACACCCCATTCCCTTTCAAAAAAAAAACGAGAGAGAGAGACAGAGGAGGGGGTGTGTGTTGGTTTCTGTCAGTATGTCAACAGAGGCGAAGTGGATAATTGAGGAAACTATTCGGAGATTAGGCCAAGATACACCAGCCGGGCCGGGAATCGGAGTCGTTACAAAAGAGCTCGCCTGGCCTGCGAGTTTGCTTTATCGGCTCCACGCAGCTCTGCGTCAGGGCGCGTGGTCCGCCGAGGCCCCGCGCCCCGTGGGCGCACCCAGCGCTCGGCCACGTGGAGCCAAAGCTTCCCGGCGCGCGGCCTGTTCGCCGCGCGCGGGGCCGGGGTTTCCAGCACGCAGGCCTGGCGGGCCGGCCCCGGGGAGGCGGAGGCCGGCGGAGGGGCTCTGCGCGGCCCGCGGGGGACTCGGGCCGGGACGCGTCGCGGGGGGACCTCAGCGCTGTGCCCTCGGCCCGCCCGTAGGTGTCTACGACTGCAAGGACAAGCGCGACGACGTGAAGTCGGAGGACGAGGACGGGCAGACCAAGCTGAAGCAGCGGCGCAGCCGCACCAACTTCACGCTGGAGCAGCTCAACGAGCTGGAGCGGCTCTTCGACGAGACGCACTACCCCGACGCCTTCATGCGCGAGGAGCTCAGCCAGCGCCTCGGGCTCTCGGAGGCGCGCGTGCAGGTGAGGCTCGCGGCCCCCGGAGCGCGCCGCCCCGGCCTTGGGGGCGCTTTCCGGCAGCGCGCGGCCCCCCGGGGCCGGGCTGGGCGTTCGGAGGCCTCCCCGGGGCCTCGCGCTCCGTGTCTGGCGCGCTCGCCCTCCAGGTCGAGCGCACAGGGTGGGTGGCTGGGGGCGGTGGCTGGAGCTGGGCGTTCGGGGGCATCCCCGGGGTCTCGCGCGCGCCCTGCCTGGCATCGCCCTCCGCGTCTCGGTGACTGAGGCTCCTGCCCGCGCGGAGCCGGATTAGCCGGGGCGCCGGGCGGGGACCGGGGAGGGGGCGCGCAGGGGCGGCGGCGCGGGCGCATGGAATTGGTGATGTCCCCATCTGGCGAGCCACCGGCTGCCGGGGGGTGGGGTGCGCCCGCACGTGCGCGGGGGAGGGGGCGCTCCCGGGTGGTTTTGTTGTCTTTTTTTTTTTTTTTTAAACCTCGGGTTGTTGTAAACGTGGAAGTGAAACGGACGACTTTATTGATGGGGCAGGGTGGTAGAGACCCCCTTCCAGACGCCCCCCCACCCCCGCCCCGCAGGCGCTGTCGACAGTCTGCCCTGCCAGTCGTCCTGGGCTTTTCCGTCGGCGTTGACGGTTCGGGGCAGGACAGCAGAGCCCGAGAGAAGGAAAAGAGGGTCACGGTCCCTGGGCTCCGGGGACTGGTTATTTAAATAAATGGAATTAATGCAGCCAACGGGGGGGAGGGGACCGCGTGCAGCCGGGGCTTTGAAAGAACGGCTTTCTTGTAGCTGTAGGATCGGCGTCTTTAAACACGACTGGGCTAAGATTGTACGCACGAAACGAAAACACGGAAAGGGTTTTAGAGCCAGTGTTTTACAACAGCTTTCATTTGGGGAGCGCGGGGGAAGGGGTCTGCATTCTGCGTCCTTCCCGTTTCCTCCCTGCCGCCGCGGTGACTGGGATTTCTTAGGCGGGCATGCCGCAGTCCCCCAGCGTGTCCAGGATCCGCCGTGGCCTGACGCGGTGATGCGGCCCGCATCCCTGGGACCGCGGGCCGGCTGGCTCTGGGGACCGCGTCCCCGAGCCCATTCGTCCCGGCGTCTGTGGCCGAGGCGAGGAGGGGCGCGAGGCGGTGAGGGGGGGACTCCTGGCCACTTTTCTCCGTCGAGATGGATGGGGCTGCCCTATATGGATTAATGAGAAGATTAAACTTTTGCTGAAGGGGACATCAACTTTTATGTCATTTCACAGCCTTTCTGCCCGGGATCTGTAATATCTCCCAGGCCTTGATGTACTGTTTCTATAAAAATAAATTACTTGTAATTTAATTCCACACTATTTCTTTCAGTAGTCTATTACTGAATAGCACCTTCGCAGGAGAGACCGAGTTGGCAGAAAATTGCTTCTTGGGTGGCTACAGATCTTGAGAAAAGCCCTAAAAAAAAAAAAAAAAAAAAAAGGTTGAGGGGGGTGGGGGGTGGGAGGTGGGAAAATGGGAAAAGTGAGGCACAGGCCTATTGATCCAGAGTTGGATTAAAATTTAACGATTGTAAATAATAATAAAAATAAACATGGGAATAAAAGAAATGAAATAATTTCCGATTGGCCACGGGGAAAAAGCATCGTGTAATAAAGAGAAGGCAGAAAGTGGTCATAAAAACCAATTAGTTAAAACTCGGACCCTGCTGTGCCGAAGCCAGGAAAGGGGGCGGGGGAAGGGGGACTCAGAAAGGAAGAGACGAAAATGCGGTATATTTTAATCCTGAGTCTGAACTGTTGGGTAATCCTTTTCCGTACAGGCTGTCCTGTGTTGTTAGAGGATAGTGTTTCAATTTAGAGTGGAAATTTGCTGTAAATAAATTGAAGACCCTTTGGAAGCTGGTCCTTATTAACCTTTTATTTTTAGTGTTGTGCTGGAAAACTCATATCACACAGCTGTCAGGGTTATAATCGAAAGTTATGAGACCACGGTGAGGCGCGGGCGGTAATTTAATTACGACAAATATCTTTGGGTTTATGGCGCAGAGCTAAATTAAATGTCATTATTCACTGTCTGTAATGGAAATCAAAAGGAAATCAGATTACAGCATTTGTGAGAGAAATCAGCGAGTGATCCTTAATGAAGAAATAACTGTCTAAAGCACTGTCGTGCGCTTTACTTAGCATATTCAGGACTAATTGGAATTGATCGTGAATCACCCCAAGACTGATTTATTATCGCCGAACGCAGCGGCTAATTCATCACTTTTATTCTCCGTAATCTTATTTTTTTTTCTTCTTTCCCCGTGCTGAAGGGAAAGTGAGTTTTCTTTCTTAGGTTTAAATAGGATTCTGTTTTCAGAAAAAAATGCCCTTGGTGGTGGGGGGTGGGGTGGGGTGGTGGTGCAGAATTTCCACATCTGGCTCCGAATTTTCACATCCCCTGCTGAGGCTGGCCGGGTACCGGACCCCAGGAAGGGTCGGAAACGGAGAGCGGTCCCAGTCCCAAGCTGAGGGCAAGGCAGCGGCGATTTGGGGCGGTTCACCTGTAGGGATGGAATCGGAGTGCAGGCTTTGGAAATGCAATCGGTATTTGTGAACCTCCACACATCTTAAGAGGGGGCACGGTTTTGGGAAATTCTTTTTAGAGCAACGGGGCATCCAAATTTTCTAGGCTCCCTGTGGCCTGGCGGGTTGAGCTTTCCCCTGCTTGGGGCGGGGGTCAGTTCTGTTAGAACAGGCGGGTCGTAAAGGTCAGCCTTGGATGGAAAACGGGCCCTTAAAAGAGGCTTCGAGGGAAAAGTCGTGAAGTCCAGTCTGTTTGCAGCCTCCGTGGGAGCTGAGGTTTCCTGGGCAGGCTGGGAGGCGGGAGCGGCCCCAGGCCCTGGGCTTGGAGCATTGCATCGCAGGGTCCCCGAGTTCCCCCCAGAGGTGGGGCATGGCCTGAGTTATCCTGGAGCACCACGGAGGGGACAGGGTGAGAGAGGCTGGAGGGGGCATTTCAGAGAAGGTCAGGAAGGAAACATCGAGTGCTGAGGAACCCAGATGGCGGGGGAGCCCTGGATTCCATCTTCATGCGGCTGTTTGGTGGAAAGGGGACCGTGAGCGTGGGGGAGGACTGGACGGGGCACTGGGGTGGGGCGTAGGGCCTTACACCCCAATCTTGTCGTCAGGCCTCTGATGCTCATTGGCTTGGGGCTCAACACCCTTTCAGGAGATTCTGAGCCCCTCCAGTTACACTTCCTGTACCTGAAGTCCAGCGTCTGCATTTTGTGTGTGTGTGTGGCAGGGCCGTGCGGGGGGGGGGGCGGTGGGGGGCGGTGTGTGCACCAGTCCTTGGGAATGAAGAACGGTCCTGACTCTGGGATGTATAGCTGGGACCCTCCAGGCTTCCAAGGAGTTGGGGGGATGCCTTGGAGGACTTGGAAGTTCCTGGACCCCGGAGCTTGATTAGGGAGGAGGCTGGTCAGGAGGTGGAAGGTCGGGGTGGAAGGTCAAGTTGGACCAGTGGCCTGATGGGGCTGGAGTGGGGACTGCCGGTACAAAACGATGGAAGGTTCTCCAAGGCCACCCGAGGACCCTCTTGGGCCTCCCTGGGGGCTCAGATGGTAGAGAACCTGCCTGCCGATGCGGGAGACCTGGGTTCGATGCCTGGGTGGGGAAGAGCCCCTGGAGGAGGGCACGGCAACCCACTCCATTGTCCTTGCCTGGGGAATGCTACGGACACAGGAGGGTGGCACTCAGGAGGGTGGCAGGCTCGTCTACGGGGTCTCAGAGTCAGGCAGGACTGAGCGGCAGAGAGGACCCCCTGCTCGCATTCAGTCCGTGGGTGCTAAGGCTGTAGTCCCTCTTGGCTGAGGACACTTGTCAGCAGCTCCAGGTGCCCAGTTGCGCTGGGGCTGGGGTGACGGGGGCAGGGGAGGGAGGCCTTGAGGGGGCCCACAGGCAGCTGTTATTTTGGGGGGGCCCTGGAACCGGAAGCGCCTTGCACACAGCCTCTGGCGTCGTCTGGAAAGCAGGCTTTGCCTGCGCTCACGATGGGGGTGCACGTGTGTCTGCTTCACCCCAGGTTTGGTTCCAGAACCGGAGAGCCAAATGCCGCAAACAGGAGAACCAGATGCACAAAGGTGAGTGCGGGGGTGGGGGGGGGAAGGGGGAGGCCTGAGAATGGGGGTGGGGCGGCGGGGAGGCCGCCGGGACGGCTTGGGGGGGCAGGGCCGAGGATGGGGGTGGGGGCAGGGCCAAGGATGGGGTGGGGGCGGGGGAGGCCGCAGGGAGGAAGGTTCACTTGTCCTGTGCTCGCTCGCAGGCGTGATCCTGGGCACTGCCAGCCACTTGGACGCCTGCAGGGTGGCCCCCTACGTGAACATGGGCGCACTGAGGATGCCTTTCCAACAGGTAGCTCGGTTTTGTATTTTTATTTCTCCCCCCGAGGGGAGCCGCCGCCTCCTCTAACCCGCCTGCGGGGAAGAAAGGGGAATCACTTTTTCACAAGGGCGAGATTTATAAACCCACTGTGCTGTGTGCGTAGTTACACAATCCTGTCCGACTCTTTGCAAGCCATGGACTGCAGCACGCCAGGCTCCGCTGTCCGTGGAACTTTTCCCAGGCAAGAACACTGGAGTGGGTTGCCATGCCCTCTTCCAGGGGATCTTCCCCCGCCAGGAATCGAACCCGGGTCTCCTGCACTGCAGGCGGGTTCTTTACCAGTGAGCCACGAGGGAAGCCTTGTTAACCCGCTGGTGCATCTTAACATCACGCTATTAAAAAAAAGAAAACCCGGAGAGTTCTGTTTGAGGGACGACTAGGACAGAAAGCCAGACAGTTTTTTTTTTTTTTTTTAACCAAAGTCAGAGGGAAAACTTAAAAATGCTGCCCACCCAGGAAGCGCCCACTCGCTGGGTGCCTGCTCGGGGACGAAGGGGGTATGTCTCCCACTCGTGCGTGAGGCCCTTTCCCTGCAGCCAGCCCGGCCTCTCTGCATCTCAGGGGGCGGAGGGGGAGTGATCCTTGCCCCTGACCCTCAGAGATGGGGGGCGGGGCGCGGAAGGGGGAGTCGGGCCCAGCTCGCAGCAGCGCAGGCGGTCCTGTGCAAGGAGGGGGCGGCCGGGCTGTCGGAGGACAGACAGAGGCCCTCGGAGGCCCAGGTATCCCAGGGGCCGCCCCACCGCCCCTGGTCTGGAGCAGCCTCGGGTGGGTGGCGGGGGCAACGTGGCGGGACCTGCGGGGGCAGCTGGGCTGGAGGGGGCGTCCCCGCTGCTGCGGGAGGGGGCGGGGCCCATCGTGAGGGTGGGGGCGTGCACGCTGCTGGACGGGCGTGGCGGGGCGGTGTCGGCCCAGCATGGGGGTGGGGGGCGTGCATGCCGGTGTGCGGGGCGGGGCGGGGCGGGCGCCCAGCATGAGGGGTGGGGGGGGTGGGAGCGTGCAAGCTGGGGGGCGGGCGTGGGGGTGGTCCGGCCACAGGAGCAAGCAGGATATGCCTGGGGGTTGTCTCTGCGCCCGTGGGTGCTGAGGGCCGCGAGGTCTGAGGGTCTGACCTGGCCTGCAGCGTTGTCTAGGCGTGACAGCGTGGGGGGCCGTCTCGCCACGGAGGGTCGTTTAAGGGTGACACTGTGGTTTCGGCTGGGAACTCCCGCGGGGCTGAAGGCAGGGAGGGAGTCCGGGGCTGCGGGCCGGGGAGGGGTCGGCACCCTGCTCACTCGGACTCCTCCCCCAACCTCCAGGGCGGGGCCCCTCGCCCCCCTAGCATCCCTGGGCCAATCCTGTAACGGCCCCTGGCTACTACGCGGGCCGCTGCCCAGGCGTGGGGTCAGCGTTGGGCCCTCTGAAATGAGACCATTGGGAGCTCAGAGACTTGGCTGTGCTCTTTCTGGAAGTGGGTGGTCATTTCCTCCTCCTGACCCAGGGATCGAACCCTGGTCTCCTGCGCTGCAGGCAGGTTCTTTACCGTCTGAGGCACCACAGAAGCCCATATAAGTTGAAACTTTGGTCTGCATTTTTTACAAAATGCTGTGGCTCAGACGGTAAACGGTCTTTTGGAAGATTCCCAGACTCTGGCCCGTGGGAAGGGGCTGTGTGTGGGGAGGCGGGGGGGGGGGGGGGGGGGGGGGGGCTGCCAGGCCTGAGCTATAGACAGGATCCTGAGTCCAGGGGCACGTCAAACCATCAGCTGAGGGTGGGGTGAGGAGGGGGTACCAGCTGTAGACACCTTGATGCTGCGGTGGGCCCGGGGATCTATGCAGATCCCCCAGCTCCTTGGCGGTGGGAAAGCCTCCCTCTCCAAAACAGCCAGTGACACCCATCCAGACATCAGGTGTCCAGAGAACAGTGGGTGGTGGTCCCCTGGTGTGTGTGGGGGTGGTCCCCTAGTCTGGGGGGTGGTCCTCCTGGCGGGAAAGCCCCCCAACCAGAACAGGCAACGACCCCCATCTGGACAGCGGGTGTCTAGAGGAGAGTGGGTAGTGGCCCGCTGGTGGTGGTGGAGGGGGTGGGGGGTGGAGGGGGGTCCTCGAGGCAGGAAAGCGCCCCCCCTCCCCCAGAACACGCAGTGACTCCCATCCGGACACCGGGTGTCCGGAGGACAGTGGGAGGTGGTCCCCTGGTTTCGGGGTGGGGGGGCCTCGGTGCAGGAGAGCCCGCCCCCCGCCCCCAGGTCCTGACTGAGCGCGATCTCCCACCCCAGGTTCAGGCGCAGCTGCAGCTGGAAGGCGTGGCGCACGCGCACCCCCACCTCCACCCGCACCTGGCTGCGCACGCGCCCTACCTGATGTTCCCGCCGCCGCCCTTCGGGCTGCCCATCGCCTCCCTGGCCGAATCGGCCTCGGCCGCCGCCGTCGTGGCCGCCGCGGCGAAGAGCAACAGCAAGAACTCCAGCATCGCCGACCTCAGGCTGAAGGCGCGCAAGCACGCGGAGGCCCTGGGGCTCTGACCCGCCGGCCCGCCGCCCCGCGCGCGCCCCGGGCCCCGCCACCCCGTGCGTCCCTCCGTCCGTCAGTCCGTCCGTCCGCGGCGTCCTGCACTCCACCCCTCCGCTCCCCGCACCGCCCCCCACCCTCCGCCTCGACGGGCCGCACGGCCACCCTGGAGCCAGGGGGCAGCGAACTCCCCGCCCCGGGGCCGCCCTGGGAGATCCCTCTCCACCCCCTGCAGGCCTCGGGACGGGGACATCGGGGAGCGCACGGCACCTCCAGGGCCTCGCGGAGACCGTCGCGGGGCGGGAAGAGCGAGCAGGGGACGGTTGGACCACCCCAACTCGGCCCCCTCTTCGGGCGGCCCGTGCGTCCTGGGACGACCCTCGGCCACGTGGAGCTGCCCTGCGACCTCGCCTGCGGCTGCCACTTCCCACCCTGTGCATGCGGCCTGCGCCACGCGCCTTTCCAAGATCTCACAGTCTAGGAAACAAACAAACAAACAAAGAGCTGGGGCTGGTCTCTGAAGATGCCAGCGTTTGGGTGCGCGCGGTTTTCTTCACTGCCACGGACGGAAAAGTTTCATCGGAGGAGCTACGGGACGCCCCCGCCCTAGTCCCAGTGTGGATTTCAGCGTGGACGCGGGCATCCGGAAGCAGGGACTCCCTCCTGGGCCGGCCCGCGCACCCACCGTCCCCCTACCCTTCGCCTGAAAGGTAGCAATAACGAAGCTACCTGACACGGCCTGGCCAAGGTGATGCTGCTCACCGGGGACCTCAGGGTGTCACGTTGAGACCGTCCCGGGGAGGGCCGGCGGCCTGACCGCCCCCTGTCGTCCTGCCCGCTTCTGGCCCCGGCGCACCAGATTCAGGATTCCTTGGGCCGCACAACAGGCGACTTGATAACTTTCCCCCCAGTCTTTTCGATTGCCCCTCGAATGGACGCTCTCTGGCTGCTCTGCAGAGCGCAGATGCGGAAAGGACTTGCAATCGGGACAGAGGGGCACGGTGGTTTAAGGTATAATAGTAATAACTGACGAAGCATCCCCGCTAGTGACACGCAATGATGTGCAGGAAAGTGCAATATTGTACATATTATAGATTTAAAAAAAAAAAAGAAAGCTGTCCACTCTTGACCCTGTCACCTCCGGACTTTGAAGGGCATTACCTCCGCGCCCCCCACCACCACTCTGCATGCTGCGGGCCCCGTGCCAGGATGACCGGGGTAGGAGGGGAGTGCTCGCCGTGGTGGAAGTGAGTTGGGTGTGGCTTGAGATGAGAACCTGGATGGGGTTGGGGGTGGGGCGCCAGGAAGTGAGGGCGGGGAAGGGGCTGAGCTGTTTCTGGCGCGCCTCCTGCAGGCAGGCAGTTTTAAGAGATTTTTTTTTCTTTTTTTTTCTTTTTTAAGGTGTGGGGCTTTCCTAGCGGCTCAGTTGGTGAAGAACCTGCCTGCCAGTGCAGGAGACCCGGGTTCGATCCCTGGGTGGGGAAGATCCCCTGGAGGAGGGCAAGGCAAACCCACTCCAGTATTCTTGTCTGGGGAATCCCATGGACAGAGGAGCCTGGCGGGGCTGCAGTCCATGGGGTCACTCAGGGTCCAAGATGAGTGTGACTTTCACTTCCTTTCACTTTTCTAGGGGTAGCCAGGTCTAGCCTTTCTTTTTTTCCTTTTTATCCCCCTCTTGTCCACAGGTTTCCCCTCCCCACCTGTTGTGTGAACATCAGACAGCTCTCTGTCTTAGCAACAGGTCAGGGGCGGTGGGGCATAGTCCGCTTGACACCGTGTATGCGAAGTGTTGAGGTTCCCAGGTTGAGGTGGGGCGGTGGGCTTTGCTCCTGCTGTGTGAGGTTGGGTTCAGGGGAGTGCGGTGGTGGCTGCGCACCCTTGCTGGGCTTGTCTACCTCGAAAATGTGCGTTTCTTTTTTTTCTTTTTTTGTCTGTTTGCCTTAGTCAACCCAGGCGTGCCCAGAGAGAACGTGCTCTAGTTCCCCAGAGCCCAGCTGGTCCACTTCGTAAGCCAGCTTAGCAGCTCTTCGGTCTTGCTGACTGTTTTCCCTTACTCCTTCATTTGGGTGCATTTCTGTAAGAAAAAAAAAAACAAAACTATTTTCCCTTCCATGTAAGGGAAGACATTCTGCCTTTGCGTTGACCTGAAATGCAGATTCATTTACAACATCTGAAACTCTTTTAATCAAAAGGCCCCCTCAACATAGATTTTTTTTTCTAATTTTGAAATTTCAGCTAAAGCTCTGAGATGATGAAGAGAGAGACGGGGTTAAAAAAAATTGCATATTTTTAAATCACTTGCAAGCGTCGCTCCCAGCATTCATGGCGTTCTGGAATTTGCCTTGTATGTATGTGCAGATCTCCTGAAAGGTTGTGAATGCTTTTTTTGTTGTTGTTTTAAGTCCTCTCCATGGGATTTTTCCAGCAAGAGTACTGGAGTGGCTTGCCATGTCCTTTTCCAGGAGATCTTCCCGACCCAGGGATGGAACCTGGGTCTCCTGCGTGGCAGGCGATTTCTTTAACAATTGAGCCAAGAAAGCCCCTGGAAGTTGCAACTTTGCTTAACGTTGTTTACAAAATGCCGTGGCTCAGATGGTAAAGAATCTGCCTGCAATACAGGAGACCCAGGTTCAGTTCCTGGGTCGGGAAGACCCCCTGGAGGAGGGCATGGCAGCCCACTCCAGTATTCTTGCCTGGAGAATCCCATGGACAGAGGAGCCTGGTGGGCTACGGTCCACGGGGTCACAGAGTGGGACACGCCTAAGCGACGGACACTTTCAAATGAGCCTCGTCCGTCCTGGAATCGAAGGCAAAGTTTGGAGGTGAAATGTGTTCGTGCGATTTTTTTTCTTTTTGAAGGTTTATCATGCATCCGTTGTAGTTAAACACTGACTCCCCACACATGAGGGCTGGTCTGGCAGAAGGTGAAGTTTTAAAATAGAGCTGCCTGCTGGGAGGCTGGGAGGCCTGCCGGATGGGGGTGTCATCTTGTCCTTGTCTCTGGCTTAAATGGAGTGAGCTGAGTGCGCCCCTCCTGGATGGGGGGCCCCCTTAACTGAACAGAGCCTGAGCTGTTTGAGGGGGTGGGGGCTGTGAGAGGAGCTGGCATGGCTTCTTTCTGGGCAGAAAGAAAGTCTGGGGGGTGGTGGATGACTGTTCAGGGCGCCCAGGGTGGACGGCGGCTCCTGGCCTCCTGTGTCTCCTAGAAATTCCAGGACAGAAGCGAGCTAGGAGCCCCAGTTGTGGTCAGTTCTGCGCAGCCCAGATCATGTCTGCTTTCTCCCTGTCCGGCAGTCGGCAGGGTGTGCTGGGGTGGGCAGATGCTCTGTGTAGGTCCTGGTCTCCCCGGGACGGTTTTTGGACCATCCTGGTCTCTTCCCAGCGGCCGTGGGGCAGAAAATGTACCGAGGTGGACGTAGTTTGGCTGTTCTCCGTGTTTTCTGAGTAAACACAAGACCCCCTTCTCAAAGTCCTTCACGGCCACTTCCAGAGGGAGCACACCAAGTGAGGAATATCGCTTAGAAAGCAAAGTGGACGGGTTTCCTCCTAACAGCACCAGACGTGGCGTTTTTGGTTGTGAAAGCCACGTGCAAGCGGGCCCGTGTGTGCAAACGTGCTACCAGATCTCTGCGATGTTGAGCCCACGGGCTGCAGGGCTGTGTTCTGCAGGACGGGCCCTGGTCCACGGAACCGGTTTCGTTTCCTGAGACTCTGGTCGGAGAGGTCTTTCTTGATGGAGACTCCCGGTTTAGCAAAAACTCTTGTTCTTCTCAGCTGGGTTGTTGTGGTTCCACGTCTTTCTTACAGAGTCGCTCTTTTTTTTTTTTTTTTTTCCTTCTGTTGTGAGGCTGGGAAACTTGCAATTTTATCTCAGTGGGGGAGGGGTTGCACTGATGGGTCTTAGCATCAGACGGGACTTAGCATTGTTGGGCTTCCCTGGTGGGTCAGATGATAAAGGAGCTGTTGCAATGCGGGAGACCCAGGTTTGATGTCTGGGTCGGGAAGATCCCGTGGAGAAGGACATGGCGACCCACTCCAGTATTCTTGCCTGGAGAATTTCCATGGACAGCGGAGCCTGGCGGGGCTGCAGTCCACGGGGCCGGAAAGAGTCGGACGCGTGGGAAGCGCTGGCAGTTTCACTTTCACCGTGCGTAGCTGAGGTGGTGAAGTCTGTGACTTGGAGAAGTTTTGCTTGCTCAGCAGAGAGGTGCAGAGATCCCACCGGTGGCACGTTTCCGGAGGGATCACAGAGGTCATTTTGCTGTCGTGTTTTATAGGGTGACTGTTCCCCGTGACCGAGGCCGAGTGCGGGCTGGCCGAGGTTGCGGTACAGGCCAGCTGCAGACAGAAGTGACCCGCCATGCTTGTGTTCCAACCTTCGCAGAGTCACGAGTGCGGTAGCATTCCTCCCCCCTCCTCCCCGCCCGGGAACTGGATCTTCAGAAGAGCCTCACACGTCCCCGGGGGGTGCAGGGACCCCCCCGCCCACCTTGCTTCCATCAGAGTTGGGACCCCTGACCAGCTGCCCCTGACGGCAGGCACTTGCGCGCTCGGCCATGAAGTCCGTTCCCAGTGGGGCCATCTGGACTCTGAAACGGGAAGGGGTTGGTGTCTAAGCTCGAGGCCACCCTCGCCCTGCTGGTAACTGCCCCAGCCCACTGTTCCCACCGGCGGGTGTCACTGCTAATGATCCCCCAAGTCAACGGGGGACCCCAAGCCCTGAGTCCCAGCGTCGCTTACAGATAAGCCGACTTCCGTGACAAACATACGTTTGAGGCACTTTGCTCTTTTTCCCCCCCCCCCACCCCAAGTTTGGGAGGTTGGGTTGGCGGAGGGGTTATCCGTGGACAAGCTCGACATTAGAAAAAGAAAAAGAAAACCTGGTGCCTAATTTATTAAAAATTAGCTTAGGAATATGCTGACTTTTCAATACAGGTGAACACGATGCAGTTTATAAATGTTTTATTGAAATTTGATATTTAACGAGAAGCCGGTTGAGGAATGTAGAAAAAAATGTTCAAGTTGGAAAGCTATTAAAACGCGCTATTTATTGAGAGGCGATGGTTTCCCCAAGCCAGCCCCGCAGCACGTAGAGCTCCCGGGTCCGAGAGGGGCTCGCCCCTGTGCTCCTTGGGAGTAGGTGTATGTGGATGTCTTATTTATTTCTCCCCACCCCCTTTGGTTGAAAGTTCCTGAATATGTGCTATCTTAATTATGTTGAGTGTAAATTTGACGTTGCCTTGCCTTTATTTTTATATATTTTTTGAGCCTGTTGCTTTTTCCCCCCGGCCCTGCTTCCTTTCTCCCCTGAATTTACGAGCAGCAACCGTAATTTAGGACACAGCGCCCGCGTTTGGGTTATGCATACAAGGTGTGTCTGGACCTACGCAGGTTTTCAGGGATCGCGCAAATGAAATCACACAGCAGCCCCCAACAACCCCGCACCCCCGCTGTTGTGGGGTGAAAAGAAAAACACGCCAAAGGTTTTCTTGGCTGTGCTCACCGGCAACCCACCCCCCGACCCCGACCCCCCACACAAAATGCCCTTAACTTTAGTTCCACTTACAAAGTGTATTTTGTCAAAACCGTATAGGATGAATGTACAGCTTGTAAAACGGAGATATAAATAAACTTATAAATATTTGTATTCAAGTGTTAAGAAAATGCACACCTCTCCCCAGAGGAGACTGGTGTGAGTGGGCAGTGGGGTGGGGGGCGGTGAATTTCCGAGTCGGACGAGGCTGAAAGTCTTGTTTCCGAGGGGACAGCAGAGTGTGTGTGTGTGTGTGTGTGTGTGTGTGTGTGTGTGTGTGTGTGTGTTTATGGTGGCCGTGTGGCTTTCCCTTCACGACTTCTCCCATAACCCTGACCTCGGGGAAAGGTACGTTCCACCCGCCTCCACCCCTCGGAAAAGTGGGGAAAGAAGAGAGAGGAGGAGAAACAAATCCCCACTTGCATTCAGGTCCAGATTGGAGGCTGGAGGACTTGAGCAAAGTCCACCTGCTTCGGTTTCCAGTTTAAAATGACCCTTTTGTGTGATTTCTTTGGGGACTGTGTGCGGGTTCTCCGCTGTGGCTTTGCACTGATGGTGGAGTCCTTTTGGAAAAAAAAAAAAAAGAATAAATGGGAAAAAAAAGCAATACTTAAAAAAAAAACGAGAGACCTTTTTTTTTTTTTTTTTTTCCGCCTGTGCTTTTTATCTTGTTCTGGAGCGGAAGGTTAACAAGGTGATGTCATCCTCTGTGTCGATTAAAAACGACACGTGGGGAGGAAAGGGCAGGCAGATGTGGGGTCGGGGGAGCCTCCTGGAGGTCCAGGGAGGCTGTGTGAGCTGGAGCTGAGGGGCTGGGGCCTGCGAGTTCGGGGGGCCGGGGTGGGGGTGACCCTCCCAAGGGCGTATCCGTCACCGCCCAGGTGTGCCCAGAGCAGCTCGGATCCTCTCCTCTCGTTCTTGGTCCCAGAAACCTTCGCAGCCAAGGATGGGAGTTCTAAAGGACCTTCTTGTTGGATGCTGCTGCTAAGTCTCTTCAGTCGTGTCCGACTCTCTGCGACCCCATAGATGGCAGCCCACCAGGCTCCCCCGTCCCTGGGATTGTCCAGGCAAGAACACTGGAGTGGGTTGCCATTGCCTTCTCCAATGCATGAAAGTGAAAAGTGAAAGTGAAGTCACTCAGTCGTGTCCAACTCTTAGCAACCCCATGGACTGCAGCCCGCCAGGCTCCTCTGACCCTGGGATTCTCCAGGCAAGAACACTGGAGCGGGGTGCCGTGCCCTCCTCCAGGGGGACAGGCTGGTCTCCACGAGATGTATTCGGCACCGTTATTTGATCATTCAGAGAGCCGTGAGCGTCCAGCTGTGTTCAGCAAACGCCTTCGTGCTGTTTAACATGAAGAGACCGGTTTCTCTTCCACACAGAGTCACTTTGCTGCGGATGTAAGCAATCTGAGACGGAGCTGACTCTGTCCTCGAGGCGATCCTGGCAGAGCTGAGCCTGAAATGTCAGTTTGTCGGCCCTGAATTTCTTTTTTTTTTTTTTCACCCCACTGTGGACTGTGCTGAGCCTGTTCCTTGGATTCAAACTGAGTTTTGCTTTTGTTCCTAAATGATTTTTAGTCCCCCACACGGACGCACCCTGCAGAAAGACGGGGCTGGGGGTTTCTGGACGGCCGGACAGCTGTTTCTTCCGACCCGGTCCTCAGATCCGTAAATTGAACACGAAGGCGCGTTTGCGCTGCGTCCTGTGTTTTCTGAATCCAGGTTTCCGAGGCTTCTGCTGAGGGGTTGCAGGGGCGGGGGCGGTGCCCTGCCTCTCGTAGTCAGTTATAGGAAGCAAAAACCGCGGCCTGGCCGGCAGACACACCCTGGTGCTTGCCAAAGCGCTCTTGGAGCAGTTGTTGGGGAAAAAAAAAAAAAGTCGTTTTCGATTTCACCAGCGTGTCTGTCTCTTCACACGGAGTCAGAGCGCAGACGAGAAATGGTGGTTCTCTGCCTCCAATCCCGTGGCCCTTTTCTGATCTTATGGGTTGGTTTTTTTTTTTATGACTCTATTCTTTTTTGTTGAAATGCTGACATTCTTTGAATAAACGTAGATACAGAGTGCTTGTTGCCGAATCTTACTTGTTTGCAAGTCAACATTTTGGATTTTTTTTTTTTCAATCAACATGATGGATTTTTTTTTTTTAGCCATTGATTGAAGTGATGAGCTTTTTCTTCTTAGGGTATATTTGCTTCTGTTGTTTACCTGAAATCACAGAGAATGAGCTTAAAGTCCTGAGAAGGTCTAGCTTTAGTTGGTCCGTGGGTGTGTTGGGGCAGAAATAACTGTGGTCAGAGGGAGTGGAGGCCCCATGGGCGTCTGTCGTGACGTTCCCTCCTGGACCGCCTCTCTTGGCCTCTGTCCTCGGAGATGTGAGGTGACCCTGCGCCCAAGAGATGCAGCAAAGTCGGGCGGAACCACCGTGCGAGGTTGTCCCAGTTAGAGGAGGCAGGTCACCGGCCCAAGCTGTCCGTGTCCGAAGAGACGCAGGCAGGGTGTTTGCAATGTTTAGTAAAAGCGCCCTAGCGCAGCAGGCTGTTTTGAGAGTGGGCTGGAGGGGGATAGAGGAAGTGCGGTTCAGACACGCAGAAGCAGTCGAGACAGAGAGCCCTTCCAGAGGCTCTGTCTGAGTGGCCCACCTCAGACAGGGAACGCGCGCACGGCTGTTCCTCACATCGAGGGCAGCTGGTCCTGGCCCAACTCGGGGGTCTCCAGACCCAGCACACGGTCCGCTCTTCGTTTTATTCCATTTTCTTGAGATGAGGACCCCACTGTGGGCAGCAGAACGTGGGCGCTCACAGGGACCCTCTGCTGTGACGGGCAGGTCGCCCTCCATCCTACGGACTTTGGTGACATACAAGCCGGTTTCCTTCCAGAAGGACGGTGAGCTTTCCACAAGGGAGATGAGCTTTCCACAAGGGTAGCTTGAAATGATGTTTTATCATCAGAACTATTTATGCAACATCTAGAGAAGGAAATGGCACCCCACTCCAGTATTCTTGCCTGGCCAGTCCCATGGACAGGGGAGCCTGGTGGGCTACAGTCCAGGGGGTCGTAAAAAGTCAGACAGGACTTAGCGGCTGAGCGACAGCAACAAGCTTTTAACAACTGTTGGAAAAATGCCTTATCATGCATGTATGCTCACGTCCACAGACACACACACAGAGCAGAGAAATGAATCCGAGTAGAATTACGTTGTGTGTTCAGCAAGTTCAGTGAAGCCCGACCGCACACAGACGGGTGGGTTGATTTGATGCGTATGTTGGCGGACGGAGGTGACTTTGGGAAACGAGCCGTGCAGGGACCCACACCAGCTACTCAGAAAGTTTCTGCGAATCTGGGGCTCCAGGTGAGCGAGTATCAGAGCGGAGACGTGGATGCTGAACTGAGACTCGAGGGCAGGACTCGGTGACACCGTGAGAGCTGCGGGCAGACCCAAGGCTGCAGTCGGTTGGACAGATGTGTGTCCTCTTCTCAACACGTCTTGGAGAGTTCTGGTTTGGGTCCTTTTCTGGGGAAACTAGAATGTGCGTTTCTGCACCTTGGCCGAGGGTGAAGGGAGAATTCTACAGAGGCGCGCAAGAGAGGGAAACCGCTGTCTGGGAGGAGCCACGTGCCTCCTGCCCTTCCTCGGTCGCCGAGGGATCTTCTGCAGCGAACAAGGTCAGGTGGTCAGCAGCGTGTCCAGCCGTGCAGGACCACAGGGCCTGTGCTTCCTTTTCTCCAATTCAAGGGAAGCTTTCTATGTCTGCAGACAGGGCTCCGGAAGACACAGTCAACGCCGATATGCTGTAGATGCCCCGAGCCTCTCTCTGAGGTTCCTGACAAAGCTTATCCAAGGTGAAACGCTACATAAGAAATCGCTGGATATTTACACTGAAGTCTCAGGGGACCATTAGACACAAGACTCTGAGCGCACTCACTGTACTGGCCACATCTGTGCAAACGACGTCAACGGACGCCCCTGCTCCCAGCAGCTCAGCTCGAGATTCCTTCTTGGCCTCTGACAGAGATGCCGGCAGCGCTCACCTGAGTGGAAGGTGAGACTGTGCCCCGTTGCTGACTAGCATCAGATTCAGGCTTGCTTTCCGCTGGGACAGTGCGTGGGGTCCCCGGGACCAAGGATCAGAGACCAGTGACTTCAGACCAGAAGCATCCGTCCTCCCCCAGCCCTGGGGACCACACGTCTGGGGTCAGGGTGTCCCAGGGCTGAGCTCTGTCCGGAGGCTCCAGGGGAGGGCCCTCCCCGCCGCTTCCAGCTCCCGGGGGCTCCGGGCGTCCGTCCCTGGGCTGGTGGCCGCCTCCCTCCCGTCTCCGCCTCCGTCTCCATGTGGCTTCTCCCCTGCGTCCGTGTCTCTCCTCTTCTGTGTCCTGTGAGGACCCTGTCCCTGGGTTTAGGGCCACCCCCATCCAGGAGGACCTCATCTCAGACCTTCACTCCGTCACAGCTGCAGAGACCCTGCTTCCACATAAGGTCCCATTTGCAGGCTCCAGCCCTCTCATTTCATGGGGTTCCTGTGTTGGGCCTGTGTAGGTAATCCCGGCTCCCCAAGATGGTGATCGTACCTCTGGGCCGCTGCTTCTCTGACCTGGGTGAACCTTCACGGAGGTTGAAGGAGGCGGTGACAAGTCACTTATTTCTGAGACTTTCAAACACCCGGATTTCTGGACCAAACACACGGCAGGGCTGAGGCTGAGAGACGGGGCTCAGTGGAAAGGTTTTGAGCCGCAGGGAAGTGGGGTCTCGGACCTTATTGCCTGGGAACTTTGCTGGGACTCTGAGCTCCTTACTGAAAGGAAAGAACAGACAGAATCAGCGCGCAGTCTCCACGGAGAGTTCCTGCATCTTGGCTTAGAACAGAAGGGCTCGTTTCTGCTTAATGCGTAATATATGTCTACGTATATGATGGCTCACCCATTCCTGCTTAACGTGCACTTCAAAGAAAGACATAGAGACAGAGGAACCGGGTCGTATGTATGTCTGTGTGTGTGTGTGTGTGTGTGTCTATTGTTGTTCAGTTGCTAAGTCATGTCCGATTCCGTGAGACCCCACGGACTGGAGCCCAGCTGGCTCCTCTGTCTATGGGATTCTCCAGACAAGAATACTGGAGTGGGTTGCCATTCCCTTCTCCAGGGGATCTTCCTGGCCCAGGGATCCAACCCCGGTCTCCTGCATTGCAGGCGGATTCTTTACCGCTAAGCCATTGTATATGGGAGATGTAGAGTCAACCCCTGAGTTGGGAAGATGCCCTGGAGGAAGGGTAGCAAACCCACTCCAGTGTTCCTGCCTGGAGAATCCCATGGACAGAGGAGCCTGTTGGGCGCCAGTCCGTGGGGTCGCAAAGAGTCAGACACGACTGAAGCAACTTTGCAGCTTATACGTGTATGTATGTGTGTCTGTGTGTGTATATATATATACATATGAATTTTCAAAAATCAAAATTAAAATGCTGTTGGGGGCACAACACTTTTGTATCTGGGAGTTTAAATACAGCTCTGTCCATGCGATGCTCTAGGCAAGAACACTGTGGGTTCTTGGGAACCCACAATGGGAGTGGGAGTGGGTTGACATTCCCTCTTTCCAGGGGGTCTTCCTGACCCAGGGCTGGAACCCTGCCCGTGTTGAAGGCAGACTCTTTACCATCTGAGCCACCAGAGGACCCATCATATATGGACGTGAATCTTCAAAAGGCCAAGTGGAAACGCTCACGGCGAGCATAGCTCTTTCTGTGCCCCGCGCTTCACAGGTACAGACGTTCACACTCTAAATATAGCTCTTGCAGAGGCACGGCCACAGGTGGAAATGTGTGTGCTGGGTGGTTATTTTCGATACCCAGGCAGTGAGCCCCCGAGAGGGGGCGCACAGCTGCTTCCGGGCCGGGGCGGACCCCAGGACACGGGGGCCCTTGTGTTGACATCTTCCTGGTGCCTGGTGCTGACACGGGGGTCTGTCTGGGTGGGCGTCAGGAGCGCATCTGTTCAGGAACCTCACAGCGCTGCGGTTGCCTTGTAGGGTGTCCCATTTCTGGATGCGGACTGAGGAGCGAGACAGGTGTCTTCTCAGTTCCTCGAGGCGTCATGGCGCTGATGTGCGCTAATGACCGAATTAGTCATGCCCTCTAGCAGACAGGCCTGCACAATCCTTTAAATCTTGATTTTTTTCCCATCGAAATTTACTTTTTATTGGAACATGATTCCCTAAAATTCACCCAAGTGTGCGATCCAGTATTTTTTTTAGCACATTCACAATGCACTCTAGTCATCGCCGCTATCAGATTTCCGGAGATTTTTCTCATCTGCACAAAGAAAAGTCTGCACCCGCTACGCACTCATTCTCCAGCCCCCTCCCGCATCCTCTTCACCGCCGCTGCTGCTGCTGCTGCCAAGTCGCTTCAGTCGTGTCCGACTCTGTGCGACCCCAGAGACGGCAGCCCACCAGGCTCTCCCGTCCCTGGGATTCTCCAGGCAAGAACGCTGGAGCGGGTTGCCATTTCCTGCTCCAATGTGTGAAAGTGAAAGGGAAGTCACTCAGTCGTGTCCGACTCTTTGCGACCCCACGGACTGCAGCCCACCAGGTGCCTCCGTCCATGGGAGTTTCCAGGGTAGAGCACTGGAGTGGGGCGCCATCGCCTTCTCCACTGCTGGGCGACCACAGATCTCCCTCCTGTCTCTGCCTCTTCTGCACGTTCCCTCTGAGCAGAACCACACACCGGGCGTCCTCCTGTGTCTGCTTGTCCCACCGAGCAGTGTGTCTTCAGGGTGCGTCCACCCTGCAGCGTGTGTCAGAGCTTCACTCCTTTTCCTGGCTGCGTAATATTCCACCGTGTGCCGGACCCGTGCTGTCTGTCCGTGCACCCATCCGCCCACCCACTGATCCACCCATCCACCCACTGATCCATCCATCCATCATCCACCCACTGATCCACCCATCCGTCAATCCATCCACCTACTCACTGATCCATCCATCCACCCACCCATCAGTCTATCCACCCACCCACTGATCTGTCCATCCACCCACCCACTGATCCATCCACCCACCCACTGATCCACCCATCCATCCACCCACTGATCCACCCATCCACCCACTGATCCATCCATCCATCATCCATCCATCATCCATCCATCCACCCACCCATCAGTCTATCCACCCACCCACTGATCCACCCATCCACCCACCCACTGATCCATCCACCCACCCACTGATCCATCCATCCATCAATCCACACACCCACCCACTGATCCATCCACCCACCCACCCACTGACCCACCCATCCACCATCCATCATCCATCCACCCGCTCCTCACCCATCCATCGACATTTCTGCTGTCTCCACTATTTGGCTGTTTTGAAAACACTTCCACATACCAGTTATTGCACGGATATATCATTTCTGCTATTTTTCTTCTGAGTTCCATAGAATTTGTTACAATATAGTTTCAATTTTATGTTTTTTGTTTGTTTGTTTTTCTTTCTTTGGCCGAGAGGCGTGTGGGATCTCAGCTCCCAGGTCAGGGAGCAAGCCCGCACTGCTTGCGTTGGAAGGCTGAATCTTCACCCTGAACCACCGGGGAAGCCCCGGCGATGTCGTTTTAGACCCGATGCTATTGCATGGTTACTTACAGTCTCATGGAAACATAAGCTGTAGAAGCCCTGGGAAGCCAAAAGACTCGGGTGACTCCCTTCATCACGATATTCGCTTTATTGAGGTGATTTGGAACTGAACTGGAGGTATTTCGGAGGTCTCCCTGGATTAACGATGGTGGAAAAATAACGCCCCCACCACTGCGTCTTACCCTTCTAGTGAACCATCTGTTTCAATATTCCTATGTATTTTTCCAGGCTTTGAGCATAATTTTTACATAGTTATAATAATACTTCATGCAATTTCGGGCTTTTCCCACCCAGCACATATGCGTGAGGTCGGGCGCGTTAATTTATATGAAGAAATACGACTGCCACATGGAGCCAGGGCTGTGCACCAGCCAACACAAACATTCATTCTTTCACAGGGAACATCTACTAGGCAAAAGAAAAAAAAAAGTCAGTTTAGAAAAAAACCACTTAATGTGAGTGGAAAATTGAGTTAAGTTGCATGATACCACCCAGGCTGAAATCCTCAAAGAAATCGACCCTGAATATTCACTGGAAGGACTGATGGTCCTTCACGCTGAAGCTCCAATACTTTGGCCACCTGATGCGAAGAGCTGACTCATTGGAAAAGACCCTGTTGCTGGGAAAGATTGAGGGCAGGAGGAGAAGGGGACGACAGAGGGTGAGATGGCTGGATGGCATCACCAACTCGATGGATGTGAGTCTGAGCAAATTCCAGGAGGTGGTGAAGGACAGGGAGGCCTGGCGTGGGGTCACACCGTGGGGTCACACAGAGTCAGACACGACTGAGTGACTTAGTACACACAGCACGGGCGTTTTCCAGGTTTCAGGTGGGATCTGGCTTTTCCACATAAGCAAGTCCATCTTGACCCATTTATTCCAGGTTGAAGATATATAGATGTTTTCAGGTTTCCAGAACTATGTATTTCGTCTTCGACTGCCGCTGCGGTGGTCATCACCCAGGAGGGAGGAATGAGGCGTTTATGCAGCAGTCGGAAGATATGCTTGTTTGGTTTTTGAGAGTATCTCCCTAGTTGAATGGTCCCTGTCACACAGGCCAGTGACAAAATGCTTGCCTGTTGCTCTTGTCACGATTGAACAGAACGCTGCCATGCTTCCCCTCTGGGTTTTATTTCCATCAACCGTCACTGGCCGTTTTCAGGGGATGTGTTGCTGACGGACGCTGCGGTGCAAACACGTGGAAACTGATGGTGGGCTCTGGGACTGGCCGTTTCGCTCTCCACGGGGAGTGCTTGAAAGTGTCAGTCGCTCAGTCGAGTCTGACTGCCTGCGACCCCGTGGACTATAGCCCGCCAGGCTCCTCTGTCCATGGGACTGTCCAGGCAGGAATCCTACAGTGGGTTGCCATGCCCTCCTGCAGGGGGTCTTCCCGACTGAGGGATGAAACTGAGGTCTCCTGCGTTGCAGGCAGATTGCTAGCCGCTGAAGCCCCAGGGAAGCCCCGAGCAGCAGTGATTCTGTGTTGAGATAAACAGGAGTTTATTCTGCCACACTGAGCATTATGGGGTGGCATTTAAGGACAGGTGCTGTGGTTCACAAAGAGCGCCTGGACTGTCTGCTCAAGGCTCCTCTGAGCATCTTTGTCCTTCCGAGGAAGACACAGCAAAGCTGCGTCTGGATGTAGGCGTGGTGAGCACCAGGAATGTGCCTCCCGCCTCCTCCTCGGGTCCATTTATAAGTATCTGTGGAGCCAGCACTCTGGGTCAGTGATGGCAGGCACACAGCACCTGGCCCCCAGGTGGGCACAGACATGCAAGTGCCTGGACTTACAGGTGGGGACGTGTCGGGCTCAAAGACAGCCTGAGCGAATGAGGTGATGCCCAGAATCCGGCACAGTCCAGGGTCTAGAGGAGACGGTGCACCACGGGATGGAAGGGTCTGTGCTGGGGGTGTGCGTAAGAGGGACTGCTCTACCCGTCGACTCACAAACATGCGCATCGTGAGAGTTGTGAGTCAAGTTTTATTTGGGGCTAAGTGAGGACTGCAGCCCAGGAGACAGCGCCTCAGACAGCTCCGAGAGGCTGCTCCAAAGAGTCAGGAGGGAAGGTCAGGGTGTATGGGATTTTGGTGAAGGCGGAATGCATGCAATCACGCGCATATCTTTGCAGAGGGTTTCTATCAGTCGTGAGGAAACCGTCATCACCATGAAGGATTTCAGTGCTTGTCCAGGGACAGAGGAGCCTGGTGGGCCGCCGTCTATGCGGTCGCACAGTCGGACACGACTGAAGTGACGCAGCAGCAGCAGCAGCGGCAGCTACATACGAGGCTTCCAAGATGGCACTAGTGGTAAAGAACCTGCCCACCAGTGCACGTAGACGAGAGAGACCCGGGTTCGACCCCTGGGTCGCGAAGATCCCCTGGAGGAGGGCACGGCAACTGCAGTCTTCTTGCCTGGAAAACCCCAGGGGCAGCGGAGCCTGGCGGGCTGCAGTCCCCGGGGTCACACAGAGTTCGACATGACCGAAGCGATTTAGCATGCACGCACGCACTATACTTGGAGAGGTACAAGAACTGGCCTCGTGTACTTGCCACCTGAAAAAATCCACGTATCTGAAGACCTGTCCTGCAGGTTCTTCCCAGAGCGGAGGAAGTGTGGCGGCCGCTGTCCACCCTGAGCCCCTTTCGGGGGGGGGGGGTTGAAGCTCAGCAGCTGCAAGAGCTCTTGATCTCGCCCTGGATGGCAGGTGCCCGTGGCAACGGATAGTTGGCCCTTTACCCCAGAGACTTGTCCTCAAGGGGCCAAGGCATGTACAGATAAGGGACCTTCTTGGGGCCAGGGGGCTAGAACCCTCCTCGGACCGACCTGCCCTCCTTGGAGGGAAGAGCTCGGAGTGTGCAAAGGGGAGTCCTATTTCACTCACCTGGGACGAGCCCCGGGGAAGCGTCTAGAAACCCACTCTGGGTTTGCCCTGAGTTCACATCCTGGGAGCTTACCCAGCTCTGAGGCACCTCACTGCTAGCCACGCCTTGTGTAACCTAGGGCCAGTGGCCAAGAACCCGTCTGTCTATGCAGGCTATGTAAGAGACGTGGGTTCGATCCCTGGGTTGGGAAGATCCCCGGAGGAGGAGATGGCAACCCACTGCGTATCCCTGCCTGGAGAATCCCGTGGGCAGAGGAGACGGGTGGCCTGCAGTCCATGGGGTTGCAAAGAGTCAGATACAAGGGCAGTGAGTTCACAGGCACGTAGCATGCAGCATCTTAGTTTTCCTCCAGGGATTGAACTCACACCCCCCTGAGCCAGGAGCATGGAGCCTTAACCACAGGGCCCCCAGGGAACTCCCCGTCTCTGGGTCTTTTGACAATTCCTGCAGGGAAACACACACACACACACAGAGTCCAAGTAATTTCAGAAGCAAGGAAGCCAGGCTGCTGTTGACCACCTCAGGTTCCTGCGCCCAGCTTCCCTGGACTCCGGAGGGGACAGGGGACAGGGGTCAGAAATGCAGACGACGGGGTGGGTGTGGGGCCTTGGGAAGCAAGAGCTGATTTCCTGCGCTCACTTCAAAGGGCGCTGCTCTCCGCCCACATCATCTTCCCGAATTCCTTTCCCCCTTCAAGAGTCTCTCTGTTGCCTTTTGATTCCTGCGTGAACTCTCGGCTGCACACCCAGTATTAAAAAACAGAGACGCAAAAGCCGGGGAAAACACACGCACGCACACGTCTGCCCCCTCCCTCCTGGTTTCAGAGGACAAAAAAAAAAAAAAATTCATAAGCAGAGCCATGCTTTTCTAATAAAAATTCATTAAATAATGGTTATAAGGGATGAAACTCGGGCGGAAACAAAAGCAGACGATGGAGGGGCTCGCTTTGAACTGTTTTCCTGTAAAGACAAAGCAAACACGGGCTCTGCCTGGAGCTGCCCCCCACCCCCAGGAGAACCAGCCCCCAGCTCCCCGCCCCCCGGTTTCTGCGGGTGGAGAGGAGGCTTGGCTAGAAGCTGACCAAAAGCTGGTTTTCTCTTACGTTCCCTCCTTCGATGCCCACAGGTGAGACTCAGAGAAGCACAGACACCCAGGTACGGTTGTCTCTGTTTTTAAAAAGATTTCTCTTTTTAATTAGAGGATGATTACAATGTTGAGCTAGTTTCTGCTGCGCAGCAACGTAAATCAAACTTGTGCTTAGCCGCTCAGGCGTGTCTGACTCTCTGCGACCCCAGGGACTGCAGCCCGCCAGGCCTCCCTGTCCATCACCAACTCCCGGAGCTTGCTCAAAGTCAGGTCCATCAAGTCGGTGATGCCATCCAACCATCTCATCCTCTGTCATCCCCTTCTCCTCCCGCCTTCGATAATTCCCAGCATCAGGGTCTTTTCCAGTGAGTCAGTTCTTTGCATGAGGTAGCCAAAGTGTTGGAGTTTCAGCATCCATCAGCCCTTTCAATGAGTATTCAGAGTTGATTTCCTTTAGGATGGACTGGTTGGATCTCTTTGCAGTCCAAGGGACTCTCAAGAGTCTTCAACACCACAGTTCGAAAGCACCGATTCTTCTGTGCTCAGCTTTCTTTATGGTCCAACTCTCGTATCCATAGATGACTGCTGGAAAAACCATAGCTTTGACTAGACAGACCTTGGTCAGCAAAGTGATGTCTCCGGTTTTTAATTAGGTTGGTCACAGCTTTTTGACGAGATGGACCCAAAACACAAGATGAGACCCAAAGGGGCTTGCTGCAGTCTGGCCTCACTGGTCCCTTGCAAGGTGACGCCTGTGGCTATACCAAAGCCTGTGTGTGTTTCCGGCCACACAGCTGTTCTCACATCTGACTCAACAGCAGGGCCAGGCTCGGGGACCCTGGCTCGGGGACTCTGGTGGTTCACCTCCGCTCCGTGGACCCAGGGGCTCAGCTCACGGGCTGGACTGTGTCTTCTCCTCTCCTCTCACCGCCCACACGCCACCAGCTCTGGGAGGAGCAGGGGTCGGGGAAAATCCATTGAAAATTCCAGGTCCAGTTACTGGTTCCTTTTTCTTCCCCTCTCTTGATTGCCAAGTATGAGCGGCTGACTCAAGTTGACGACTCTTGGCTAAATGGATCCTGTTAACGACGTCTTCGAGAGGACCCATCCGTCTTGAGGATTCTCTCTCGGAACCGAGGTCCGAGTTCAAGGAGCATAATGGAGGGTCGTCACTCATCCAGGGACGGGGGTGAACGTTAGAGTGTGTGCCTGCTCAGTCGCTCAGTCGTGTTCAACTCGTCTGCGACCCTGAGGACTGCAGCCCTCCAGACTTCTCTGTCCCTGGGATTCTCCAGGCAAGAATACTGGAGTGGGTTGCCATTTCCTCCTCCAGGGGATCTTCCCGACCCAGGGATGGAACCCGGGTCTCCTGCATTGCAGGCTGATTCTTTACCATCTGAGCCACCAGGCAGGGGAAACATGAGTGATCACTTGGTCAAGTTCACACAGGCGGACAGGTGGCTCGTCCCCCAGGGCAGTGAACCCAGGACTCTTACTGGGCCCCTGGAGCTTGATCTTGACTTCCGTTCCTGTTTAGCGACCCTTTTCTTTTTAAATTTGTGTAGCTGTGTAGTTGCTTGACAGTGCCGCCTTCGTTTCTGCTGTTTACAGCAAAGGGAATCAGTTACACTTACACGTCTATCCACTCTTTCAAGATTCTTTTCCCATGTAGGTCATTACAGAGTATTGAGCAGCATTCTCTGTGCTATGCGGTAGGTTGCCCCTAGGGATGTGTTTCATACGTAGTATCAGGGAGAGAGTGAAGGGCACGGAAGCCTGGCGTGCTGCAGTCCGTGAGGCCACAAAGAGTCAGACTTGACTTAGCGACTGAACAACAACATCAGCAAAGGAATAGTGTGGGCTTCCCTGGTGCCTCGGTGGGAAAGAATCCGCCTGCCAATGCAAGAAACGCAGCTTCGATTCCACGGTTGGGAAGATCCCCTGGAGGAGGGCATGGCAACCCACGCCAGTATTCTTACCCTAGGAAATCCCAGGGACAGAGGAGCCTAGTGGGCTACAGTCCACGGGGTTGCAAAGAGTCGGACACAGCTGAGCAATGAACAACAACCATTATCTTCTTAGGACACCCATGAACAGTCCCGCCTCACCCCTGGGGAGCTGGCCTCGACCCCCATCTGGGAGGAAGGGAGGAGACTGGCATTGCTCCTGAAAAGACCTGGAGTCAAGTGTTAGCAGCTGGTCCTAAGCTTACTGAGGCCAAATCTTGGGAAGACTTGGTGGGATGTCTCTGGACGCCAAGGGTAGATGAAGTTGGTGCTGGGCATGCTGTCCCTAATGGACTTTCCAGGTGGCTCTAGTGGTAAAGAACCTGCCTGTCAGCGCAGGAGACCCAGGTTCGATCCCTGGGTCGGGAAGATCTCCTGGAAGAGGAGGGCATGGCAACCCACTCCAGTATCCTTGCCTAGAGAATCCCACGGACAGAGGAGCCTGGCGGGCTGCAGTCCATGGGGTCACACAGAGTTGGACACGACTGAAGCGACTTAGCGTGCAAGACAGGGTCCCCAGGAAGGGCTGGACTGTGGGGGACACTCCAGGTAGGCACAGAGGGGGGTCCATGCTGGTGTCCTGATGAGACCAAGGTCAGCCCCGAAAGAAGACAGATGGAGTGAGGTAGCCCAAGATCGGGATGCTGACGCGGGGGCAACCTCCAGCCCCAGGGAGAGCAGAGACCCCGGCTAGGGCTGGAATTCCTCCCGGTGCTTGTTCCTGCACCGAGGGGCCCTGGAAATCACATGCATGTCTGGAGCGAAACGCTGCACCTCCACTCACCACCACTCCTGGGTCTCCTCCGAGAGAAACCCGTGCTGTCTCTACGGGGGGCGTTCAGCCAACGCTCACGAGGGGACTCTCCGAGACTATCGGATTCACGCCCGCCGGCCGGGGGGAACGGGCTGAAATCGAGGAGCCTCCTGAGTCCCGTTTGCAGAGCTGGAAGGCCAGCGCGTCAGCCCACAGAGCCGTCGACCAGGCGTCCCCCCCAGGACACGCCATGGAGTGTGATGAACGCCGAGCGCTTTAAGCAGCTGCTTCTCCCCTGTCCTCTGGTGGAAGGTTAGGGAAGGCGCTGGGGGGCTGGGGGCTCCGCGCCGCGGTCAGGCTGAGTCTCGGGACGGAGGGGCTCCCTGCGGCGCGTCTTTGCTCGGCGATTTCCATGTCACAGGTACGGCGTGTCTCCAGTCAGGGGTTCCTGCTTCCCGCTTCAAGCACTCGCACATGTATGTGCGGATGTATGGGGTGTGTCTGTGAGTGTGTGTGTGTGTGTGTGTGTGAGAGTGTGAGTGTGTGAGTGTGTGAGAGTGTGTATGAGTGTGTGTGCGTGTTTGTGTGTATGAGTGTGTCTGTGACTGTCAGTGTATGAGTGTGTGAGTGTGTGTGTGACTGTGTGTGTGTGAATGTGTGAGTGTGTGTATGTGAGTGTGTGTATGAGTGTGTGTGAGTGTGAGTGTATGAGTGTGTGTATGTGCATGTGTGTGTTTGTGTGTGTGTTTGTGTGTGTGTGCATGTGTGAGTGTGTTGTGTATGTGAGTGTGAGTGTGAGTGTGTGTGTGACTGAGTGTGTGTGTGAATGTGTGTGACTGTGAGTGTGTGTGCGTGTGTGTGCGTGCGTGTGTCTGCGTGTTTGAGTGTGTGTTTGTGTGTGTATGAGTGTGTGTGACTGTGTAAATGTGTGAGTGTGTGTATGTGTGTGTATGAGTGTGTGTGTGAGTGTATGAGTGTGTGTGAGTGTGTGCGTGTGTGTGTTTGAGTGTGTGCATGTGAGTGTGCATGTGTGTCTGTGTGTGTGTTGTGTATGTGAGTGTGAGTGAGTGTGTGCGTGTGAATGTGTGTGTGTGAATGTGTGTTTGTGTGTGTGTGTGTGTGCGTGTGTTTGAGTGTGTGTTTGTGTGTGTGTGTGTATATGTGAGTGTGTGTGCGTGTGTGTGTGTGAGTGTGAGTGTGTGTGCTCAGATGTCTAGATTCAGCATCCCTGCAGCACTAAGGTGGTCGCACCTGGCGAGGTGGGGAGTCACCAGCCATCCCTGGAAGCCCCTGCCGAGACCCGAACCTTGACACTGAGACTGGGATTCAGCGGTGAACAGGGGCTCTCCCTGGGGAAGTCAAAGTGTCAGTCGCTGAGTCGTGTCCGACGCTTTGCAACCCCACGGACTGTGGTCCGCCAGGCTCCTCTGTCCATGGGATTCTCCAGGGAAGAATACTGGAGTGGGTCCCATTCCCTTCTCCAGGGATCTTCCCCACCCAGGGATCGAACTCAAGTCTCCTGCATTGCAAGCGGATTCTTTAGTGAGGTGATTGCAAAGGCAGCTGACTTGGGATGTGTCTGTCGGGCACACTGTTCGTGAGCTTTCAAAGTGTCCTGATGGAGATTTGAGAGGGAACAGTACAAACCTCCAGTGGTCACACGCAAACATGAGAGTTGGTCTGTAAAGACTGAGCGCTGAGAGATTGATGCTTTTGGAGAAGACTCTTGAGAGTCCCCTGGACTGCAAGGAGATCCAACCAGTCCATCCTAAAGGAGATCAGTCTGGAATATTCACTGGACAAATCCATGTGGAATTCAGAGCAGGTAGAATTGTTTAAAGCCAGCGTCACTCCAGGATCTTGGCAGGGGCTGGAGCAAAAGGCAAAGGCCTTCCTGCCATCCTTCTGTGAAGCCCAGTCTCTACGGAGCTTTCTGGCAAAGCCTACACGCAACTCACGATGGTCGCAGAGAGGGGGCACTGGGCCTGGGGGTAAACCCTCCAGGGTTTCCACAGCCTCCAGCCCCGCCCTGCTGTGGCTCAGAACCCGTATGGGGGGCGTGACTCTTGCTATCACCAGTCGCCCAGCAGACTCACTAAGATCCCACCAGGCCTGGACACCAAGAGACCCTTGGACTTTTTTTTTTTTTTTTGAGGTTGTAAATTTTTTTTCTTCGTCTGGTTCTGTTCCACCCTCAATTTGATTAATTACCGAGGCGTTGGGGAAAGCGGGGGACTGGGGGCGGCGGGCAATTGATTTACAAAGTGTGTACACGTGATTTCCTTCAAGGACTGTAAATTCACACCCAAGGAGTCGTTGGAACGAGAGCCGCGGGTCCTTCAGGCTTTGAGGTGGGTTCTGAGCAAAGCCCTGGCGTTTGGGGCTTCGTGTCGCTGTATCTCCCTGGCCGCTGAACCCCGGGTAGGCAAGGGCGCGAGCTGAGGGCCTGGAAGCGGGCTCGAGGAGCCGGGGGAGCTGCAGACGCGTCTGTTCGTTGCTCTTCTCTCCTGGTTATCACCGCAGCCACAGAAGCAGGCCCGGCTCAGCCTAAGACAGCACAGCCTCCTGCCGCCCGGCGCAGCGTCCGCGACAGGCTCGCCCCCCGGCCGGCGCAGCACCCGTGGCAGCAGAGCAGCGGTACTCCCGCCTCTCGCGGCTGCCCCAGCGCACCCAGCCGGGGCTCAGCAGTCACACACCCCGCCTTCTTTCGGCGGGACTCACACGGGCGTCCAACACAGAGAGGCCATCTCCAAGCGAGGCCCCCCTGAGGCCAGTGTGCCCCGCTGCGAACCGTCTCAGCTGTCACGTAGGTGCTGTTTGCAGACGTGCAGCAGGGAGCCTGACCTGCCTGCCTGGCTCACTGGCCCCCTCCCCACTCTCCACCCCATCAGGGTCTCGGGCCTCGCGTTTGGGCGCACTCCCTCTTCTGTGATGCTGCCTTGCCGGGTAACGCTGACCCGTGGGTTGACATCTGGCATCAGAGGTGGATGCTACAGCAAAGAGTGGCCGCTTCAACGCACAGCCAAACCCAGGGCCACGTACCATTGGAAGTCACGTTGCACCCTTGCCTGCTGGGGCTGGAAGAACCACCCACCACACCTGCAGTGCCCTCACCTTCCAGGGCAGCATCCAGTTCACCGTCTGTCCTTGTGAGGTTGCAGGGAACCCTCCACAGGGGCGACTCCACCCCTGCGGGGTTTCTTATTAAGGACCCACGAAACCCTCACAGGCACCGGGCCCGCCCTTTCAAGGAGGGGATTTTTTGCAGTGTTCATAGTCCACCCACGTGATTACATTTTTCTATATCTGAGGGCACAGCCTTTACAATCCTGAATCTACATCACAGGACGCAGTCTGTACAGTAAAATCTATCACAGGACACAGCCTTTGTAGTACACTGTCCTAAATCCACGTCACAGGACACACCTTTACATTACAAGCTACATCAGAGGACACAGCCTTTATAGCACACGGTCCTAAGTCTACATCACAGGACACAGCCTTTACAGTAAAATCCACATCGCAGGACACAGCCTTTACGTTACAAGCTCCATCACAGGATACGGTCTTACAGTCACGGTCCTATAAACCTACATCATAGGACGCAACCTTTATAGTAAAATCCACATCGCAGGACACAGCCTTTACGTTACAAGCTCCATCACAGGATACGGTCTTACAGTACACGGTCCTACTAAACCTACATCACAGGACACAGCCTTTACAGTACCCTCTGCACAAATCAGCCCACGTCTCCCTCTGCGTATCCCTGGTGGATGCTCTGCGGGGTCTTCACCCCCCAGAATGGCATCTCACATGCCTTCCCTGTGTTCCCCTCCAAAAGGACCCTCAGAGCCCCCCAACTGGCGTCGGGCCCACCCCCGTGTCCCAGAGTCTCAAAAGCCAAGCTCTCAAGGGCTCTCCTAGCGTTGCTGAAACTGCTTGCCCAAGTCACCCCATTCCCCCTGAGTCCAGACGTCATGACGTCAGTCACGCTGGGGGCCCCTTGAGGATCCGCCACCAGGCTGGGCCATCGACTGCTCATGTTTCACTCTCCACTGGACAACATCCTCTCTGCCAAGCGGGGACCCGCTCATAACCTTCCTCATCACCGCCTCTTACCGCCTCGCCGTCATCACCGCCTCTTACCGCCTCGCCGTCAGAAATGCTGGGTTCTCCAGGGCCACGGGGTTCTTGCTCTAAGGCCAGTACCTGTGGCTGTGGTTTTCCCAAGCCTCTCTGCACCTGGTGTATCAGCCTGGCATCACGGAGCGCTCTGTCCATACTGGCCTTCAGGCCAGTCCGGAAAATCCACCCCACGGGGCCAGCGGCGGTCGGTGCTGCTTCGTCCGGCAAACAGGAACTCACCCGCCCGAAAAGCCTTTTCAGTGGTGTCTGGGAACCGCCCACCCCAGTCTCCCACCGAGAGAACCTTGGCCACTGGGTACCACGCGCTCTGTGCTGGCCGCTGGCTTCGTCCATGCAGGGGAGCCTGGGGCTCCCTTGCCTGCTGCGTATCCTGCCGACAGCTCCAGCTGTACGCTGTATCTCCCCGTTCGCTGAGCCCAGGGTAGGCAAGGTGCACGCGAAGGAAGGAAGCTGCAGACACCCTGGAAGGAAGCTCGAGGGGCTGCAGACACATTTCTTCTCTCATGGCTGGCGCGGCACCCGTAGCAGCAGACAGGCTACAGTCTCTCCTGTCGCGGCTGACCCAGCGGATGCAGCTGGGCCCCAGCACCAATGCCCCTGCTTGCTCCTCGTGGAGCTCACACAGGCGTGCCACACAGAGTACTCCGTGACTGAGCGAGGACCTCGAGACACCTGTGCGCGGTGCTACACACGATCTCAGCTGTTGAGTTCAGTTCAGTTCAGTCGCTCAGTCGTGTCCAACTCTCTGCGACCCCATGGACTGCAGCACACCAGGCTTCCCTGTCCATCACCAACTCCCAGAGCTTGCCCAGACTCATGCCGGTCGAGTCGGTGATGCCATCCAACCATCTCATCCTCTGTCCCCCACTTCTCCTCCTGCCCTCAGTCTTTCCCAGCATCAGGGTCTTTTCCAATGAGTCAGCTCTTCGCCTCAAGTGGCCAAAATATTGGAGTTTCAGCTTCAACATCAGTCCGTCCAATGAACACCCAGGACTGATCTCCTTCAGAATGGACTGGTTGGATCTCCTTGCAGTCCAAGGGACTCTCAAGAGTCTTCTCCAACACCCCAGTTCAAAGCATCCATTTTTCAGTGCTCAGCCCTCTTTACAGTCCAACTCTCAGCGGGTACATAGTCACTATTTACAAAACGTGGGGCCAGGGAGCCTGACCGTGCCATCTTGGCTAATTTGCCCTCTCCACACAGGCTTGAAGACCTGTCTTCAGCGTGGGGCGTGTGGGTGCATGTTGGGCTGTGCACCGAGAATTGGGGCTGGAATCCTGCCCCTTGTTCTAATGCACGTTTCTTCCTCTTTTTTTATCCTGTTCTTTGACACTGCGGCCTCTCGGTTCAGGTTGGGAGCAGGGATAAAAGTCAGCTCCGTTGTGGAGATTTGGTGGTAAACTGGTTCAGATGAGGTTGAAACTGGGAAGTCTTCCCTCTCAACTCACCTATAGGCAGTGCTGTGTCCAGCTTCTCTGGGTCTTCCCTAGCGTGTTCCTTTAGGCCAGGGGTCCCCAACCCTGGGGCTTCTTGGTGGCACTAGTCGTAAAGAGCTTACCTGCCAGTGCAGGAGACGTAAGAGACAGTTTCCATCCCTCGGTCGGGAAGATCTCCTGGAGGAGGGCACGGCAACCCACTCCAGTGTTCTTGCCTGGAGAATCCCATGGACACAGGAGCCTGGGGGGCTACAGTCCATGGGATTGGACGGGATTTAGCACGCATGAACACATGCCCTTGACTTTGGGATCTAAGGAAGCATTTTATACCCAGGGCGTGTCGTGACTTTGCACGTGAAGCTGGGTGTACACAAAGAATTCGAGGGTGTCCCCAGAGTCGTAGCTCTTTAGGGGTGATGTGTAAGGGTCAGTTGACTCCTTCCTGGGTTCCTGGCCCCCGCCTCAGGAGCACTGAGGGGACGAAATATTAGAGTAACAGAGAGGTCTCAGCAGTGCCCCCGGGGGATGAATGCAGAAATGCCAGATGGAAACATACAGGGCCTCTGCTCAAGGTGTGCGCTCGGCCAGTGCGCAGGACTCAGAGCCCGCCCAGAGCACGTGAGCCGAGAGCTTCTCAATCAGGGCTTCAGGAAGATTGTCAGGCAGCTTCCCGGCCTCGCGGTTCTTGCGGGAGTGCTGGGTGCGACAGACACAGGCAAGGACCTTGCTTGCATTGATTAAAAACGACTGGTAATAATGGCAAGAGGGTGCTCACAGCCCCGGACCATGTGTCTCTGATTTCCAGGGGGTCAAGATCTCATTAATCTTCCCCATGTACTTACAGCTCCGTGCCAGTTTACCTTTAAAAGGACATGGTTTGATGAAGGCTGGAGGTAAATTCCCTCCACTGTAGGGCAACCTCTCTCTCTCTGTCTCGCCCTAACACATTCGACGGATGGGGGTGGCGTGCCACGCGTGTCCCTTGGTGAAGATAAAGTGGGATTCAGTATTTACTGACATTTTGCAAACAGAGTCAGCATGAAACAGATGATGCATTTTTTTCTTTTCAAAGCGGTCTCTTTGTGATCTTATTATTTAGCCATTTTTGCAGAAGGTTGTCCTGCCCAAATCCATCCCTTCTTCTTTTTTTTTTCTGAGCACAAGATTATCCTGTGTTTTGCGGCCCCTTCTGCGTTGGGTATTGTCCTGTGGCCGAGTTCTTGGTGGTGAAACAGGAGTGGAAGTGGTCACAGCCCCACCTGCACCTGGACTCTAAGACAGGGTCTTCTCTGCATGTTGTTCTCTGCTCACAAGATGGAAGAGCTGGAGACAAACTTCCAGCCACCAAGACCACCGTGGAGAAGTGTGAAGGGCTGGGCGGATGGAGCAGGCAACCCGAGTCCCTCAGCGGCTGTGGGGAGCAGACGCCCGTCCCCACGGACGGCTCCCTCGGAGCTGTGGAGAGAGACAGAGACAGACGCTCTGGGTCGTTCCTGCATCCGTGTAGGACACAGACTAGGACTCCAAGCCCTATTCTTGTGTTTGAAGTGAATGCAGGCTGGCTGTTCCTGCAACTCACACTGTCAAAGTGAAAGTCGCTCAGTTGTGTCTGGTTCTCTGCAACCCCCTGGACTGTAGCCCACCAGGCTCCTCTGTCCGTGGGAGTCTCCAGGCAAGAATGCTGGAGTGGGTTGCCATTTCCCTCTCCACGGGATCTTCCTAACCCAGGGAACGAACCTTGGTCTGCCTACATTGGAGGCAGAATCTTTATCATCTGAGCCACCAGGAAAGCCTCCAAGGACAGAATTAATTTCAGCCAAACAGTGTGCAGGTTTTGAGGGCAAGGGTGGATATCTAAGTCAGCTTTTATATCTCTTGTCTCAAAGGATCTGCTCATTTTATCGGAAAATCATTGCTAATTTTATTTTCTGTTTTGTATAATCCTTTATTTTAAAAAAGACTGTTTGCCACTCAGAGGTTGGGCTCAATCCAGGGCTATATTTGTCTTCAGTGTAACTAGCTTCCTGCCGCAAGTCTGCCTGCTGAAGGCCTGCTAAAGTAGGGAGACCACCATCCTGGCAGTCATGTGTGTGCCCCTCGGAGACACCCTCCAGAGACCAGGAAGTCAGCCTGGCAGGCGCAGCCTGAGTGTCTCCCTCCTGGGCATCACTGCTAACCTGCAACTACAGTTAGACAGGCCACTTCAGCTCCAAGCCCCCTCCCCCAGTTCCAGGGCCGTGGGAGACGGTGATGGGTGAATGACTCTTCCCAGACACGGCGCTGCACGGGCCGTCTGCACAGAAAAGAAGCTGTCTCACTCTCATACGCCATGTGTGTGTCAGCTTCAGTCCATATTTGGAAGCCCCAATTCTCCTCAGGATGGTGTTAGCAGGTGGTTCTTTGGGAGAGGTCTAGGGATCATTGAGGTCACAAGGGTGGGGTCCCCGTGATGAGATTAGTGTCCTTGTAAGAAAAGACCTTGTAAGGAGATCCAACCAGTCCATCCGAAAGGAAATCAGTCCTGAATGTTCATTGGAAGGACTGATGTTGAAGCTGAAACTCCAGTCCTTTGGCCACCGGATGTGAAGAGCTGACTCACTTGAAAAGACCCTGATGCTGGGAAAGATTGAGGGCGGGAGGAGAAGGGGACGACAGAGGATGAGATGGGTGGATGGCATCACCGACTCGATGGACATGAGTTTGAGCAAGCTCCCAGAGATGGTGAAGGACAGGGAAGCCTGGTGTGTTGCAGTCCATGGGGTCACAGAGAGTCAGACACGACTGAGCGACTGAAGAACAAGTGAATAATGGCTCCGTGTCCTCTCTTCTCTTTGTGTGTGGGTGCTGAGTGCTGAGTTCTCAGCCCAGGACATCTCCGAGAAGATGTACAGAAACTTGCAAAGAAAGTATCCCCACCCTGCACCGCAGCCCCTGCTGTTTTCTCCAGCGACCCGACAGCCCCTTTGAAAGGTCCCATCCAAATTGAGGCTTCCCTTTCCCCCTTCACCACCCTCTCCCACCAGGCACACAGCTTCCTTGATTCTCGAGATCTAAGTCCCATCCGATCCAAGACGCCGGCCGTCAGCCTTCCTTTGTGGCGGACCTTCCGCTTTGACTAGTGCCGCTCAGCAACGGCCTGGAGAGTCTACAGAACGCATGTTTCGGGAAGGACGGCAATGGCAGGGTTTTGTTTCCCTCATAACGAATGAATTCTCCCCCTAGATTCCGAGGAACGGAGGTCTTAAAGGAGACGGTGGCGCAGCACACGTGCTGGGCCGTCACGGTCTGCGTGAAGGTGGCCGGGCGGAGGGGCTGGCCCCCGGCGGAGCATGTGGGGCAAAGGGAAGGGGGGCGGGCGCCTGTGTGTAGAGGGGAGCGCGCTGGGCTGCCTCCCGCTAATGGCACTGCAAGTGGCATTTATGGGCCTAATTTACAGAGCACTCCTAGGAGTGGGGTCGGGGTAAATCATCTCGATATCAAGATTTATGTCTCGTGAGCCAAGGACTAATTTCCATAAGGCACTTACCAAATCCATCTTGTCCCCGGAGGCTGTGATGAGTGGGCGCCCCGGTGGCCCCTGACCCCGCGGCGGCCCCTCCCCGCACTGGCCGAGTTCCCTTTTGGTGCCTTCTTTCTTCTCCCCTTCCTCCCTCCCTTGCTTCTCTCTCACTGTCTCTCCCCCGGCCCGCTCCCTTCTCTCTCTCCACGTTTATCCGTGTCTGTCTATTCTGTAGTCGGCGTCTCCAGCCGTCCGTTACGTGTACAGGCTAAGCGGCTTCCGTCCTGGCCGACTCTTTGCACCCTGTGGACTGTAGCCCTGCCGGGCTCCTGTCCGTGGGATTCTCCGGGCAGGAAGACTAGAGTGGGCTGCCACGCCCGCCTCCAGGGGACCTAGGAGCCGAACCGGCGTCTCTTACGTCTCCTGCCTCGTCAGGCGGGTTCTTGACCACTAGCGCTACCTGGGAGGCCCTCCAGCAAATATATCTACCACCTACCATCTACCTAGCTGTGCACACACATACTCTCCACCTCTCTGACTCTGCATTCCGCCATGTATCTACGGAACTGCCTCTTGACCTGTCCTCTGTCTGGCTCCCCTGCCCCTCCCTCTCGCCTCTCCCTGTAAGTCTCTGTCCACCCGCCCGTGCCCATGTATTCTCTAGCCAGCCTACCATCCAGCTATCGATCCGCCCATTTACTCCCTGCCTCCTCTCCTTCCCTCCCTGCGTTCTCTCTCTGTATCTGTGTCCATCTGTTCCATCGTCTGTCTCGCGTCCAGTGTCTCTGCCATCTGTCTGTCCACCCACTAATCTCTACCTCCTGTCCTTCCGTCCGTCTGTTCTTTCTCTGTATCTGTCTTTCTATTTCCATCTGTTCCATAATCTATCCATCCTTTATATCTACCGTCTGTCTGTCTGTCCATCCACTAATCTCTACCCCCTGTCCTCCCGCCCGTCTGTTCTCTCTCTGTATCTGTCTATCTGCCTCTGTCCATCCATTCTATAACCTGTCTATCACCCAGTATATCTGGCTCCTGTCTGTCCATCCACGTCTCTCTCTCCTCTCCTTCTGCCCGTCTGTTCTCTCTCTGTTTCTTTATCTATCTATCTGCCTATGTCCATCCATTCTATCGCCTGTCTATCACCCAGTATATCTGCCATCTGTCTGTCCACCCACTAATCTCTACCCCCTGTCCTTCCGCCTGTCTGTTCTCTCTCTGTATCTGTCTATCTGCCTATGTCCATCCATTCTATAGCCTGTCTATCACCCAGTATATCTGGCTGCTGTCTGTCCATCCACTAGTCTCTCTCTCCTCTCCTTCTGCCCGTCTGTTCTCTCTCTGTATCTTTCTCTATCTACCTACCTATGTCCATCTGTTCTATCGTCTGTCTCACCCACTATATCTGCCATCTATCTGTCCATCCACTAGTCTCTCTCTCCTCTCTTTCCCTCCCTCTCTGCCTCTTCCTTCCTCCCCTCCCTCCTTGAAGCCAATCGCAGAAGCCGACGAGCATCCCAGGGCTCACGAGCGGGACACACACACGTGCCTCTTTCTCTTCGGGCTCATGGGTACTGGCTTCCTCCGGGCCCTGCAGGACTCCCGGGGAATCTGATGCCCACATGGAGCAGCAGGGACACCCAAGGGAGGGGCAGAGGCTGCCCTGGGCCGGGTCCCAACCATCTGATCTCACCAGCCCAAGGGCGCCTCAAGAAACGGGGGGACGGGGGGAGTCCTCACTGACGTTCACAGTGACATCAGAGGGAATAGAAGGGGAGGATGTGTGGGAATAGTGCGCGTTTCTGAAACGGGCTGTACTCACCACGCTGAGACCTCAGGTATGACCGGCCGGGACACTGCCCCACCTGGAATTGAATTTTTTCTGGGGGAGAAACACAGTTCTATCTGTGAGAGCTGGACCAGAAAGAAGGCTGAGCGCTGAAGAATTTATGCTTTCAAAGAGTCACGCTGGAGAAGATTCTTGAGAATCCCTGGGACAGCAAGGAGATCAAACCAGTCAATCCTAAAGGAAATCAGTGCTGAATATTCATTGGAAGGACTGATGCTGAAGCTGAAGCTCCAATCCTTTGGCCACCTGATTGGAAGAGCTGACTCACTGGAAAAACCCTGATGCTGGTAAAGATTGAAAGCAGGAGGAGAAGGGGATGACAGAGGATGAGATGGTTGGATGGCATCACCGACTCAATGGACATGAGTTTGAGTAAACTCCGGGAGTTGGTGACGGACAGGGAGGCCTGGCGTGCTGCCGGCCACGTGTCAGTAGGACACAGCTGAGCGACTGAACAGCCACCTGTCGGATGGAGGACGAGGACCCAGGAGGATGGCTGGAGACGGAGCGGGCAGGAGCTGCACTATTTCCAGCGGGATTTTTCTTTGGCCGGCCTCCTCCACCCCATTCAGCGCCTCCAGTGGTTTTATCCAGCTTTTGTTTCATAAGATCTTGGTTCCCACTCCTTACTGAAGACCAAAGTGGAGTATTTTAAGGACACACCAAGCTGAGGAGCTGTTCTAAATGCTGGGTGAGGAGGAGATTGGGTTGGCAGCACCGAGCTCCAAGTGGTTAAGTATTAATTCCCAGGGAAACTCAAAATGAGAAACAGAGATGGTGGTGGAGAGAACACCGCCCAGACTGGAAGCTCGTCTTATGCGAGCTGGCACGTAAAGCCTCAGCGGAAACCTCCAACTTCGAACTCTGCAAGGGAATCGGAAATCCCCTACGAAGAAAGGCCTTGCTTACCTATGGCTAAGGAAAACAGGGCGGTTGGTGACTTCACACGTGTGCTTTAAAACTATATATGGACTCATGGAAAAATGCACTTTTAAGAAGCTTTCTGGTGGTCCTCAGACTGCTTGTCCTGAAACGAGCAATTATATTAAGAATCCAACCTTACCAAAATTGCTCATCTGCCTTCCAGCTCCTCCCTCTGGCAAGTGTAGACGGACTGTGATTCATCCGATGCGATGGTGTGTGCGAGGCATAGTCATTTATGCCCTGTCTTTACCCCCTTCTTTTAATGTTTTTCCCCACCTTGGCTAAGGCAAGGGGAAAATCAGAGTAAAACGTCTTCTGCTGTGTGCTTTCCGAGTGGACCCCGAGAACTTGATGAAGTTTGTCATACACCAAAGATTTCTAATCTGACTTCCCACATCAACTTGTTCTGTCCCTAAAAAGCCAAATCATGCTGTCAGCGTTCTAGGAAATTTCAGGAAAAAGGTTAGGCTGAATTGGCTTTGAGTATCGGCGATATGGGCTTGCCGCATGGCGCTAGTGGTAAAGAACCCGCCTGTCAATGCAGACCTAGGTCCGAGCCCTGGGTTGGGAAGATCCCCTGGAGGAGGGCATGGCAACCCACTCTAGTATTCTTGCCTGGAGACTCCCATGGACAGAGGAGCCTGGTGGGCTACAGTCCATGGGGTCGCAAAGAGTTGGACATGACTGAGCGACTGAGATTGCACACATGGAAACTCTCTTCATGGTTCGTAGATGGTGTCTTCTCGCTCTGTCCTTACCTGGTGGAAAGGTCAAGGTAGCTCCCTGGGGTCTCTCTCATAAGGGCACTAATCCCCTTCATGGGGGCTCCACCCACATGACTTCATGACCTCCCAAAGCCCCCACCTGCTAGCATCATCACCTTGGAGGCTGAAGCGTCGACATAACATTTTGGGGAGGACATAGATATTCAATCCATAAGAGTGAAGAAATTTTTCAAAATATTCACCTTCATTGCTTGGAACACACACCATATTTTCTCAATCTAATGATAACATGGCTGTAAAATAGACTAGTGACTTGAAAAGAAAGGGCTTTTTTTGTTAAAAAAAAAAAATCCGCCATGCATTACATGCCCATTTGTTTTCTAAAAGACATTTTGATTTCAGAAATGTTAAGATACAGAGAGTGCTTGAGAGTTAAGGACACAGCATGGTGTGAGTGCATGCATGTGTGTGTGTGTGTGAGGTGTCAGTAGTATCCCACTCTTTGTGACCCCATGGACTGTGGCCTGCCAGGCTTCTGTCCCTGGGATTCTTCAGGCAAGAATACTGGAGTGGGTTGCCATGCCCTCCTCCAGGGGATCTTCCCCACCCAGGGATCGAACCCACGTCTCCTGCATTGCAGGCGGATTCTTTACCATCTGACGTCTAAGGTAAAGCCCGCTTACATCTGTGACACGGTCTGCACCTTCGTAAGACGTGTCCTTTCTATACGGTTGGATAGTGGGACGTGGTTGCGCTAAATAGTATGTAATTTATGTTCCTTCTGCAGGCTGGCATGCGGGAGAGAAGAGTGCGGAGGTGCGGAATTTGGACTGGAATCTCGCTTGATAAAAGGGTGTCATCTTGCACGATCTCTTCAGCGAGGGGAGGGCGAGAGGCTGGTGAGTCACCGGGCCGAGTGCACGCCGACGTCTTTCCCCATCACAGTCCCATTTATTAAATTACGGTGGCGAGTGAAGCTCGCAGGAATAAAGGATCATTTTTTATGCTGTTTACACATTACGGGGTCTCCGGGGACTACTTACGTGGGGTTATAAACGCATCAGGCACGGCGTCTAACCTCGCATGATTGCGGTGTTTCTGAGCAGACGGGGATTAATTGATTTCTAATGGAATATGCAGGGAGCTTCAGCAGGGAGCCACGCCGGGCACACGTCTCTGAGCGCGGGGAGACCATGTTGCACACATCAGGAAATTAAATCAAACACGCCCTTCCTACAAATCATCCCATTCTTTGTTTTTACAGCAAGGACTGTGGCCAAGGGGGGTGGGGTGGGGGATGGGGGGATCCTTGGGACTCAGCCCTTTCATGGGTTAAAACACGTGTCCTTGTGTTTAAAAACATGCTCAGAAATTTCATTATTTTTCATGCAAAGTTCAAAGCGCATTGTCTTTCCTTCCTGACCACTTGCCCAGTCCCTATCTCTTTGAGAGAGACAAGCTTCATCTAAATTATTTCATCTGACTGAGGACTGTCATTGATAACTTTTTTGATATTTCTGTCTTGCGTATTCCTTTGGAAAAGGTGTATGGATTCATTACATATTTGAATGTACTGTCTCTAGATAAAGTCAAGCATGTACCTGCTGATAATCTTTTAAGTTGACCTGTCTTTATACGTAGAAACGTCTCCTAATGGTAGACTTCCCTGGTGGCTCAGATGGTAAAGAATCTGCCCGAAATGCAGGAGACTTGGGTAAGACACCTAGATTGGTAAGATCCCCTGGAGAAGAGAATGGTGACCCACTCCAGTAATCTTGTCTGGAGAATTCCATGGACAGAGGAACCTGGCTGCAGTCCATGGAGTTGCAAAGAGTCAGATGACTGAGCAGTTAACACTCACTCAGAAATTTCTAGGTAGGTATCCAGTTGCTGGCCCTCCCTGGTGGCTCAGATGGTAAAGAATCTGCCTGAGGTGCAAAAGGCCTGGGTTTGAGCCCTCAGTCAGGACGGTCCCTTGGAGAAGGAAACGGCAGCCCGCTCCAGTATTCTGGAGAGTCCCATGGACAGAGGAGCCTGGTGGGCTGCAGGCCACGGGGTCACACTCAGTGACTGAGACACACATATCCAATGGTTCTTCTCTCACACCAGTAGGTAATTTTACGGTTATGAACTGCTGAAACTTTTCAATAGCTATCACATGGGAAAAGAGGATTCAGGTTATTTATTTTGCTGTCTTGGAGTTTCCTAGTGGTCCAAAGTGGGTGACGCGGATGCCCCCCGGTCACAGAGCCAGTGACGTCCATCTGTCTTCTGCCAAGGCTTTCGATGGGCACCAGTCTTGTCAAGACACTGATGTGTACATCCCTGGCTGTGGCCTCCCTGCTCCCCTGCAATGCTGCGGGCACACGTGCCCGAGTGTTCGGTGGTGTCTGACTCTTTGTGGCCCCATGGACTGCAGCCCGCCAGGCTCCTCTGTCCATGGGATTCTCCAGGCAAGAACACAGGAGTGGGCCGCCATGGCCTCCTCCAGGGGATCTTCCGACCCAGGGATCGAACCGGAGTCTCCTGCAGTCTCCCTCCTGAGCCAGCAGGGAGGCCCCCACAGTTATCATTTAGCTGGAGTTAATTCTGGAGTTAATTCCAGTTGCCTTGCTGAATTTCCATTTTGAATCTTCTGCTTCTGGGAGCGTCATTGAATTCTTTCAATTATGCCCACCTTGTGCAGCCTCTCAGTTTGGGAAATGACCAGTATTCCCTGACGCTTCCGTTTCTAGGCACCAGTGACAGAATGGCTAAACGATCGGTAATGATCACTTTATTTGTGGTGAGCTAAAAGAGAAATACTTCTGACGGATGGATTATATTTCCCTCGAAATACTCATGGGCTTAAAACTGAAGGAGAACACTTTTTTTTTTTTTTGAAAAAAAAAAAATTGCACTTTGCCAGGACCAAAATGTTTGAAAAAAATAGTGGTTGCTATACATATATATATATATATATATATATGTTTTTTGCCAAATCCCAAACATCACCCAGTGTCGCCTTGCCTCGGGGCCAGGTCTGAGTGTGTCTGGCCAACGTAATGGACCACATTTTCACATGTCAGTTGTGGAATGTCTGCCCGCTTCTCACAGGGAAATAACCCTCTGAAACACCACTGCGTAAGGCTTTGTCTGGGCTTCCCAGGTGGCACCAGTGGTAAAGACCCCGCCTGCCTAACACAGATGTAGAGACACGGGTTCGATCCCTGGGTTGGGAAGATCCCCTGGAGGAGGGAATGGCAACCCACTCCAGTATTCGTCCCTGGAGAATCCCATGGACAGAGGAGCCTGATGGGCTACAGTTTATGGGATTGCACAGCATCGGACATGACTTAGCATGCAAGGCTTTCTGCATTTTAAAATTTGCAATGAGTTTTGCAGGCAGGCAAGAAGGGTAAGGACCACATCCGGGCATCTAGCTGAGATCTCAGTCTCGCGGGTCGATGACGTCACCCACGTTGAGGGATGTCAGGTGGCCGCCATGATGACCTACGGAACTCACAAGGGGACGGAGAGGGGAAAACACGTTGTTACCCTCTAATGGAGAAGGAGATGGCAATGCACTCCAGTACCATAGCCTGGAAAACCTCATGGACAGAGGAGCCTGGTGGGCGACAGTCTGTGCGGTCTTGAAGAGCCGGACACGACTGAGCGACTTCACTTTTGCTTCACTAATGGAGTCGCAGTCTGAAAACACGGCTGATGAGCCTGTGAATGTCTGGCACCATCTTGCTATTTGAGACTGAATCTCAGATGTGGAAACAAACAAAAAAACCCCAAATGAAAACCTTTCTTACCTGACCCCAGTGAGATGATTTATTGAAATTGAATGTGGATTGTGTTGAAAACAGTCTTACTCATGATTCTGTGATTTTAAGACGCCTGAAAAAATTTGGGACGGGTCTTGTCCCATCACTGTCATATTACATTTTTCTCTTCACGCCACAAACGCTTTCCGAGCAGTTGGCTTCTTTTGGCCAGAGGGACTGGACCACTAAACATTTTGACCGAAATTTAATGTTATTTGGAAATTTGCTGAATTATAACTTTATTCTCCCCGTTGGAGGTGCAGAGAGTAGCTAGGACATCACAGTTAGTGGTCTGGAGCATCTTTTCTGCAGTGATTTTTTGTTTTCTTCATTCCAGGAACGCTTCTTTCTGGGAAGGGATTGGTGTGAGCAGCCAACATTTTCTTTTATTTCTTTGCAAAGATGTGTTTTGAGCGTGGCCCATGTCTAAAGTGGTTGCTGACCTTGTTGCAGCGTGGTTGGTTGGTTGGCTGCTGAGGTGTGGCCGACTCTATGCCACCCCATGGACTGTAGACCGCCAGGCTTCTCTGTCCACGGGACCCTCCAGGCTGGAATGCTGGAGCGGGTGGCCGTGACTCTCTGCCAGGGGGATCTTCCCGACCTGGGGACTGAACCTGGGTCTCCCGCCTTGGCAGGTGGATTCCTTTCCATGGAGCCCCCTGGGAAGCACCTCTGTCTGGTTCTGAAAAATTCCATCACCCTGAAAGGAGACCCTGTCCCCGGGAGCAGTCACTCCTCTTGCCTCTTTCCCCCTGGACCCTGACAACCGCTGCTCTGCTTTCTGTGTCCATGGATTTGCCTGTTCTGGAGGTTTCCTAGCCATGGGCTCACACACCGTGTGTCCTTCCCCGTCCGCTTCTCTCGCTGAGCGTTGTGTGCTCAGCATCCATCCACGTTGCAGCCTGCATCAGAGCATCACTCCTCTTCGTGGCTGTGAAGCTCCACTCCTTTTCACGGCTGCATACTATTCCACCGCACGCGTGGCCCTCATTCACCTGTTGATTGCATTGAGTTGGTCGACCTCTTGTTATCACCTCTTCCAGCCACTGTAGAGCAAGAAAGGTGGGGGCGGGGCACCTGGAGAAAATTCAAGGATGCTTATGCCTGACCCCTTGGAGTGAAGTAAGCATTAGTTGCTCAGTCGTGTCCAACTCTTTGCAACCCCATGGACTACAGCCCTCCAGGCGCCTCTGTCCGTGGGATTCTGCAGGCAAGAATACTGGAGTGGGTTGCCATTTCCTGCTCCCGGGGATCTTCTTCCAGGGATTGAATACCAGCAACACAGAAGGCAGATCCTTTACTGTCTGAGCCACCAGGGAAGCTCATTGGAGGAGGCTTTTCGGCCATGGAAAACCCAGGGCGATGAGACATCTCAGGCACATTCTGCCCCATCGATTTCCCTTTAGATCCGCAAACGTCCATGTGACGTGAGGGCTCACGCTTTCAACTTGGTTTGAGCCGGCCCCTCTCATGTCTAACCAGCACAGGGTGGCAGGTTCCACGTGATGCTTGGACATCGAGACACCCCTTCCTGCGGGCAGGCAGACTCCCCTTCCCGTGGGCAGGTCTCCCGTGCAAACCTGTCACCCCAAACTGCAGAAAGTCTGAGTGGACAAAATCTGATGAAGCTTCTGGTTGGGCGGGGGGTCACCGAGACCCATGTTTCAAAACCACAGTCCGGGAGTCGGTCTGACTTATTTTGCAAAACGGACCTCTGTCTCCTTGTGGCCTTCTAATGAATCAGATGGCGTTCGGGGTGTGTGTGTGTCTGTGTGTGTCTGACACGCATTCCGGCCACGAGACCCCGCTTGCATACTGAAACCCACCTCTCGGGGGACGGAGGAACTCGTGTCTGTGGGGACATCGAGGGCCACCCCGGCTGGGTGAGATACAAAGGAGAAGAAAAAAATAAAACGTAACACGGGTAACAGCTCGAGTTGATCACCACCATCGCCCCTTGTTTTGAAATGATTATATTTCTGGGGAATTTCAGCCCGTTACATGAAAAGGAAGACGGTGGGTCCAGGGAGCTTTGATAGTCAGGTTCTGCTAATAACAGGGGCTCATGCAAAATGCATGAGGTGTGTCTTGCTAAGGAGACATCGCTGATAATTACTCCATGTGCCTCATTCCGAGCGGACTCGTAAAGACCCCTTCACGTCGTAGCCTAATTACTTATAGACAGTTGAGCGCAAAATTACTTTCATCTGCTGGGCCGTGTTGGTCGGAGAGAGAGAGAGCTGGGAGGCTGGGACGGACACCTTTCCACACAGCTGGTCCCCAACAGAGGAATGCAGCCTGTGTTGTGTGGCACTGATTGCAAAGTGCGTTTCTGGATAATTAGATCTATTAAAGACAGACAGGACACCGGCTCCACACTGCAAGTGAAGAAAATAATAATAATGGCATGTAGACTAAATGACGGAGGCCCTGGTGGCCTGGACCCGAGTCCCTGCATCACGGATGGGTCTGCAGCCCTGGGCAGGTGACCGAGACGCTGCATTCCAGGCGAGGCGGGGACCTTTCCCGGAGCCCCTGGCCGGCAGGGACTCCAGCCGCCTGCTCTGGACATCCGGTTTGACCCTGTTGGCTGGTTCATTCCGGGAGTGGGCGTCTTAGTGATGCGTTTGCCATCTGTTGAACGGCTTCCCCTTCAAGTGGCTGAGGCCGCGTCCACGTGGGAGGCTCCTACCTGGGGGATTAGGGTCTGCAGGTTTGGATGGTCCTCTCTGGGAGGCGAGGGCAGCAAGGGCCATTCCTGGGTGTTTCCTGGTTTATTGAATCAAATCCTCGCGGCCAGTGGGCAGTCATGCCCAACACACGGCTGAGGCAAGGGGGTGAGGCCGGAGCAACAGACGCACCGATCGTGCTGTGCAGAGGTGTGCAGGCTCACTTGCTGTTGTGACTTTCCAGGGGAGCAGGGCGCGTGGCTCTGGGAGGGGTGACCACACGTTTAAGGTTGTTCTTGTTCAGTTGCTCGGTCATGTCCATCTCTCTGAGACTCCATAGACTGCAGCACGCCTGGCTTCCCTGTCCTTCATCGTCTTCCGGAGCGTGCTCAAACTCACGTGCATTGAGTTGGTGATGCCATCCAACCATCTCATCTTCTGTCGTCCCGTTCTCCTCCCAGTGTCAGTCTTTCCCAGCAGCAGGGTCTTTTGCAGTGAGTGAACTCTTCGCATCAGGTGGCCAAAGGATTGGAGCTTCAGCTTCAGCAACAGTCCTTCCAGTGAATATTCAGGACTGATCTCCTTTAGGATGGACTGGTTGGATCTCCTTGCTGTTCAAGGGACTCTCAAAGAGTTTTCTCCAACACCACAGTTCAAAAGCATCAAATCTTTGGTGCTCAGGATTCTTAATGGTCCAAGTCTCACATCTGTCCATGACTCATGGAAAATCCATAGCTTTGAGGTTGAGATCCTTCCATCTGAATGCTGGGGTGGGTGGTATCATCACAGCCTGGCATGCACGTCTGTCCTTCGGGGCCTTGGGGAGGGCTCCATGTCATCTGGACATAACCCTGTTCCCTCCCTTCCCTGCCTCCTCCCTGGTCTTTGGTCCTGCCCCGGTCCTGTCAGTCGCTAAGGTGTGTCTGATTCTTTGGGATCCCAGGGACTGTAGCCTCCCAGGCTTCTCTGTCTATGGGATGCTCCAGGCAGCAATACTGGAGTGGGTAGCCTTTCCCTTCTCCAGGGGATCTTCCCGCCCCAGGGATCGAACCTGGGTCTCTTATATCTTCTGCATTAGCAGGCAGGTTCTTGTATCAGTAACGCCACCCATGAAGCCCGTATCTATCCCATTGACTGGTGCCGTGTAGGCCTTTGGTGCTCACTGAGGGAACAAGAAGGAACAGGAAATGTGGAAGGAATCTCCCACGATGGGCTTAAAAAAAAAAGCATCTTTCTGTTGCCATGGGGGCGGGGCTCCCACGAGCAGGATCCTCAGGGCTGCTCTGTCGCCCGGCGGCTTCCCTTCCCCTCCTGCTTGAAACACGTGCAGATTTTGAGCCTTGAAACAAACGGATGCAGGAGGGGGAGTGCCGGCGCGGGCGGGGCCTTGCACGGCTGTGTGCACGGCTGTGTGCACGCTGACGCCTCCGCCTGCCTACCAGGGGCTCCATTGATCGCTAATAATTTAATCCTCGTAACAGACTGGAGAAGCCCATTATCCCGGACTCGTTGCGCGATCGATATATTTTGCAAAATAAAGAGTCTATTGGGTGCGCAGTAATAAAGCAAAAGCAAGCAGACCCTCTGGGTTTAATTTAGTGCTTCCCCGCCACCCCCCCCCCCCGAAGTAGCAATTGCTATGTCGCTTCAGTCGTGTCCGACTGTGCGACCCCACGGACTGTCACCCACCAGGCTCCTCTGTCCACGGGACTCTCCAGGCAAGAACACTGGGGTGGGTTGCCATGCCCTCCTCCAGGCGATCTTCCCCAGCCAGACGGTGAACCTGTGTCTCCTTCATTGTAGGCAGACTCTTTACTGTCTGAGCCACCAGGGAGGCCCAGAGATAGGGACGCCCTGGAAGTTTCTGGGCCTGCCAGACTTGGACAGTGTCCTTGGTTGAAGAGCATTCTCCTCAAAAATTCATGTTCACCTGAAACCTCAGAATGGGGCCTTATTTCAAACTGGGTCTCTGCAGACGTGATGGAGTCCGAGATGAGGTCCTCCTGGATGGGGGTGGCCCTAAACCCAGGGACAGAGTCCTTATAAGACATAGAAGAGGAGAGACAGGGGCTCAGAGGAGAAGCCACGTGGAGACAGAGGCGGAGACAGGAGGGAGGCTGCCACCAGCCCAAGGATGGATGCCTGGAGCCCCCAGAAGCCGGAAGAGGTGGGGAGGACCCTCACCTGGAGACTCTGGATGGAGCTCGGCCCTGGGACCCCTTGATGTCAGATGTCAGATTTCAATCACCGTGCAGACCGAAAGTTCAAGGCCAGTGTAGGTTAGCATCCACCCACTGGTCAGCTCAGGACAAAGAGGGGTCTGGCCTGGCCTAACTAAGGATGCATTTCCCCAGATGAGATGGTTAGATAACATCACTGACTGGATGAACATGAGCTTGAGTAAACCCCAGGAGTTGGTGATGGACAGGGAGGCCTGGCGTGCTGCAGTGCATGGGGTGGCAAACAGCTAGACACGAATGAGCGGCTGAACAGCAACAATGAATAGAGGCTTTTGTACCAGTCTTCTTTTCTCAGGGACAAACACCAAAGAATGTAATAGCTCAAACATAGGGTTGTTGCACATTGAGCTTTTTTAAGAAACTCCCAAGGTGTGTTCAAGAGTGGCTGTTCCACTGAACTTTGGACGAGGGATTCCATTTTCTTCCCAAATCCAGAAAGAACGGTGATGGAAAATGGCGAGTCCTTTTTAAAGTTTTACCCTCGAAAAGACCTGGAGGTCAGCCTGCGGTACACTGGGTGGTCCCGTGAGTCAGTGTGTCCTGGGCACAAATGCCCACTCAGGTGATGGAATCTGTTTTCATGCATTTGCTTTTTTGGGGGGGAAAAATGTGTCTTTCTGAGATGCAAATGTTAGAACAGTCCTGTAGTGACTGTGAGAAGGAAACACCCTTTAAAAAAAAATCAACTGGACTTTTTTTTTATGGCAGTTCTAGCTTCACAGCAAGAGTAAGGGGAAGGTGCAGAGATTAAGAGGGGTTGCTTCAGAAACCAGCACAGCACTGTACAGCAATCATCCTCCAATTACAGAAAGAAAGAAACAAGTTTTCAAAGAGGGAAACTTTGTGCCAGTCACCCTTCCCGTCTTCAGCGCTACAGTCCAGGCCAGCACAGGGTTCCTCATGCCATTTCATATGCGGTCGTCAGCGTCTAAAATTAACCAGGCTCAATTAGGGCTGCCCCACGGGGCGGCCCAGGAAGGCATCATTATTTATCATCAGTGGATTCATCATGAAACAGGGTCAGCTGCAGTATTTTTAGCTCAGAACACCGAGACAGAACATAATGTGATCGTATATGTCATAAAGATAATATATAACTCCCAGATTCAGGTTGCTTAGGATAAAAATGAGGTCTTTATGAACCAGGAAAGTTGGGGGAGGCATTAATTTATTTCAGGAGAAATAGGCATGTTTTCTTTTAAATTGATAAACATTTGTTGAAATCTTACCCTGAGCAGATGAGGGCTGGGAGAATTCCTTAACGGAAGATATGGCCAAGGGTTGGGTCAAGGGTGGGATAGGGTGGCGGATCAGAGACAGAGTTTGGAAGTGGTGGACAGGTGGCCACAGCCCAGCAATAGATGTGATCTGTGTGTCTGTGTGTGTCTGTGTGGGTGGGTGGGTGTTGCAAAGTCAAGGTTCAGCAAACCACAGCCCTGGGCCAATCCGGCCCCCGGCTTAATATTTTCAATAAAGTTTTATTAGCACACAACCGTGTCCGTTTATTTATATGTAGCCTGTTAGTGCTTTCCTGCTTCATCCCATGGATGAGTAGCTGTAACAGACTCTGCTCATTCATGTCCGACTCTTTGCAACCCCATGGACTGCAACCCCAGGCTCCTCTGTCCGTGGGATTCTCCAGGCAAGAAGACTGGAGGGGGATGCCATTTCCTTTTCCAGTGGATCTTCCAGACTCAGGGATCAAACTCACGTCTCTTGAGTCTCCTGCACTGGCAGATGGATTCTTTACTACTGCTGCTACCTGGGAAGTCCATAACAGACTCTGCATGGTTGAAAATGTTGCCCATCCAGCTTTTTACCTATCAGTCCTAAGGAAATCAACCCTAAATAGTCGTTGGAAGGACTGATGGTGAAGCTGAAGCTCCAATCCTTTGGCCACCTGATGGGAAGAGCGACTCCCTGGAAAAGACCCTGATGCTGGGAAAGATTGAAGGCGGGGGAGGAGAAGGGGACGACAGAGGATGAGATGGTTGGATGGCATCACTGACTCAGGAGACATGAATTTGAGCAAGCTCCGGGAGGTGGTGAAGGACAGGGAAGCCTGGTGTGCAGCAGTTTGTGGGGTCACAAAGAGTTGGACGTGACAGAGACTGAACACCACCACGCCTTTTAGCCAGAAAGCTTGCCCAACAGTGACCAGCTGACTCAGGTTAATTTATTGTTTAAAAAGGGAGCATTTCCAGGCAGGGCAGTGAAAAGGCTTTGAAATGAAGGAGGCCTGTTGTTTCCCTGTTCCTTGGAAACGTGAGCTACAATGCAGCATCTCTTTTGCAGGACAAAGGCTTCTAGAAGGGAGGGTGTATCTTCCTGGGGGCCCTTTTGTGATGGTGTCAAGCTTGGAGCTCTGGGCTGGGGCTCTGGCCCTCCTGGAGGTTGACAGAAGAGCTGAACTCATTAGTGACTTCAGAGGACAAGTCACAGCCTCGAGGGGACCCCACCTCCCCATGGCCTCATCTTCCAGAAATGCTCTTGCCTTTAACTTCCCCGGTGGCTCAGTCCGTAAAGAATCCTCCTGCAATGCAGGAGACGTGGGTTCGATCCCTGAGTCTGGAAGATCCCCTGGAGAAGGGAATGGCAACCCACTCCAGTATTCTCACTTTGGAAATCTCAAGGACAGAAGAGCCTGGCAGGCTACGGTCCACGGGGTCACATGAGCTGGACTCAACTGACTGACGAACCCACCACCCCCTCTTCTGATGTCTTCCCCATTTTAAGACCCGGCTGTTTGTCTTGTCATTGCAGAATCGTGGAATCTGTTTGCAAAGTCTGAATACTAAACCCTACATCAGCTATAAACCCTTACCTATGTGACTGGTAAATATTTTCTCCCATTACTTGGCTTTGTTTTCGTTTTCAGTTTTTTGGGGTTATTGTTATTTTCATTCTCTTTATAGTGTCCTGTGCCGCAGAAATGGTTTAAATTTTAATGAAGTCCAATTTATCTATGTTTTCTTTTGTGGCTTGTGCGTTTGGTGTCGTCTTTAATGGTCTCCTTTGAAAATTCAGCTGTGACATCTCCAGAGACTGGGCACAGACTTTTCAGGGACCCAGGAGACATGAAGGGGCAGGGACACCCGTCTTTGGGGAGAGGGCGGGACAGGATAGAGCAGGGGTGTCTGGTCACCCCTGACGGGTCAATGTGGGGGTAGGAGCCGCAGTCCTGGGTTGACCCTTGTGCATTTAACGGTTGCCATGGCTACCACTGACCGGGGGTGCCACAGGCAACGGTTGATCAATCAGTCTTTGAAGAACCATTCATATCAATGAGTCTAATCCCACCTGAGGCTGTGAGAAATAAGAAAAAGACAAGCAAAATGAACCCGTGGTTGAGTGTCTTTGCCATCTTGCCAGACAACTTTGACACAGCGTCAGATTTAGCTCCACGGAAAGGGTCATGAAAACAGCGGTCTGGGAATTCCCAGGTTGTTCAGGGGTTAAGACTGTGCTTCCAAGGCAGGAAACGAGGCTTCAACCCTTGGTCCGGGAACAAAACTAACATTCCACATTCCATGTGTTCGTTGCTCAGCTGTGCCCATCTCTTTGTGACCCCGTGCAGTGCAGCCCACCAGGCTCCTCTGTCCACGGGATTCTCCAGGCAAGAACACTGGAGTGGGTTGCCATGCCCTCCTCCAGGGTATCTTCCCGACCCAGGGATCGAACCTGGGTCTCCTTCATTGCAGGGACGTTCTTTACCATCTGAGCCACCAGGGAAGGCCATGCTATGAGTGAGGCTAAAAAGAAATAAATGAAATCAAATCACATTTACACATTTTCCAGGGGCGCAGCAGAGAGATCCTGGCAGTGGCCAGTGAGTAAAGCTGGGGTACGCTAACTTGGGTGTGTCTCAAGGAAGTAATAGAGCTTGCTCAGTGCTTAGTCGCTCAGTCGTATCTGACTCTTGGTGACCCCAGGGACTGTGGCCCGCCAGGCTCCTCTGTCCATGGGAGTCTCCAGGCAAGAATATTGAAGTGGATTGCCGTTCCCTTCTCCAGGGGATCGTCCTGATCCAGGGATCGAGCCCGGGTCTCTTAGGTCTCCTGCCTTGGCAGGCGAGTTCTTTACCACGAGTGCTCCCCGGGAAGGCACTACAAGTCTATTTAAGCTAATTGTAGACTCGGCAGCAACTGCACACAACCGTGGAAGGAAGAGGCCCAAAGCAGGAAAGAAGCCACTGGGTTGGGGCCACTGGTTTTTGGCTTTGTGGGGGAGAATCACACAGACAGTCCAACGTGGACATTCCCGCCACAAGGCTCTCTTTCACCATCTGCCTTTCAGAACCTGAACTGGGACACCGCTCTGTTTGCAAATGCAAGACAGAAAAGTCGTGGGTTATTAATAAACAGCACATGGTCTCGCTCAGCCCCCCTCCCCCGACGGTTGCCACGCGGAAGTCTCCGGAGACTGCGGGCCTGACTTGTGCTCACCTACTCATCATTATTATGCAGACGCCATCGAGGTGTTCCAGGCATTTCCTGGGACTCAGAGACGCCGACTTCCTTATTTCGAGTTTACCCTTTCAGCCCATGAATCTTTAATGACGACCCCTCTCGTGGCAGAAAGCCCTCACCTATGAATAAGTCATGTGTACAAACGCAACTTCCAAAGTCGTGCGCGCCAACTTTTTCCTGTCTCTTTCTCGACTCCTCCCCCACCTCTCAACTATGAAATGTGCCATTCTTTTCAGAAACATAAAAAGAACAGTCTCGCCACCGGTTCAGAGACCGTGAGCCGGGGGACATACCTGGGTATGTGTGTTACTCGCTCCGGTCGTGTCTCTGACCACCCCGTGGACTGTGGCCCCCCAGGCTCCTCCGTCCGTGGGATTCTCCAGGCAAGGCCACTGGAGCGGGCTGCCGTGCCCTCCTCCAGGGGATCTCCTGACCCAGGAATCGAACCCGAATCTACTGGGACAAGTGGGTTCTCAACCACTAGAGCCCCCTGGGGAGCCCGAAGTGAAACTTGGTGTGTCAGGGGTGGAAGAGCTCTTGACAAGCGGTACGCGGCCACGGCGCTTATGGTGGACACAGCGTTGTTCTTTTCTCGTTCAGCATTATGAATCCCAGAAAACACCTTTTCCATCCTATTCCTTTTAAAATCAAATTACAATGTGACATTCCATAAAATACCTGTTGTGCAGCTAAGGAAACACGAGACTGTCCCAGGCTTGACAATTAAGCCTCGACACTCGATGCAGCTTCTCTGATAAAGTTGACGGCTTCACTTGCATGTCCAGTGGTTCCTATGTTTATTTATTTATTTATTTTTAAAGCCCCTTATTGATTAATAGCCTTCTACATTTTAAAAGTTTCTCTTTCTTGTGTGGAGAGGGAGGAAAAAAAATCATTTGCCTTTTAATGGGGTGTCAGGTTTGTTTCCCAAACCCTCTAAAAGGTTATCATTGTTACACATGGGCGAGAGCTTTCTTCAGAATCAATGAAAAGCCTGTTTCCAGGGCAATTCATGGGCCGACGGTAACCTGGAAAAGTTAATTTTGCCGTTTTGCAAAGTGGCGGTGGGGGGGAAACGTGCCCTGCGGTTAACGATTTTCACATGGAAGAAAGGGCTTGCTGGCTCCTCGCACGTACTAAATAACCGCTGGGCTGTCCGGCGAGCTGGGCACCTTGGCACCACCGTGGGGGTCAGAGCTCACGGACGTGTCCACTCCAATTAGGGACACCATAAACCCATGGGCAATCAACTCCCCCCTCCACCACCACCTCGGCCAGGCGCCCCATGCCAAGGGGAAGCGGGTGAGAGCTGTTTATGTTTTGGTTCGAAGATGCTGAGCAAGTTTTTTTCCGTTGCTCATTGTGGAAGTCCTGCCTCAGGGTTGGTGGGCACGGTCCATGACCCGCCAGCTGGTCTAAGCTAACAGTGAGGGTTCCATCCCTGGGTCAGGAACATCCCCTGGAGAGGGAAATGGCAACCCACTCCAGTATCCTTGCCTGGACAACCCCATGGACGGAGGAGCCTGGCAGGCTGCAGTCCACGGGGTCGCAAAGAGTCGGACAGGACTGAGCGACAGACACACACGCAGATGGACACAGTCTTAGCAGGTCGACATTAAGAAGTGCTTTCTTGCCTTCTTATATTCATGGGGTGATCTATATTACATATTTCTTTCGTACCAACTCCATCTTTGCTTGGCTAAACTTTCATCAAAAGACTAATGAACAGAAAGTTTAGAAAACAGATTAATCACCAAATAATTGTGTTCAGAGTGTGTCCAAGTATAGAAAACCAGGGCATTAGCAGATAAGAACAAATTTCAATATTTATGAAGCAATTTTTCTACAATTAAAGAGGTCTGTAATAGGGTTTTTTTTATTGTTGTCATTCTTTTGAATCTTAATCCATAAATTGTTATCAAATCATTAAAAGGAAAATGTATAACCCTGATGTGAATATCTTCTCTTTGATGAGCTTGGCAATATACCAGTTCTGCTAGGTTTTTGGATCACATCTGAGGATAAATAAATGCCATTAGAACTTTCTGACTCATTATAAGTCTGAAAATAGCCAGAAAAGGAGAGAGGTGAATGACGGATGAAGCTATCCCGAAGATGAAACTGGATGAGTTGTTCTTGTTGTTGCTCGGTTCTAAGTTGTGTCCGACTCCGCAACCCCATGGAGTATAGCCCACCAGGCTCCTGTGTCCATGGGATTCTCCAGGCAAGAACACTGGCTGCTGCTGAGTCGCTTCAGTCGTGTCCGACTCTGTGCGACCCCATAGACGGCAGCCCACCAGGCTCCCCCGCCCCTGGGATTCTCCAGGCAAGAACACTGGAGCGGGTCGCCATTTCCTTCTCCAGTGCATGAACGTGAAAAGTGAAAGTGAAGTCGCTCAGTCGTGTCCGACTCTTAGCGACCCCATGGACTGCAGCCCACCAGGCTCCTCCCTCCATGGGATTTTCCAGGCAAGAGTACTGGAGTGGGGTGCCACTGCCTTCTCTGAAGAAGACTGGAATGGGTAGCAATTCCCTTCTCCAGGGGAGCTTACCAAACCAGGGATGGAACCCAGGTCTCCCACATTGCAAGCAGATTCTTTACTGTGTGAGCCACCTAGATAGATATATAAATGAGGGGCAGGTAAATAAATTAGACAGATGACGGATAAATGATGATACATAGGACAAATGGTACATGAATGATTGATATATGTGTAGATGATACCTTACATGTATGGATAGACTGATTATGGTGAGATAGCTAGATAGCTGGGTGAAAGATAAATAATAGGTCAAGGGCTTCTCAGGTGGTGCTCACGGTAAAGATCGTGCTGGCAAACGCAGGAGAAGAAAGAGACATGGATTCAATCCCTGGGTCAGGAAGGTACCCTGGAGAAGGGCATGGCAACCCATCCAGTATTCTTGCTTGGAGACTCCCATGGACAGAAGAGCTTGGTGGGCTGCAGTCCATGGGGTCGCCCAGAAGGAGACAGGCGATAGATACAGGAGAAGTAGATAGTAGATAAATAGAGTTTGTCATCAGGAATGGATTTACACAATGACAGACGCTGAGAAGTGATGTGATCTGGCGTCAGCAAGCCACAGACCGGTGAGAGGTACTTGATGGTGTAAATTTCAGCTTAAGGGCGAAGGAAGAGCCATGACCTTGCTCAGCATGTAGGCAGAGAGGAGACAGTCTCCCTTTCTCTGCCTTCTAGTTTGAGTTACACCCTCGGCTGATTAGACAAGGCCCACCCACCATGAGCGTGTGTGCGTGTGAGGCAGGGAGGGCAATCTGCTTTAGTGAGTCCAGCCATTCACAAGCTCGTCTCTTCCAGAAACACCCTCCCAGACACACCCAGAAATAACATAGACACTTGCCCCTCTGCACTGCCCAGCCCTGTGACACTGCCATGTACAATGAACCTCACACACCCCAACGTTGATCAGGCCCGTTTGCTTCCCGCTCAGTCTTCTCTTGGGAGGGTGGGGGTCCCTCCAAACTCAATCCACGTTCTCTTGGGGAAGTTTCACCGGATCTCTGGTTTATGATGACTCTCACGGCCGTTGTGCTCACGGCACACAGTTCCAAAGCGGGTGCTCGGAGACCAGAGAGGGGAAAAAGCTGACTGGGAACGGTCTGCAGCTGGACTGCCTTCTGTGCCCTGCTGTGCTCAGTCGCTCAGGCGTGTCCGACTCTCTGTGACGCTGTGGACTGCAGCCCGCCAGTCCTCTATCCACTGGGGACTCTCCAGGCAAGAATACTGGAGTGGGTGGCCATGCCCTTCTCCAGGGGATCTTCCCGACCCAGGGATTGAACCTGGGTCTCCTGCATTACAGGCAGATTCTTTACCCACTGAGCCACCAGGGGCAGCCCAGCCACTGGATTAAAGGAGCAAACGACACACACCATCTGCCTCAGAACTAGGCTCCTTTCTTCCTCTGATGTGCCATCTCTCAGTCGGCATTGAGACCTAAACGATGGGGTGCCGCTGGCAAGCCTTTGTCTAAAATGCATGTGTGATTGTTCGGTGCGACACTCCAGTCTCGTCGCATAACGACCCTGGTTCTGGAGGATGTGTGTGTGGATCTGGGAAGACTGTCTCAGGAGGGTGGGTAATGAGGTGTGTGTGTGTCAGGAGCCAAGTGGTCCTCGTGGTGATGGAGCCTCCAGCCCCTTGCAGAGTGTCAGCATCTCATCCCGACAGACACCAGTGATGAGTGAGGATGAACCTCCCGCCCTACACCCAACTCGGCCGGGCATGGGAGTGATGTAGGCTCCAAGAATTGCTCTAAGTGGCTCCTAAGTCATGTCTCAGCAGGAGAAACCTGTGGTGTTGTCACCGGTGATGGTTTAATTGTTCAGTCGTGTCCAACTCTTTGCAACCCCCTGGACCACAGCCCACCAGGCTCCTCTGTCCATGGGATTCTCCAGGTGAGAATTCTGGAGTGGGTTGCCATTTCCTCCTCCAGGGGATCTTCCCAACCCAGGGATCAAACTTGGGTCTCCTGCGTTGCAGGCAGATTCTTTACCCACAGAACCACCGGGTAATTTGTTAAGTGTGTGGAATTCTTGGACGTGCGGCCAATGTGCAGCATCACTCTATGTCTTGGTTTGGGCCGCCTTGATAAAAGTTTGTAGATTTGGTGGGGGATGAGAAATGACAGATTTTTTTCCCCCACAGTCCTGGAGTTTGGATGTCTGAGATCCTGGCGAGGGCAGATTTAGTGTCTAGTTGAGGACTCTCCTCCTGGTTCACAGACAGTGCCTTCTCTCTATGTCCTCACCACAGGCAGGGGCGAGGGAACTTTCTGGACTCTCTTTTATAAGGACACTAATTTGCAGATGACACCACCCTCATGGCAGAAAGCAAAGAGGAACTAAAGAGCCTCCTGATGAAGGTGAATGAAGAGAGTGAAAACGCTGGCTTCAAACTCAACGTTCAAAAACCAAAGATCATGGCATCTGGTCCCATCACTTCATGGCAAATAGATGGGGAAACAATGGAAACAGTGAGAGACTTTCTTTTCTTGGGCTCCACAGTCACTGCGGATGGTGACTGCAGCCATGAAATTAAAAGATGCTTGTCTCTTGGCAGAAAAGCTTGAGAGGTGAGGGTGGGTGTGTGCAGACTGAGGACCACACGTCTGGATGTGGTTGCAGATATCGGCGAGGGGGGACCATTTGCCTCCATCTGTTGCTGTTCAGTCGTTCAATCACGTCCCCAGAGCCATCCCATCACCACGCTGGGACTTTTGGTTGTTGCTGTTCATTGTTGTGTCCAAATCTTTGCGACCCCATGGACTGCAGCACGCCACGCCTCCCTGTCCATCACCAACTCCCGGAGCTTGCTCAAACTCATGTCCATTGAGTCGGTGATGCCATCCAACCATCTCATCCTCTGTCGCCCCCTTCTCCTCCTGCCCCCAATCTTTCCAGCATCAGGGTCTTTTCCAATGAGTCAGTTCTTGGCATCAGTGGCCAGAGGATTGGAGCTTCAGCTTCAGCATCAATCCTTCCAATGAATATTCAGGGTTGACTTCCTTTAGGAAGGACTGTGCTGATTGGAAGTGGCATGGAAGTTGCTTTAATAAATGACTCAGAAAGCGTCTTATAAATGTTAATAAGAAGGGGCTTGGTGAATGCCGTAACTGTGAGGTTTGGAGGAAAAAAAAAAAAAGCAACAAACAGAGATGCAAGGCATCTGTTTCTGGCGCAAAGAGGAAAGAGAGACAGAGAGGGAAGGAGGTCGGAAGGATTATCCAAAGCAGAGCAGCAGGGAGACGTGGGGGTGGCGTGGGGAGGGCGGAGAGGCAGCAGGAAGAAAGGGCACGCGTGGTCGTCCAGCAGATTGCCACACACCACCGCGCCCGGCTCCATGGAAAGTGACTGAGGGATGTGTCAGAGCAGGCGTCCGCCGGTTTGATCTGCGGGGAGATTGAATTAGGCAGCGGATTAGAGTGAGGAGCACGCGCACGCTTGCTGTTCTGAGAACTCATGGCAGGTGGGTGCTCATTAGACGGCCCGGGCGCGCGCCGGCCCGCTGGAAATTGTATTTATGGGAAAGGCGGACACAGCGCTTGACCTTGCGTGGCTGGCGGTGGGGGGTGATTCCTGGGGTTGGTCGCCAGGTGATGGGGGAGCGACGGCTGTGGTCCTTAGGGGACCGCCGTGTCCTGCGTGCCCTCCGCATGCAGCCTCGTGTGTGCAATGGTGCAGACTTGCACACACCTGCCCAAACCGTGTTGCATGCATGCACACACGTGGGAGAAAGGACACTCACATTTCCTGACTTATCTTTTGTTTTCTTTAACTCATTGCTTTACATTTTTTATTCATTAATATTATTACGGCCACGCTGTGTGGCACGCTGGATCTCAGTTCCCTGACCAGGGACTGAACGTACCTTTGCCCCAGGTTTGGCCGTAGCCAACTGGGGGAGGTCAGTAAAAATATTTTGTCATTGTTTAGTCGCTCAGTCGTGTGCAACTCTTTTCTGACCGCATGGACTGTAGCCCGCCAGGCCTCCTCTGTCCATGGGATTCTCCAGGCAAGACTACTGGAGCGGGTGGTCATGCCCTCCTCCAGGGGAACTTCCCGACCCGGGGAGCGAACCTGCGTGTCCTGTGGCATGCTCCAATGACAGGGAGGAGGCTGGCAGCACCCGACACCCAGGACGGTGCGCTGAGCACACCCTTTGCAAACCATCCCGTAAGGTAGAATCAGCAAGAAATCCCAAATGTCGAGTCGCCTTCCAGCATCGCGGGCACCCTCCTCCAGGGCTTCTTACAAAGATGCACAATCACGGTTACCGGGCACCCACCGCCGGACGCGGGCCTTGATGCATCTCTCAGCCTCTTTCCACGCAACTGGGCCCCGCGGGGGGTATCAATTTGCCGATGGGCCAGAACTTGGTGGCACCTGCTTCCAGACGAGCAGCCTTAGTGACTTCAAGGTGGGCCCGCCGAGATCGCCTGTGTGGCCGGCATGCCTCCTCCCGAGGCGCGATTCCGTCGCCTGTCTCCACCTCCGGAGTCGTGAGCTGTGCCTCGCTGCGGGGAGGATGTGGCCCCAGGGGTAGAGGCCTGCCTGGACCCTCTGTGGGCAGTTGTTGGCCGTGACCATGGGCTCCCCTGGCCGGGAGTCCATTTTCTTTCTCTCCTCCTGCTCCTACCCGTAGTTCATAAATCCGAATGTAGATGAGAGACTCGTGGTTAATTTTCTGCGCCGAGCGCCGAGTGTCTGAGCCCATAAAGCTCAGGCAGTCCCGCGCTGTGAATTTCCTGATCCTGACAAGGCAAGCAGCTTAGAAATCATCATTATAAGTTACAAGTGTCTTAGGGGTTGTTCTTCTGACATAAAACTAATTTCATGTTTTTATTCATAATGTGGGAGAGATGAGAGGCAGGGGGCCCACTTTCCAGGGCGCTCCTGGAGACATCACAGGCTGTGTCTCCTGCCGTAATGACAGGAGACGGCGGGCTCTGTCCTTCTTCGCAAGCCCCTGAACTGCCCTGGGAGCTGCTGACGACCTCGGGGACGGTGTCTCTGCTTCTCCCAATGGCCTGCCCTGCAGCGAGCTGGTGCCTCGCCAGCGAATGGCCCTGCCTGGCTCCGGTGCCAGCCCATCGCCACACTGGCACACTTGATGGTTGTGGTTCACGAGCTCAGTCATTTCCAGCTCTTTGTGGCCCCACGGACTGCAGCACGCCAAGCTTCCCTGCCCTTCACTGTCTCCTGGAGTTTGCTCAAACTCACATCCGTTGAGTCAAAGATACCATCCAACCATCTTTCTCATCCTCTGTCTTCCCCTTCTCCTCCTGCCCTCAATCCTTCCCACCATCAGGGTCTTTACTCATGAGTCAGCTGTTGGCATCAGGTGGCCAAAGTATTGGAGCTTTGGCTTCAGCACTGGTCCTTCCAGTGACTGTTCAGGGTGGATTTTCTTTAGGAAGGACTGGCTGGATCTCCTTGTTGTCCAAGGGACTCTCAAGAATCTTCTCCAGCACCGCAGTTTGAAAGCATCAACTCTTTGGTGCTCAGCCTTCTTTTTGGTCCACCTGGACCCAAGACAAAGAACCAAAGAGTTGGGGCTTAAAACAGTAAGAATAGATCTTCAGGTGTCTCTGGAGACCAGACGTCTGGGACAGAGGTGTGGGCCAGCTGGGTTTTTCTGGAGGCTCCAGTGGAGAATGCATCCCTGGTCTCTCTCCCAGCTTCCAGGGGGCTGCCAGAAATCCTGGCCGCCCCTTTGTTTTGTAGAAGTCACCTCAGCTGCCTCAGCTGTCCTCCGACTGTCTCCCCCCAGCTGTGTGTCTGTGGGTCTCTCTTTTCTCACATGGGCACTGCCCCACATCTCCTTCTGGTCCTCCCACGGAGGACTCCCCCATGGGCGTCAGGGCCTCCCACACGCTGTTCGTGATGAACTTGCCTGTCAACACAGGAGACGCAAGAGCCATGGGTTCAGGCCCTGGGTCAGGAAGACCCCCTGGAGGAGGGCATGGCAGCGCACTCCAGCATTCCTGTCCGGGGGATCCTGTGGACAGAGGAGCCTGGCGGGCTGCAGTCCGTGGGGTCGCAAAGAGTTGGACACGGCTGAGAAACTGAACAGGTGCACACGCACGTGTGTCTGAGGGCGAGTCTTGAAAACTACTCAAGGGTTAACTCCAGGATGGACGTATGGACCAGACAAAAAGTGTGGCTACACCTCAGATGTGGCTCTAGGTCTTAGATACCTTATATTTCTTGTCCACGCTCAACACTCGATTTTAAAAAGTCATAGTCAATGTTAGATGCTTATTTAGAGGGTGTGTCCCCTTTCAGAGGCTTCCCAGGTGGTGTCAGTGCTAAAGAACCTCCGGCCGAAGGAGGAGACGCCAGAGATGCAGGTTCGATTCCTGGGTCGGGAAGATGCCCTGGAGGAGGAAATGGCAACCCGCTGGAGTGTGCTGGCCTGGAGAATCCCACAGACAGAGGCGCCTGGTGGTCTGAAGTCCACGTGGTTACACAAAGAGTTGGGCACAACCAGAGCGACTAAGCATGTCCCCTTTCAAGTCTGCAAGCAAATTAAGTTTCCATCCAGCCATGATGTTGGGTCAGCCTAATGGAGATGGCAGTGATACCAGTCTCAAAGGGAAGTGTATTGGAGATCCAGTCAGGACTCTCCCCAGGGAGAGTCAACCCTCCAGACTCTCAAAAATCTTCCTCAAGTGAGAACTCTCCACACAAGCCATGGGTCTCCTCCTATGAGGTTATGATTGTCTGCCAAGCTCTCACGTGGATAGTTGTACCTGTTTTCCTCAGGAGAGGGAAGAGTCATTACCTGGAGGTCTCTTGGGGTTCTCTGGAACGGATGGAGTAGCCGTTAGCAAGGACTAGGGTCCCTTCACTTCTGGAGATCCATGAAACCTGCCCAAGCAAGTTCTCAGAGCTGGAGGAAAACTGGTTTCTTAGAAGGAAGACATGGTGGTGGAAAAAGCGGACTATGTCCATCAGTCCCCACCACAGATGCGGCCTCTGCAGGACCTTAAAAAAACAGAGAATGTTTACATCAGGGAGAGACTTAGACACTTTCCTCAAATAGAAGTTGGGGGCGGGGGAGCAGCAGGGCAAAGTCTTATTTCGGAAAGAGAGGGCTTACGGCCTGCCCACCCCATAGACCCAACAGGGTTTTATTTTGTGGTGATATCTTTCTCCAGAGGGCTTCCCAGGTGGCGCAGTGGTAAAGAATCCACCCGTCAATGCAGGAGACGTGGGAACGATCCCTGGGTCTGGAAGCTCCCCTGGAAGAGGGCAAGGCAAGCCACTCCAGTGTTCTTGCCTGGGAAACCCCATGGCCAGAGGGGCCTGGTAGGTTACAGTCCATGGGGTCGCAAAGAGTCCGACAGAACTGAGTAACTGAGGATTTCCTCAAAAACTCATCTTGGATCCTGCAAAAAGACAAAGCAAACTAATAAAAGCGCCATCACCACCCAAAACCCTCTTGCAGGCTCTTTTTTAATAACAGACTAGGCCACTGACACTGCCCACATCTGACAAAATTCGGAATGCATGCACGTCTGCGTTTCCTTTTAAGACTCCTCATTCCGGAGGAACAGCCGTCCTGCCTGTTTGACCCGCCTAGCAGGACTCCGATCAGAAAAGATAAGAGCATGTTTAATTGATTAGCCCGCATCGGCAGAGCGCTTTGAAGGTGAGCAGTGCAATATTATTCTAATGATGGGGTAGGCGCTGTGATCTTTGGAGAATTTCGCCTCTCGTCTGAGCTGCCGGTCTAATTTGAGGCACGCTGCCCCAAGAGTGGACTGGTTCTTGATCCCGGCCAGGGGTCGTCCGCTAGGCTGCTCGGCGGGAAGCGCCTTGGATGTCTAGCAGCAGCTCCGGGCGTGGGGACCAGCATGGCTGCTGAGAGTGTGAAGATACTGTGAGCTCTGCTGGTGGGTGGACGGGTTCAAGATTGTGCACGGGGGGAGCTCTTGGAAGGATTCAAGTGGCGCACGGGGGGAGCTCTTGGGCAGGCTCAAGATGGGGCACAGGGGGAGCTGTTGGAAGGATTCGAGATGGGGCACTGGGGGAGCTCTTGGGCGGGTTCAAGAAGGGGCACCGGGGGGAGTTCTTGGAAGGTTTCAAGGAGGAGCTCTTGGGCAGGTTCAGGATGGCGCACGGGGGAGCTCTTGGAAGGGTTCAAGTGGCGCATGGGGGGAGCTCTTGGAAGGGTTCAAGATGGGGCATGGGGGGAGCTCTTGGAAGGGTTCGAGATGGCGCGTGGGGGGAGCTCTTGGAAGGATTCGCGATGGGGCGTGGGGGGAGCTCTTGGAAGGATTCGAGATGGCGCATGGGGGGAGCTCTTGGAAAGATTCAAGGAGGAGCTCTTGGGCAGGTTCAAGATGGGGCACGGGGGGAGCGTTTGGAAACATTCACGATGGGGCATGGAGGGAGTTCTTGGGCACACGGGGAGGGGAGCGTTTGGAAGGATTGAAGATGGTGCACCGGGGGAGCTCTTGGAAGGGTTCAAGCAGGAGCTCTTGGGCAGGTTCAAGATGGCGCATGGGGGGAGCTCTTGGAAGGATTCGAGATGGCGCACAGGGGAGCTCTTGGAAGGATTCAAGGGGGAGCTCTTGGGCACACAGGGAGGGGAGCGTTTGGAAGGATTGAAGATGGTGCACCGGGGGAGCTCTTGGAAGGGTTCAAGCAGGAGCTCTTGGGCAGGTTCAAGATGGCGCCCGGGGGCAGCTCTGTCGTGGATGTTGGCTGGGCGTCACCCTTTGCTCTGAGATGCGTTGACCAAGTTTTCCTAAAGCTGGCTAGTCTGCCTCTATAGGGCATCTCCACTGGGGAAATTTTCCATTGCTAGGGGTAGCTTGCGCTTTCCCTGCTGTTTCCCTGAACTTTGCCTGTTACTGTGGGAGATACACACACACACACACACACACACACATACACATATGCCTGTGTATATACACGCACATGCTCCCATATACATATATATGTATGCCTGTTCCCATTGTTGCGGTTGTTGTTGAGCCGCTTCAGTCATGTCCGACTCTGTGTGACCCCCATAGGCGGCAGCCCACCCGGCTCCCCCGTCCCTGGGATTCTCCAGGCAAGAACACTGGAGTGGGTGCCATTTCCTTCTCCAGCCTGTTCCCACTAGAGATATCTATATATACACATGGGCTTCCTTGGTGGCTAAAGAATCCGCCTGCAAGATGGGAGACCTGGGTTTGATCCCTGGATTGGGAAGATTGCCTGGAGAAGGGAAAGCCTACCCACTCCAGTATTCTGGCCTGGAGACTCCCAGGGACTGGGTTGCAGAGTTGGACACGACTGAGCAACTTTCATTCATTCACTCATTCACATATACACACTTATAGGTATATATGACTTATCATATATATATATATATATATATATACACACACACATTACATATAAGTTACATATACAGAGGATGAGACGATTGGATGGCATCACCGACTTGATGGACATGAATTTGAGCAAGCTCTGGGAGTTGGTAATGGACAAGGAAGCCTGGCGTGCTGCAATGCATGGGGTTGCCAAGAGTTAGACATGACTGAGCGACTGAACTGAACTGAATACATATATATGCCTGTTAGCATTGGAATGCATGTATACACACACACACATTAACATATATATGCCTGTTACCATTGGATATATATACACACACACACACACATATACATATATATGTATGTGGATGTGAGAATTGGACCAAAAAGAAAGCTGAGCGCTGAAGAATGGATGCTTTTGAACTGTTGGAGAAGACTCTTGAGACTCCCTTGGACTGCAAGGAGATCCAACCAGTCCATCCTAAAGGAAATCAGTCCTGAATATTTGTTGGAAGGACTGACGTTGAAGCTGAAACTCCAATCCTTTGGCCACCTGATGTGAATAACTGACTCACTGGAAAAGAGCATGATGCTGGGAAAGATTGAAGGCAGGAGGAGAAGGGGACGACAGAGGATGAGATGGTTGGATGGCATCTCTAACTCAATGGACATGAGTTTGAGCAAACTCCGGGAGTTGGTGATGGACAGGGAGGCCTGGCGTGCTGCAGTCCATGGGGTCACAAAGAGTCGGACATGACTGAGTGACTGAACTGATACATATATATGCCTGTTATCATTGGAGATATATATATATATATATATGCACACACACGTATGGTACAGGTGACATATACGTATGTGCCTATTACCACTGGAAGCACGCGCGCGCGCACACACACACACACACACACACACACACACACGTTTATATAAAACCGAGGGCTTCCTGGGTGATGCTAGCTGTAAAGAACCCACTTGCCAATGCAGGAGATGTTAAGATGTGAGTTTGATCCTTGGATCAGGGAGATCCCCTGGAGGAGGAAAGGGCAACCCGCTCCAATATTCTTGCCTGGGAAATCCCATAGACAGAGGAGCCCGGCGGGCTACAGTCCAGGGGGTCGAAAGAGTCAGATACGACTGAAGTCACTGAGTGCACAGGTGTGTAACCGATTCCCTTTGCTGTACACCTCAAAATAATGCAAGATTGTACATCAGCTCTACTCAATAAAAATTTTGAAAAAAGATACACTCACTACTACATGTGGAGCACTATAGTCAATGTTCTGTAATAACTGGGAAAATAATTAGAAACAGAGCAGGTCCGTGTACGTGTATCACGGAATCACTTAGCTGTACACCTGAAATTAACACAATGTGAATCAACTATCCTCTGAAAAGAAAAATTAAAAAAAAACAAAATCCTCACTAGTACATAGAGTGCAAGAGAACTCCAGTCAATATTCTGGAGCAACCTAAATGGGAAAAGAATCTGAAAGTCTATGTATAACTGGTTTGCTATGCTATACCGATGGAACTGATGCAAGATTGTAACTGAACTAGATGCTGAAAAAAGTTTTTAAAATATCTGTGCTCACTATTACATGAAAGTGAAAGTCTTACTCACTCAGTCGTGTCTGACTCTCTGTCACCCCAGGGACTGCAGCCCGCCAGGCTCCTCTGTCCATGGGATTCTCCAGGCAAGAATACCGCAGTGGGTTGCCATTTCCTCCTCCGGGGTGTCTTCCCGATCTGGGGATCGAACCTGAGTCGAGGGTTCTTTACCACTGGCACCACCTGGGAAGCCCAAGAATACTGGAGTGGGTAACCTATCCCTTCTCCAGGGGATCTTCCCAAACCCCGGAATCAAACCAGGGTCTCCTGCATTGCAGCCAGATTCTTTCCCCGCTGAGCTACCAGGGAGGCCCTATTGAAAATGAGCTGCCCAGGTGGCTCAGTGGGTAAAGAGTCTGCTTGCCATGCAGAAGGTGCTAGAGACGTGATTCCTGTTTCCCAGCAACCCAGGGCATTCTCCGCATACGAGGAACAGGGGCCACCCCCAGGAGCCAGGGCTTACCTCCCCCTGTTGTCGTTAGAAAGTCTGCCTCCCTAAGTCTCGGGGGAGTCCCTCTGTTCTCCTGGGTGAGCTTTCTGGGGCTGTCTGTGCGGGAATGTTTTCATTCAGAGCTGACAACAGTAGGCAGCAGTTAGCGTGTACACCATCAGACGTGGCACTTGGGCGACACCAGCTCAAATCCTGCACACGACAGGCTCACAGCATCGAGCTGTTCAATGCAGGGATGCTGTGGGTTCAAGCGGCAAAACCCAAATCAACGGAATCCTTGTGGGATGAAGAATCGTATACATACGCACCCAAGAACAACTCCGAGCCGCCAGTGCACGGCGTGTCACCCCAGAGCCAAGCCGTGTCTGTGCATGTCAGCTCTGCTTTCTGTCTTTAAAGTTGGAGTATAGTTGATTTGCAACATTATGTTAGTCTCTCCGGTACAATAACGTGAAGCAGCTGTGTGTGTGATAGTCCCTCAGTCGTGTCCGACTCTTTGCCACCCTGTGGACTGTGGCCCACCAGGCTCCTCTGTCCTTGGGATTCTCCAGGCAAGAACACTGCAGCGGGTTGCCATGCCCTCCTCCAGGGGATCGTCCCGACCCAGGGAATGAACCCTACATTGCAGGCAGATTCCTTATCATCTGAGCTGCCAGGGAGTGAGTAGAGATACATCCCCTCCCTCTTGAGCCTGCCTGCCACCCCCCCACCCACCGCTCTGGGTCATCAAGGAGCCCCGAGCTGAGCTCCTGTCTATCCCCAGCTTCCCACTGGCTGGCTCTTTCACACGTGGTGGTGTGCATATCTCAGAGCTGCTCTCTCGGTCCACCCCACCCTCTCCTTCCCCCGCCGTGTCCACTAGTCTGTGTCCACCTCTTTGCCAAACCTCCATGCTCTGTCCCTCGGCATCCAGCCGAGAAAGCACGCTTTGGGAGGGACGCATAAAAGGATGAGGGGGGCGGAAAAAAAGATAAGCAAGCTGGTTCACCGTCACAAATACATAAAACAATTAGCAATGAGCTACGGATATGTCTACACGACTGTATTTCTGATGAACGCATAAATAATTTAACGGGGTATCTCTTTAGTCTTGGGAGCGTCTGCCATTATTTACCAGCCTTGTGTTGACGGCCTCTCCCTGGTCCGTCAGAGGGACTGGCGGGTTTTAATGCTCTTAAGGGCTCCACCCGCAGAGCCATTAACAAGCCCATTAGCATAATCCGTTGTGATACATCAACGTATGAAAGTCCGTCCTTCCGTGAGACTGGATGGAATGGGGCCGGGGGAGGGGGCGATGGCTTTGAAGATTTTATGATTCAATAACTATCCATTTGATAAGCAATTAAAAAGACGTTTGGAGACACGGAGAGTGGAGACAGTGGCAGGCTTGGGGACGTACCAGGACCCAGAAGAGTTGCTAGGAGATTCATCTGCTCGCCTTTGCTAAGTTTGTTTCCATCTCTCTGCCAGATGACAGCCTCTCTGCCTCCAGGAAGACAGGCTGGTTATCTAGAAGCTGTAGGATTAATGTAGCGCTTCCCACGTGGAGCTGGGGCAGGGGCAGAGGGTGGGGTGTCCCCCGGGGTAGAGAAGTCATGGGCCTGCCTCTCTCTCATCTGTGCACCCACGACCTCAGAGCAGCCCTTCTTGTCTGAGGACTCCACCTTGCTTCCTTTTATTACAAAAACAAAAAAAACAAACTTTTTATCTTGGATTGTGGTATAGCCGGGAGATGATGAGGGACAGGGAGGCCTGGGGTGCCACTGTCCATGGGGTCGCAAAGAGTCAGACATTGCTGAATAACAACAACATAGCCACTTAACAGTGTGGTGAGAGCTTCAGGTGGACAGCGGAGGGACTCAGCCATCCATATACACGCATCCAGTCCCCCCCAAACTCCCCTCCCATCCAGGCTGCCACGTGACATGGAGCAGAGTTCCCTGAGCTGGACAGCAGGTCCTTGCTGGTTCTCCACGTTAAATCCAGCAGGGTGTCCATGTCCACCCCAGACTCCCTGACTATCCCTTCCCCCGCCCTTCCCCCTGGTGACCACAAGGTTATTCCGGAGGACTGAGCAGAGCTCCCTGTGCTGCCCAGGGTTCATTATCCATGTGAAATAGTCACCTTCTTTTTCTGGGATGTTGTGGTGGTTCTCTGGACCTGGATATGAGCATGGACTAATGGAGAGCACAGGTTTGAAAGAAGGTGGCTGTGGTGATTCAGTTGCCAAGTCGTGTCCAATTCTGGTGACCCCGTGGCCTGTGGCCCACCCGGTTCCTCTTCCCATGGGATTCTGCAGGAAGGAGCACTGGAGCGCGTTGCCATGCCCTCCTCCAGGGGATCTTCCCGACCCAGGAATCGAACCCGGGTCTCCTGCATTGCAGGCAGATTCTTTACCGACTGAGGTATGAGGGAAGTCCAAAGAAGGTGATTAAACATGAAAAAAAAAAAAAGAAAGAAGTGAAAGTGTCAGTCACTCAGTCGTGTCCAACTCTTTGTGACCCCATTGAGTGTAGCCTGCCAGGCTCCTCTGTCCATGGAATTTTCCAGGCAAGAATAATGGAGTGGGTTGTCATTTCCTTCTCCAGAGAATCTTCTTGACCCAGGGATCAAACCCCGTTCTCATGATTTGATAAAACATAAAAATGTGTAATTTCATCTTCTTCAATTTTGTGGCTTAAAATACACGAACAATGATACATGAACCACCACTACTATCTAATTCCAAAGGTGTTTTTTTTTTTTCTCATCTCAAACAGAACCCCTGTCCCCAGGAAGCACTCCCCACCGCGTCCTCCAGCCCCTAGTAACCACGAAGCTACTTCCTGTCTGGGGACCTGCCTGTTCCGGAAATTCCCTGTCAGTGGGATCACACACTGCGTGCTCTTCTGTGGTGGTCTCTCCCTCATGAGCAACGTGTCTTCAGGGTGCATCCTCACTGTAGCCCGGGTCAGAGCCTCACTCCTTCTCATGGCTGTGTCATAGTCCACTGTGTGGATGGACTTCATGATGTTTATCAACCCATCCGTCCACCCTTCCACTCATCTAACCTTCCATCCATCCATCCACCCATCCTCCCATCCGTCATCCATCCATCCACCCACCCAACCATCCATCCATCCATCCGTCATCCATCCATCCATCCATCCATCCATCCATCATCCATCCATCCATCCATCATCCATCCACCCATCCACTCATCCATCCACCCATCCATCCATCCATCCATCCACCCACCCACCCACCCATCCATATCCATCCACCTACTCATCCATCCATCCATCATCCATCCATCCATCCATCCACCCACCCACCCATCCATCCATCTATCCATCCACCATCCATCCACCCATCCATCAAACGTCCACCCACCCACCCATCCATCCTTTCATTGTGGACCCTTGGGTTGCTTCCGTCTTTGGGAGGCCTAATACAATGTTGATGAACAGCAGAAATGCTTCTGCCCTTTTGCAGCGATTCTGACTTTCCAAGGAGAAGCGATCTGTGTGGTGTGCACTTGGGCTGTTTCCACCTTTGGGACTTGTGTGAATAATGCGCGTTCAAGTGTCTGCTCCACGCCTAGCCTGCAGCTCTGCGGATGTCTGGGGAGGAGCCGCATCACCATGTCACAATGTCCATCTTCAAGTCTGACCCTTCAGGCCCCTGCCTGGGACACCTCTCCATCTGCAGTCACTGCCGGGAGTGTGGAGGCGGTGAGACCCTCCTGAGGAGCATCCATCTGCACGGGCACGCCGAGGACAGCCCCTGTGGATACTCCTGCAGGTAGTGGGAGGAGAACGGCATCCACACTGGAGAAACCGCGCCACCCTCCAGGGCTCCACCGGACTCCGGCTTTGCCGTCTGTTTGTCCACGTGCTTCTCGGGCTGAGCCTCTGCATAAGCCAGTCTGCGGGGCGTGGTTGTTGGGCAGAGCAGGAAACAGGCTGAGTGGATCTGGGGGTCACTCCAAGACACAGCAGTAGGGGCTTCGAGGAGGACGCTGCATCCTGCATTCCCAAGAAGGTCCACCTAAGGGGTCCAGCCGACCCAAGGTTGGCGTGGTAGGTGCAGCTCAGCTGCGCCTGGTACGGAGTCTTGGTGTGTGTGCGCATGCGAGGCTACAGGGTTTGTACAAACACCAAGGTCCTGATGGCTTCCCATGGGCTTTGCTGTTGTTCGGTCGCTCAGTCGTGTCCGACTCCTTGCGACCCCATGGACTGCAGCACGCCAGGCCTCCCTGTCCTTCACCAGCTCCTGGAGCTTGCTCACACTCACGCCCATCAGGTCGATGATGCCATCCCACCATCTCATCCTCTGTCGCCCCCTTCTCCTCCTGCCCTCAGTCTTTCCCAGCATCAGAGTCTTTTCCAATGAGTTGGCTCTTCTCATCAGGTGGCCAAAGGATTGGAGCTTCAGCGTCAGTCCTTCCAGCGAATATTCAGGGTTGCCTGTCCCCTGAACCTGGATTTCAGGAACGCCCAGCTGAGCTGCACGGGAGGGGCCAAGGTGGCCTTGGATGGCCTGGAATAGATCCCTGTTCTCCCGCTGGTCACTCAGGAACCCGGGTGTGAGACCCAGTGGCTTCGTGACTTGGTTTCCCTTCTGTTTGTGGAAGGAGGACCACACTTGGGGGCTGGTTCTGTGAATCCAGCAAGCGGCACAGCCCTTGGATGTGTGTTTGTGGCTGTCTGGGGTGTGGTCCCTCCGGCTCTGCAGGTGGGCGGGGGGCCTTTTTGGTCTCTCCCCAGGCAACTCACTGGTGGCTCAGATGGTAAAGAACGTGCCTGCAATGCAGGAGACCCAGGTTCGATCCCTGGATGGGGAAGATTCCCTGGAGGAGGACATGGCAACCCACTTCAGTATCCTTGCCTGGAGAATCCCACGGACACAGGAGCCTGGTGGGCTGCAATCCATGGGGTCACAGTCAGACACGACTGAGCGACTAACACTTACCTTGCCTAAGCAAGTCAGGAGCACAGAGAGTGTAGATTCTGCCAGAGGAAGGAGAGATGAAGCCGGATTCCCATTAGGAGAGGGGCAGGGTGGGGGGAAGCCTCTGAGTCAAAGTCCCTGTCCCCCTCCCCATGAGGATGCGAGATGCCGTGGGTCTAGTCCCCGCCCCCACGGGGCTTACTCCCAGGGCACAAACGCTAAACTGGGAGGCTGTGCTGGGTGGCCCACAGCTGGAGGTGACCTTGAGTGAGTGGGTGAAACTGTAGCCCAGCAGGCTCCTCTGTCCATGGGATTCTCCAGGCAAGAAGACTGGAATGGGTGGCCATGTCCTCCTCCAGGGGATCTTCCCGACCTAGCGGTCTTCTGCATTGCAGGCCGATTTTTGACTAGCTGAGCCACCAGGGAGGCCCCAGCAGTGACCTTAGGAGGGGGCATCGAGGGTCGCCAAGTGCTGGTCACGCAAGCTGGCTCTAGTGAGATGGGAGATCCCTGAAGAGGGTCCATTCTGCCCTGGATGGGAGCTGGCAGGCAGGGAGCCCGGAGACTGAACCCCGAGCGTCTTTGTTGCTGCGGGTCAGCGGAGGGCGGGGGAGGGGGGCAGTTGGCTGAGCTGCTGAATTAACACAGAAGGTCATTAGTGAGCCCGTGGGGGCCTGAGGAAGTGGATGAGACCTGTCAATTTCTCCAGGGCGAGAAACTCTGCTGGTTCCTCCATCCGTCTCCCCCATACTCCCAAACAGGGGAGTAGTTGGGGGGGGGTCCCAGATGAGATCATTGGAGCTGACGGAGAGACCCCCGGAACAAGGGGACGGGCATTAAATACCAGAAGCTCCGGTGTAACGGGGGACGGAGGTGGACTGGAGCACTGCTGGCATTGAGGCAACAGGTAGCAGCACCCCCAAACCCAGCTCCCCCCACCACCCCGTGCATGGGGACTGGCGCTCCCAGCAGCCGTGTCCCCGTTCTCATGTTCCTCGGAGTCTCTGACACCGTGGGCTGAGCTTTCGCTGTAGCGAGAAGTGTGTGTGTGTGTGTGTGTGTGTGTGTGTGTGTGTGTGTGTGTGTGTGTGTCTCATTTACATTTCAATCTCGGCCTCATGAATGTAATACCAAGAGCTGCAAATTAATAATGGGAGCGCGAGGAGGTTGCCCCACCGCCATGGAGGAGAGAGGAGACCCTGGAGGGGGAGTCCGGCCCCCCCGCCCAACTCCCAGCCCCCGCTCCCGCCGGGTTCACTGTTTCTGCATTGTGTTTCCGAGGGCGCCTCATTTGCGGGCCGCGGTGAATGGCATTACAGACGGCGGCAGATCTGTAGTGACACAAATTTATTTCTGTCCCCGGCTCCCGCGGTATATTCTCATACAATCGGGGGGCTATTTGTCTGGGGACAATTTAGTTTCCATGAAAAATTTAAATGGTTTCTGTGGCGAGAAAATTTAATTTGTTTCTCATTTGCTACAGCAGGTATGAAAGGAGAAAGGAGCGGGTGTCTGATGGGCTGAAATTGTCACCGTCCCCGTGCCGGGTCTCCTTGCCCTCCCAAGGCCGGGGGGGGAGATGGCGGGGTGGGTGGGAGGCGGCCTGGGGCTTCCAGACGACGCGCCTCCCCTGCGCCCTTCACCCCCCGCCCCGCACCCCCGGCCCCAACTCGGAGAACCGGTAGCCTTAAACCAACTTACAGAAAACCTTTGGGGAAACTGCCAATCACCCGGAAAACAACGTTTGCATCGATCCGCTGTCCGCGTGATTTACGGCTTCATTTTACGGTAATTGAGAATTAGTAGCAAGATTAACAAGACTCAGCACCGCAGCGGGGTATGCACCGCTAAGCACAGCAATCTGTCAAGCCTTTCCTACCCCCCCACCCCAACACACACAACCCCGCCACCTCGCGCGGGGGTCCCCATCTAATTGAATTTGGGGATGACGCCGAAATTAATTGGATGCGGGCAGCTTTTTCGAATCGGAACCCGGGGCGGGTGGGGGGGGGCAAGGGGGCGCTGCTCTTGCGTCCCCGGCTGTCCCCAGCCCAGCGGTGGGGGTCTCTCTACTCAAGGGCTGGCCGGCCCGCTGGGCATGGGTCCCGCTAGGGTCCCACGCAGTCGCCCCCACCAAGAAGGATGGTAGCTGGGGAATCCGGTTTGGGCCCCACAGGGAGGCCATCGGTAGGCCCATATGAACGGTGGGGCGGCTCATTTTCTCTGACCATATCAGGATAAAGTTTTGAAAATGTACTTCTTTGCAGCCGTTGTAGCAGAGGTCGCAGTCGAGTTGGGGAATGGACTCTGGGGGGTTGTGGGCAGGGTCAGGGGCCACGGACACGGAAGGACACAGGCCTCCTAGCAGGAGTGGGAGTGAGGTGGCTGCAGCCAGCGGTCTGCAGGGGGCAGGGGAGGAGGTGCTGAGAGCCCTGAGGCCCCCAAGGGCTTCCTTCAGCTCTGAACGCTTCTCTCCAGCCTCTGAGATTTGCATATTTAAGGGTCTCTTTACATTTGAACAGAAACGCACGTCCCCTGGGGCCCAGATCTAGCTTCTCTTTCCAGGGGCTGTTTTTTGCTTGGGCTCCAAAATCACTGCAGACGGTGACTGCAGCCATCAAATTAAAAGACTCTTTGCTCCTTGGCAGAAAAACTATGACAAACCTAGACAGCATATTAGGAAGCGGAGACATCACTTTGCTGACAAAAGGTCCATCTCGTCAAAACTGTGGTTTTTCCAGTAGTCATGTACAGATCTGAGAGTTGGCCCATAAAGAAGGCCGAAGTGAAGTGAAAGTTGCTAAGTCGTCTCTGACTCTTTGCGACCTCATGGACTATACAGTCCATGGAATTCTCCAGGCCAGAATATTGGAGTGAGTAGCCGTTCCCCTCTCCAGGGAAGAAAAGAAAGTTGAACGCTAAAGAATTGATGCTTTTGAACTGTGGTGTTAGAGAAGACTCTTGAGAGTCCCTTGGACTGCAAGGTGATTCAACCAGTCCATCCTAAAGGAAATTAGTCCTGAATGTTCATTGGAAGGACAGATGCTGAAGCTGAAGCTCCAATACTCTGGCCACCTGATGTGAAGAACTGACTGCTTGGAAAAGACCCTGATGCTGGGAAAGATTGAAGGCGGGAGGAGAAGGGGACGACAGAGGATGAGACGGTTGGAGGGCATCACCGACTCTATGGATATGAGTTCGAGCAAGCCCCGGAAGATGGTGAAGGACAGGGAGGCCTGGCGTGCTGCAGTCCATGGGGTCGCAAAGAGTCAGACACGACTGAGCGACTGGACAGCAACATACTGCCACTGGATGGTGAGGAATTTCCTTAAGGGGAGCTCACCACGAAGGTAGGGAGCCATCCGCAGCAAACTGAGGCAGGGGTCAGGTGCCCCTCTGCCAAGAGTAAAGCGATAGGAGATTCACTCCCTATTGACCGAAACTCCGAGCAGGGTGATTGAGGGTGGACGCTGGGCCCTGCACAGACCACTTGTTCCTGGTTCCTGCAGTCAGGACACTTCCTGAGCTAATGGGGCTGAAAAGTCCCTTGGAGAGTCACGGCCAGGGATGTTTCCTCCCCACAGGACTCTTCTCTGGAGCCTCTGGAGGGAGAAAGAGTCCTGGCACACCTTGGCCCCAGAGGTCTGGTCCCCAGGACTGGGGGAGGGTGGACGTCTCTTGTGTTAAGGCACTTGGCTTGGGTCACTTTGTTATGGGGGCACCAGGAAGCTCGCATGGTTTGGGTCCAGGCTGCATATGTGTGTGCTACGTCGCGACAGTTGTGTTCGACTTTATGACCCCAGGGACTGTAGCCCGCCAGGCTCCTCTGTCCATGGGATTCTGAAGGCAAGAATAGCGGAGTGGGTTGCCACGCCCTTCTCCTGGGGAATCTTCCTGCCTCAGGGATCGGAGCCTGTGTCTCCGGTAGCTCCTGCACTGCAGGCAGATGCTCTACCTCTGAGCCACCCGGGAAGCTTTTGTTTATTTACTACAATGGAGTGCAAACTGCGTTAGAAGCAGGTATTAAAAGGTTCGGAAATTCACTCCAAGTTCAGTTCAGTTCAGTCGCTCAGTTGTGTCCAACTCTTTGCGACCCCATGAATCGCAGCACGCCAGGCCTCCTTGTCCATCACCAACTCCCGGAGTTCACTCAGACTCATGTCCATCGAGTCAGTGATGCCATCCAGCCATCTCATCCTCTGTCGTCCCCTTTTCATCCTGCCCCCAATCCCTCCCACCATCACAGTCTTTTCCAATGAGTCAACTCTTCACATCAGGCGGCCAAAGTATTGGAGTTTCAGCTTTAGCATCACTCCTTCCAAAGAACATCCAGGACTGGTCTCCTTTAGGATGGACTGGTTGGATCTCCTTGCAGTCCAAGGGACTCTCAAGAGTCTTCTCCAACACCACAGTTCAAAAGCATCAATTCTTCGGTGCTCAGCCTTCTTCACAGTCCAACTCACATCCATACATGACTACTGGAAAAACCATAGCCTTGACTAGACAGACCTTTGCTGGCAAAGTAATGACTCTGCTTTTGAATATGCTGTCTAGGTTGGTCATAACTTTTCTTCCAAGGAGTAAGCGTCTTTTAATTTCATGGCTGCAGTCACCATCTGCAGTGATTTTGGAGCCCCAAAAAATAAAGTCTGACACTGTTTCCGCTGTTTCCCCATCTATTTCCCATGAAGTGATGGGAAATTCACTCCAAGGACCCGCAGAATTTGCTAGGAGCCCTTGGACTCATGCTTATGGTACCACAGGATGACAAGCATTGGAAGTGTTCATTGCCCAGTCCTGGCTGACTCTTTGTGACCCTTGGACTATAGCCCACCAGCCTCCTCCGTCCGTGGGATTCTCCAGGCAAGAATCGTAGAGTGGGTTACGATGTCTTCCTCCAGGGGATCTTCCCGAGCCAGGGATCAAACCCTGGTCTCGCGCATTGCAGGCAGATTCTTTACCCCTGCACCGTCCCCCCGCCCTCCGCCCTAGCCACTCAGGGAGCCCCCACCTTGCTTTGGGTGAGGTTGAACGCTCCACCCAGGGGACTTCCCTGGTCATCCAGTGGTTGAGAGTCTACCTGCCAACGCAGGGGACACAGAGCCCGTCTCTGGTCTGTGAAGATCCCACATGCCGGGGGCAGCCGAGCCCCGTGCCCCTCCACTGCTGGGTCCGCGAGCCTCAGCTACCGAAACCTGTACAAGCTACAGCCCGTGCTCGGCGCGGAGAGCAGCCAGCGCACCGGAGAGGAAGGCCCCGCTCGCTGCGGCTAGGGGAAGGCCACGCAGTGCAAGGAAGACCCGGTGCAGCCGAAAAGCAACAAATCGATGGAAATGCTGCGCCCAGGTGTCTCGCGGCTCTGCCCCCAGCAGACTGTCCATGCGGCGAGTCTGGAGTCCTCTGCAAAGACAGCCAAGGCCCTCCTGCCTGTCCGTCCTCTGACACGGCTGGAGACAGCTCTCACCTCCCTCGTGTCGCTCGTGAGTCTGGGGTGGCCCCGCACTCGGTGCCCCTGGCCTGACCGCCAGGCGGGATGCGCGCTGTGTCCCTCTGCATCCTGGCGGGCGCTGCATCCGGTGTTCCGATTGGGTAAGGTGCTTTGCCAAATCCGATCAGCCGTGTGCGTGAGGCTCGCACGGGTCTCTCATCGCATTTGAGGGGGCCGCTCACGCGATCCAGGAGGGACGCTTAACAGGACAAGGGAGTCACTCCCACGGTCCTCCGGAGGGGCTGGGGCCAGGTGGGCACGTCCCGGGCCTGTCCTGTGTGGTTCTGCAATGCAACAGGTTAGCACAGCTTTCCAAGGCAGAGGGGGCACGTCCTGGTCCCAGGACTCTGCTTATGGGATGGACTGGCCTGGCCTCTGCCCCCCCTCAAAACAACACGTAGCAGGGATAGCTGATCCTGATGGCTGGGAACAGGAACTTACTTATTTGGAAACGGGGTCTTTGCACAGGGGCTTCCCTGATGGCTCAGAAAAGAATCCGCCTGCAGTGCAGGAGACCTAGGTTCGATCCCTGGGTTGGGAAGATCCCCTGGAGAAGGGCAGTGGGAGCCCACTGCAGTATTCTTGCCTGGAGAAACCCACGGACGGAGGAGCCTACAGTCCAAGGGTTGGCAGAGTTGGACACGACTGAAGCAACTAATACTTTCACTTCTTTCTTTGCAGACGTGATGGAGTGAAGGGTCTGAGGAGAGGTCCTCCTGGATGGGGGTGGCCCTAAACCCAGGGACAGGGTCCTTACAAGACAGCGAAGAGGAGAGACACGGACGCAGAGGAGAAGCCACTTGGAGACGGAGGTTGAGACTGGAGGGAGGCGGCCACCAGGCCAGGGATGGACGCCTGCAGCCCCCAGAAGCTGGAAGAGGCAGGGAGGACCCTCCCCTGGAGCCTCTGGATGGAGCTCAGCAGTGGAACACCCTGACCTCAGACATGTGGTGTCCAGCACCGGGGTCGGGGGTCAGGGGGCAATGGATGTCTGTTGTTTACACCTTCTGGTTTGGAGTCGTCTCTTGTGGTTACCGCCACAGACTTATCCACCCCGATGGCGTGGACAAAGGCCCGTTGCAGTTGGATCTGGGAGTCTGCGCATGAAACCACGGCTTCGCTGGACGACTCGTTGGGGCTCCGACACACCCTGCCCATGGACAGCACCTGCAGCGATCAGAAAACCAGGAGAAGCCGTCACCACCTGGCTGTATGAAGTCTGCAGAAAAGCTTTTCCACGGGCCGCCCCCGAGTGTGCTTTGCTCTAAACAAGCAAATCCACACAGCTCCACCGGGTCTTTGCTGGTCTTTGCTGTCCTGGCCCTACCCTGCCACCATCGGTTTCACTTCTTAATAGACCCGTTTGCTCTCGCGTCTGGAGGTCTGGGCGCCAACCCTGCATGGAGACCTCCTAGTTCTGTAGGACAAATGTTCTCCTTTGCCACGGGGGAGGGGGGTGGGTGGAAAGCCCGAGTTGCTTTACTTGCGTTAAATGAAAAAGTGCTTATTCACAGCAGTGTCGGGGGAGGTGGGAAGCGGGGGCACCTGTTATGATCACACCTACCTTTCTGAGCTCCGGGTAAGCCGAGAAACATCTCGGAAGATTCACAATAAATCCAGCCTTGAGGAGGATGGATTCCTCCAAAATGAAATTGGGTTCTCAGCTGCTTTCCATTATGGGTTTTCAAAAAAAAAAAAAAAAAAACAACGGTGTTTCCTTTTGTTATTTATGGGTTCTTGCAGGGTGATGGCTGGAATGATTAATACCGAATTTCTGAATTTATTCTAAAAAGGCACTTCATAAATATTGAACAGCACCATTATCCGCAGGTACCACCATTTATTTTATTAAAATGGAAATTCAGAAATCATCCATAAAAGGGTATTGTGTGTTGCGAGGTGGACCCAGAGAGTCAAGAGGGAAATTTTTTTTTAAATCCTACCATCGTCACCGCCTGCCCCGTCCCCAGCCACGTGAGGTCGGCTGGGTTTGACCCAACCGGCCGGGTGGCTCCTGGTATTTGCGGGCGATGCGTCTAAACCCTTGTTGTGTGGAGCAGATGGTGATGCCTTTTGAAAGTGGGTGGGCACGGCGGTGTCCGGAACGACACCTGTTTTGGTTTTAATGTGGCACTGGGGAGGCAGAGCCCTCGGGGGTTCATGACAGACGGTCCCGATCAGACCTGGTTTGCAGGTGTTTTACGACTTGAGAATGTCCCCAGAAAGGGGGCACAGCAAGTTCAACAGTGCTCGGGTGTGGGCCAGGCTGACCCTTAGCACCAAGTACCGAGCAGAAACATCCCAGAAGGTGTGAGCCCCTGTGTGTGTGTGTGTGTGTGTGTGTGTGTGCGTGCGCGCTGACCCTTAGCACCAAGTACCGAGCAGAAACATCCCAGAAGGTGTGAGCCCGTATGTGCGTGTGTGTGTGTGTGCGTGTGTGTGTGCGTGCGCGCTGACCCTTAGCACCAAGTACCGAGGAGAAACATCCCAAAAGGTGTGAGCCCGTGTGTGTGTGTGTGTGTGCGTGCGTGCGCGCTGACCCTTAGCACCAAGTACCGAGGAGAAACATCCCAGAAGGTGTGAGCCCGTGTGTGTGTGTGTGTGTGTGTGTGTGCGTGCGCGCTGACCCTTAGCACCAAGTACCGAGGAGAAACATCCCAGAAGGTGTAAGCCCGTGTGTGTGTGTGTGTGTGTGTGTGTGTGTGTGTGTGTGTGCGCGCATGCGCGCTGCCGTGTCCGATTCTTGCGACCCCGTGGACTGCAGCCCGCCAGGCTCCTCAGCCCGCGGGATTCTGCAGGCAAGAAGACTGGAGTGGGGTGGCCACTTCCTCCTCCAGGGGGCCTTCCCGGCCCGGGCACCCCACGCGGGCCTGCCGCACTGGCAGGCGGGTTCTTCATCACTGAGCCTCCAGGGGCGCCCAGTCTTTAGATGCGCGAGGGCAAATGCAACTTTGTGTTTTAAAGTTTTCCTGGGGTAAGGTAGGAGACCTAGGCGTTGACACAGACTTGAGGGGTTTTTTTGAGTTGGAAAATCAATAAATACCGGGTACGGGCTGGCGACGGGATGAGTTATTAGAATACTGTTGAGATTATCCGCAGAGATCCTGTTGGATGTAGAAGGTGAGATTGTCACGGGGGGCAGCCCCCAGCTATGAGGCTCTCATAAACCCTCCTCAGGCACATAAATTAAGCTGGCTCAGTGCTTTTGCGTCATGAATAGTCATGGTTCTCAAAATCTTCCTCAAATATTCTGTTTTTTTTTTTTTTTTTTCCCTGAGGGCTCAAACCTCTGTCCTTGTGGCCAGGATTTTGTGTCAACTGAAGGAAAAGAATGTTTATTCACATGTGTATTTTCCCCAGCCTGCATTTAAAAACCAATTTATTGACGTGAAATTCACGTAACGTAAACGTAACCGATTGAAAGTGCAAAGTTCAGGGGGGCATTCAACACGCTCAGTGTGCTCCTCACTCGGGCCTTCTCTCTGGTTCCAGACATTCTCGTCCTCCCGAGAGGGGTGCTGTGCTCATTAGGGGCCACGCCCCCTGCCCCGCCCCCGCCCCCGCCCCTAGCCTTCACGAACCCGCTCCCTGTCTCCGCGGATTCGCGTGTTCAGGACGCTTCCTCTAAACGGAGTCACACGCTGTGTGGCCTTCTGTGCTGCTGTCTGCGAGCGTCGTGTGTTCAGGGTCCATCCACGGTGTGGCCTGCGTCAGGGGGCTTCACCCCTTTTCGTGGCTGCCTAATATTCCTCTGCACAGAATTTTGCTTATCCGACCAACCCTTTATGGACATCTGAGCTGTTTTCTCCTCTCGGTTCTTGTGAGTAGTGCTGCTACGATCATGGGGAAACCACCTTTTAGTTGAGTCTCTGCTTTCAATATTTTGAGGTGTCTGCATAGTCACGGAGGGGCTTCCTAGGTGCCGCTGGCGGTAAAGAACCCACTGGCCAACGCAGGTAGATGAAAGTAACGTGAGTTCAATCCCTGGCTCGGGAAGACGCCCCTGGGGAAGGGCATGGCAACCTTCTCCAGTAATCTTGCCTGGAGAATCCCCGTGGACAGAGGAGCCTGGCAGGGCTACAGTCCATGGGGTTGCAAAGAGTTGGACACACCTGAGGGACTAAGCTACAGCAATGAACAAGTGGAAATTCTACGTCACCTTTTCCAGCAGACTACAGCCAGACTGTTACATCTCCAAAGGGAACGAAAGAGGCAGGCCTACGTGAGTCCGTTTTATCTTTCTTCCTCCAAGCTGTCTACCCAAAGGTGGTACCCACGACTTGGGGCAGGAACAGATGACCGAGTGACTAGAGAGGGCGGACAGTGAGCAGCGTGAGGCATAGAAAGGGATCTCCGGGGTGTCTGGAGGGGGGCTGTGTCTCCCCTCGGTGAACTGGAGGCCTGAGGTGTACCGCCACCCACCTCCTTCTCATAGCCTCTTGGCTACGAGAGACACAACCTCCCAGAGGCAGTCGTCGGGACGGGAACAGACTCAAGATTTTCTGTCACGTCATAAAACTCAAAAGCGTGTTTTCTTTCCTGCATTTTTATTTCTTCCCCTGTGCCGACGCTGAGCCGTCTCTCCCAGGCTCCTGGCGTTTCACTTAATTGCCCCAAATAAGAGGGCTTCCTGAGCAGACGGTTTCCTTTTTGAGACTGGGGTCGATGATCGGGGCACAGGAGCCTTTGCTCTGAACTGGGAAAGCCCGCGGCCCCCGGGTCCCCTCGCCGGAACCCCGTCGCCTTAGTGACGCTGCCCGTCTGGGTACCGAGCGTCTCTCTCTCATCTTCTGACACCTTGAGCGCTGCGATTGGACGTGGTGGGACTACGCGCTCAGGAGGACACTTCAGTTTATTTCCTGTATTCCTGGAAATTTACCGACGGCTTTCCTGAAGTGAGCTGCGCGGGGGTGGGGGGCTCTGTGATCTCTGGAGGGGAAACCAGGGGGTCTGCATGGTCTCACTTTGGCGTGATGAGTTGTCAGTACCTGAGAGATGGCGGAGGAAGACCGGATGTCCGAAGTCAGGAGGAAGACTTACGAGGTGCGTCGTGGACTCTCTGCCTGTGTCCGCCTGCGGAGCTTCGTGACCCCTTGCTGAAGAAGCAGGTGGAAAGGCCCCGTGCGCTCTCTGTTCCCACGCCTGCCAATGGAGCCTGTGGTCCCTGGGTGCACGCTAAGTCGCTTCAGTCATGTCTCACTGTTTGCAACCCCAGGGATACAGCACGCCAGCCTTCCCTGTCCTCCCTGTCTCCCGGAGTTTGCTCAAACTCGTGTCCGTTGACTCTGTGATGTCTGTCATTCAATGGAGAAACAAATGGGAAGCTCCTCCAGAGGAGAGAAGAAGAAATGTCCTATGGAGCTTGGGGTAAGGAGGAGGAGGACCAGAAAAATAAATGGAAGAAGAAGGTGGAGGATGAGGAGGAGACAGAGAAGAAAGAAGGTCAGAGGGGGCGGGAGGACACAGGACCTTTGGTCTCACTGTCCGTCTAGAACCCGGACTTCCTGGACCTCCAGCCATGTAGCTCCCGGGTGAAGGGTGGCCTGCCCCTTCTTCGCAAAGATACGTCTGAACCCGGGAGCCTCAGAATGGAACCTTGGGTCTCTGCAGACGTGATGGAGTGAAGGGTCTGAGATGAGGTTCCTCCTGGATGGGGGTGGCCCTACACCCCATGACAGGGTTCTCATAAGATACAGAAGAGGAGAGACACGGACACACAGGAGAAGCCACGTGGAGATGGAGGTGGAGACGGGAGGGAGGCGGCCACCAGCCCAGGGACGGACGCCTGGAGCCCCCGGAAGCCTGAAGAGGCGGGAAGGGCCCTCCCCTGGAGACTATGCAGGGAGCCCAGCCCTGGGACACTGTGACCTCGGACGTCTGGTCTCCAGGACCGGGGGCGGACGGATTTGGATATGTTGGGCTCCGCAGTGTGTGGTCATCGGGTAAGGCTGCCCCAGGAGACTCCTACAGCAGGTATTTTTCCATCCAGGACCGCGTCACATGGGTCCGTCGAGGCTGTCCATCCCCCTGCCTCTGTAGTCTGTGTCACTCGTCACGACGTGAGACGTTTCCCGGGCTGAGTGAGGAACGCTTCTCAACACCCACACGGGTGTGTGGTCCGGCTCCCGCCCCTCGGTGATGAGATGGGAACCACCGTCACCTGCTGGCTTCTCACTGTCGCCCCGACGACAGGGAAGCCGGGACGAAGTGATGGACCCGAGCGTGCCGTCACGGCTGGTTCCACAACGAGGGCCAGACGACTCAGGTGCTCTCACGACCCCTCTTCCCACGCTTTGAAGTCACCTCCCTCGTCGCCGTCGCCCGGGGACGCGAGCCCGGGTAAGCCGCCCAGCCGTGTGTGTGGGTCATCTCAGGCTTCAGACCCCATTTTAACCAAGAGCCTTGTTCTCACCCCACGCCACCGTGGACTTCCCTGCGGGCTCAGACGGTAAAGAACCTGCCTGCGGTGCGGGAGACCCGGCTGCAATCCCTCCAAGATCCCCTGGAGGAGGGCGTGGCCACCCGCTCCAGTGCTCTTGCCTGGAGAATCCCCGTGGACAGAGGAGCCTGGTGGGCTGCAGTCCACGGGGTCGCAGAGACACGCCTGAGTGACTGACACTTTCGCTTCGTCCGACGAGGAACGCCGAGGAACCTTCTCGTGGGGACAGCTGTTTACGAGTGTGTTTCCTTCCCGAGACTGCTAAGGACGTGTCTCCAGCTTCAGACCAAGGGATACAGGTCTCAAAGAGGAGAAGGCGGAAAATGGTTTGCTTTTTGTGGTCGGCCGGGTGTATCGGAATTCGAGGCAAGTGGAAACAAATCAAGCCATCTGTCCTCCTCTCTCTGAATAAGTCTTACTCGGGAGGGAGGGCGCTTAGGTTTCTCGTGATGAAGACAATACCGTTCGGACAGCGCACGGGATGAACCTGCGTTCCGGAGCCCCAAACAAAGGAAACCTTTTACAAACCCCCTGTGTCTAATTTCGTTTTAGAAAATTAGATACTCGGAATTTTGCATAAGATAACTGTATTACCGGTATGCAATTTGGTCTGGGTTGCTGGCTTTACTGCGTGCAGTTGCTTAATAAAAAGTGTCAGTTAAAATGAAAATACAGCTTGGGTAATTAAATTTAATTGGATCTTGTCACTTTAAATCGTCTTCGTTTTGGAGGGTTTCCACGGAATTGCAGCTTCTGGTTTGCTAATTTCTTTATTGCAAGCTGCTGCTGAATGTGACCCGTCTCTAATAAACTGAGACCTTGCTTTTTCGGGGGCTCTGAACCGTGAAGGGAACAGCAAACAAAGAGACGGGAGGGGTGGCTCACGGGGGATAGGGTTACCTGTGGCTCATTGACTTTTACCACCAGCTGGGAGAGTGTAGTTGTTGCAAGCAGAGGGCAAGTCTCAGGGCTGCAGAAAGACGCCGGGTTTGTGTAACGGGAGTGAATCCCGTGGCACAGACAACACAGGGACGATCTCTGTGTATGCTGTAGCCGCCACGGAGCTGAGCTCTCTGCTCAGAGCAACATACACACGAGTGTCTCAGCCGCCCTCGTATATACAGACTTGTGTGTTATATTGATCTCCCTGGATTCATCAAGAGAATCTCCCATCTCAACACTGTTAATCGCATCTGCAAAACATCTTCTGTCCACGTATGTATGAATTATGAGGATTCTGATCTCTTTAAGGGCCATTTATTCAGCTGGCCCCAGATAGTACAGACATTCCAGCAAGTATGTGTAAACTGGTATGTGAAGTACACAGGGGCCTGCAAACTAAACTCGTCATCCACAGCCTGATGAGCCCTGACTGCGGCCTGGCATACTGGCTGCATCGCCTGCTGGTCCTGCAGGGGCTTTTGGCCCCAGAGGGATTTTATGTCCTTGTTACAAAGTTGTAAGAAAAATCTAGAAAGATTCCCCTGTGAGGGAAGGACTGAGGCTTAGGCTGTGGCTCTTGGAATCCTGACAATTGAAAGGGGTTGCAAGATCCCTTAGTTGTAGCTGGCCAAATCAAATGTGCGTTCTCTGAACTAATCTCTCCGTCAGCTCACGGGCCTCTTCTCCCCACCAGAGGTTGTCAGGCCTTTAAAAGATGAGTCTGGTTTCAGAGCCACAGAGGCCTGAGCTGGGCACTTCCTGACCTGCTGAGCTCTCCTTAAAGGCACGCGGTAGGTGCTGTCCAGCCTCAGATTTCACTCCCGTTAGATGTGAACCATCTGCTTTCCCAGCTTTTCCCGTGAGAAGGGGGCTTGCTCCTACATGTCTCCGCTGCCCCTTCATGTTGACCTTGCATAGATTCCTGAAGCAGGGTTCCCATAGTCCTACGGCTGCCCTGGCCTTTGGTGGAACCAGGGTCCGTGAATGATGGATCTTGGTGGCCCTGACTGAGAAGCTGTGTCTTGGCAGGAGAATGCTGGGCTGGTGGTGGGCAGAGGGGCTGCTATTTTAGCCTTAGGAAGACATTTTTCTAGTCGTCATGTACGGACGTGAGAGCTGGACCCAAAAGAAGGCTGAGCACTCAAGAACTGATGCTTTTGAACTGTGGTGCTGGAGAAGACTCTTGAGAGTCCCTTGGACTGCAAGGAGATCCAACCAGTCCATCCTAAAGGAAGTCTACCCTGAATATCCATTGGAAGGACTGAGGCTGAAGCTGAATCTCTAATCCTTTGACCACATGATGGGAAGAGCTGATTCACAGGAAAAGATCCTGATGCTGGGAAAGATTGAGGGCAGGAGGAGAAGGGGACGACAGAGGATGAGATGGCTGGATGGCATCACCGACTCAATGGACATGAGTGTGAGCAAGCTCCGGGGGTTGGTGATGGACAGGGAGGCCTGGCGTGCTGCTGTCCATGGGGTCGCGCAGAGTCAGACACGACTGAGCGGCTGAACGACAACAAGGAAGAAACTGCAAGTGGGAGGGGATTTCAGATTCAAAGACCAAAGATTCTAAGGAACTGCTTTTCTGAGTGAAGACCCACCAAGGGTCTCATCGCCTTTAGAGATGAGAGGTCCAAGTTGGTCCTGGATGAAAACACTCCTGCTGGACCTGTGATGGGGACCGTGGGGCTCAAGGCGACACACGTCTGGGCTTTCCTGGAAGTCAGCATTTCCATGAGGACGTCACCCTAAAGGAAATCAGTCCTGAATATTCATTGGAAGGAATGATGCTGAAGCTGAAGCTCCAATCCTTCGGCCACCTGATGCGAAGAGCTGACTCATTGGAAAAAGACCGTGCTGCTGGGAAAGATTGAGGGCAGGAGGAGAAGGGGACGACAGAGGATGAGATGGTTGGATGGCATCACCAACTCAATGGACGTGGGTTTGAGTACACTCTGGGAGTTTTTGACGGACAGGGAGGCTGGCGTGCTGCAGTCCACAGGGCTGCACATAGTCAGACAGGACTGAGCAACATCGTGACATCATATCTGGTGGCAATGACCCGCGTCCCCCCCCCCCCCCAGTTTGCCTCCAAGAGTCTGACTTTGCAGCTCTGTCCCCCTTTCCCTGCTCATTCACACCCACGTAGGGGGGTGTTTCTCACAGCCTGACACAGCCCGGCTCACGTAAGCCCCAGTAATTTATAAAGGCTCTCAGGTTTAATCTTGCATCTTGCCTCCCGTGTCCCAAACGATCAATCATTTTAATGACATGCAGAAAGAACCACAAGGAAATCTGAGATGACACTCTTATCACCCATTTTAACACGGTTTTCTAAATCAAACCCCTCACCAACGCTGACAGAAAAACAAACGCATGCTTCGTAAGCAAATGAAGAAATACACTCAGGGCTTCCCAGCTGGCTCAGTGGTAAAGAGTCCGCCTGCCAATGTCAGAGACACGGGTTTGATCCCTGGGTTGGGAAGAACCCCTGGAGGAGGAAGCGGCAGCCCACTCCAGTGTTCTTGCCTGGAGAATCCCACGGACAGAGGAGCCTGGTGGGCTACAGTCCACGGGATTGCAAAGCATCAGACAGACCGAAGAGACCAGGCACAGACACGCAGGACATGGACACGCCTGGTGACTTGCTTGCTAAAGTGTAGGTGTCCACGTGTGCAAAGACAGCGTGGCGATGAGTGAGATGAACCTGGTGTTTGCAAAGGGCACTGGCAGCCACCTCTAAGAGAAAATACTGTGATGTGGACAGAAACCCCTACCGGAGTCTGCTCCCCACACCGACGACAGCCCAGCCCACCTCCAGAAACCAAATGCACGTTGCCAAGACAGACAAGATTTGCGACACAGCTCAATATCTGTGATGATCAGATTCACCGACTGAAAGGCCACTCGGGAGCCCTCATTTGAAAGGTTTAGATTTGCAAGGTGACATGTTCATGGAGACCATATGGTCAGCGGTAGGGGGCTGAGGATTGAAATAACCTTGCAAAATGCATGACTCAGACGGCATGACTATATGGGAGGAAATGCCCAAGAAGAGAAACGTGGGAAAAATCCACTTTGGATCAACCACGAATAAAACAAACTGGACTGGGGCTTTCCTGGTGGTCTGGCGGTGAAGAACCCGCCTGTCACTGCAGGAGACATGAGACTCGGGTTTGATCCCTGGTCTGGAGAAGGGCATGGCAACCCACTCCAGTACTCTTGCCTGGAGAATCCCATGGACAGAGGAGCCTGGTGGGCTACAGCCCCTGGGGGTCGCAAAGAGTCGGACAGGACTGAGAGACTTAGCATGCAAGCACAGCGGCCTGTCTAGTGGTTAAGAGTCCACGCTTCCACTTCAGGGGACAGGCGTTCGATCTCTGATTGGGGAAGTAAGGTCCTGCAAGCCATATGGCCAAAAGCAAACACAATGGACGTCATGCTAACTGCTCCCATTCTTAGCGATTCTCAGGAGATAAACGTCCCAAATTATGGCAAACTGGGAGGGGGCCAGGGCAGACATCCGTGCGCATTTGTGAAGCCTGTAAGATATCCATTCTGACGTCTGCTTCTCGCTAGATCCATCTTCAAGCAAGTACAGGGATGAAAACCAAGCCTGCAGCAGTGCTCTGCAGAGCCGCTCGATAAAGACGACTTTGATGAAAAGATGAAAGCGTGTGGAAATTGTTATATTTGGTAGGTGAAATGCTTTCACTCAGGGTACCCGAGAGATTCTCGTGCGTCCTGTGAATTATTGATTTGTTTAGGAGACGGGGCTTCCCTGGTGACTCAGATGCTAAAGCATCTGCCTGCAATGGCAGGACACCCGGGTTCAATCCCTGGGTCAGGAAGATCCCCTGGGGCAGAAATGGCAACCCACTCTATTATTCTCCCCTGGAGAATCCCCATGGACAGAGGAACCTGGCGGGCTGCAGTCCATGGGGTTGCAAAGAGTCAGACATGACTGAGAGGCCAACACTTCTTCACGCACCCAGTGGAGTATTACGCAGCCATGAAAAGGGGAGAAGGCCTGAAGAGGCTGCAGCGTGGATGGACCCTGGGCTCGCGGCACTCACTGAGACAGGCAGACACAGAAGGACACGCGGTGTGTGATTCTGTCATGGGAAATGTCCTGAACAGGCAGATCCACGGACAGGGAGTGGATTCGCGGCAGCTAGGGGCTGTGGGATGGGGGAGGGGAATGACAGCTCGAGGGGAGGGGAATCTCTGAGAATGTTCCAGAACCAGACAGAGAGGGTGTTTTCACAGTTCTGTGAATACACTCAGTGTCACTGCTGGTCAAGTTGTGTAATGAAATGAAATGAAGAAAAGGTTAATCTGAAAAAGTCTGCCAAGATGGGAGTACTGAAAATCGTAGACAGAGAAGGAGGCCTTGGCAGGTGGGGCTGGCATTGAAACCCACCCCGCACTGGAAGTCTCTGAGGCCAGCTTGCTCTGACGTCCGTTCCCACGGCCCTGCGGCCGGAGGCTTTGCCCCACCTGGAAGCCAGCATGTGGCCATTGTCTGCGTCCCGGGCCCTTCGTGGGGCGGCCTTCACTCCACACAGCGCACGGGACCAGCCCCGCAGCACCGAACGCCTCCCACCCTTGGGTTTGGGGCCACTTCCTCGCACGCACTGGGGGTTGTCTGGGGATCTGCAACTGGGCATTTCTCGAGCCAAGAGTCTTCTTGAAAGAGAGAGGTGCTGTCGTCCTAAGACATAGAGCAGCCCGGAATGTCTTTGAAAGGCATCATATTTCATCCGTTACCTCTGCTGAATTATTCACGAGGAGGTCTCCAGGTTTAGCTGGCTGTGGTTACCTGTGTGGACGGCAGGGTTTGCAGAGACTGCCTCCCATCAGGTCTGCAGGGTCAAGACGAATGGTCCCCTAGGCTGGGGACACAGGGGTGTACAGCTTCTTAGCATGGTCCTGCATTGCCCTCCGTTTACGGGGCTTCTGATTCCCACAGTAGGAGCAACCCCCACCCTCCATGCTGCACCCAAAGACTGAAATCTCAAGCACTTTTCAGGGAAGAAGCCACCAAACAGGCAGTGGAGCTGGTCCCTTACGATATCATCCAAGGACTTAACTGACCTTTGCATGCATGCATGCTAAGTCGCTTCAGTCATGTCCGACTCTCTGCGACCCCATGGACTGTAGCCCACCAGGCTCCTCTGTCCATGGGATTGAGCTTGCTCAGACCCATGTCCTTAGAGTCGGTGGTGCCATCCAACCATCTCATCCTCTGTCGTCCCCTTCTCCTCCTGCCCTCAATCTTTCCCAGCATCAGGGTCTTTTCCAGTGAGTCAGTTCTTTGCATCAGGTGGCCAAAGTATTGGAGTTTCCACTTCAGCATCAGTCCTTCCAATGAATATTCAGGACTGATTTCCTTTAGGATGGACTGGTTGGATCTCCTTGCTGCCAAGAGACTCTCAAGAGTCTTCTCCAACCCCACAGTTGGAAAGCATCACTTCTTTGGTGCTCAGCCTTCTTTGTGGTCCAGCTCTCACATCTGAACGTGACCACTGTGTCTCCTCACTTTAATGATGGGCTTGTCAGCCATGGGAGCAAGGGCGGGGTGTGACATTATTAGTTTAAACCAGAATCAAACATGCCCCGTCTTGTAAATTCAGGGGTGGGGAGGGGGTGAGATTGTCCCTGATTCCAATCCATAAATCATTCCTGTGCAGGCTCAACACACCATGACATGCGTGGTCCGTGGCCCGGCCTCTGGCTCCGGCTGGCACCCGGGGCACACATGCAGCAGAGTGGGCGCGTCCCGCTTGTGGTGGCGGCCCCATGCACTCTGTTTGAATATGAAGTGGGAGGCCGCCAGCTAACTGCCCCCCCGAAACCTGCTTTGATCTGAACACCAGGCTGATCTGGATGCTGAAACCTCGGCTGTTCAACCCCATTCCCATTCAATCCGTTAGGCCGGCTCTCCGCCGGGCTCCTCGTCACCCTGACTCCTAATTTGACAATGACAAAGAACTCCGGGGCGATTTTAAATTTCATAATTTTAATCTGTCAAGCCTGACATTTAATTACTGCCCTCTCTAACCCGTAGCCAACGCGCGCGGGCTGGCTGCCATTGGCGTTCCCTTGGAAGAAAAGGAAAAAAAAAAAAGATTTTTTTTTTTTTAATTTCCGCCCCCGTGGAAGAGTGGATTAATAAAATCGGGCATTAAGTGCCAGGTGTAAGACAATGTGGTCAGGAGGCTCTATTAGCCCCAAATGTAGACAGATGAGGTTAATCATATTTTGAAGTGTGGCTTTTTATTGTATTAGGAGTGATGAAGGCTCCACTCGGCCCCCACGTGAGAGGCTTGCTGCAAACGTGAAATACGAGGTGTGAGGAGCAGGCTTCGTAGGATGGGTGAAGTGTGCTCGCCACGGACACCATGGTCCCGGCCACCCGAGGATCTGGGGGACTGGGGGAGCCATGCTGGGGTGTCATAAGGGTGTCACCTATGATATCTGAGGAGACAGAGGACTTCTTGGGTCTCCGGTCCTTATGATATCTGAGGAGACGGAGGTCTTCATGAGTCTCTAGTCCTTATGATATCTGAGGAGACGGGGGTCATCGTGGCTCTGGTCCTTATGATATCTGAGGAGACAGGGGTCTTCACGGTCTCTAGTCCTTATGATATCTGAGGAGACGGGGGTCATCGTGGCTCTGGTCCTTATGATATCTGAGGAGACAGGGGTCTTCATGGTCTCTAGCCCTTATGATATCTGAGGAGACGGGAGTCTCCACGGTCTCTAGTCCTTATGATATCTGAGGAGACGGGGGTCTTCATGGGTCTCTCGTCCTTATGATATCTGAGGAGATGGGGGTCTTCATGGTCTCTAGTCCTTATGATATCTGAGGAGACGGAGGTCTTCATGAGTCTCTAGTCCTTATGATATCTGAGGAGACAGGGGTCTTCATGGTCTCTAGCCCTTATGATATCTGAGGAGACGGGAGTCTCCACGGTCTCTAGTCCTTATGATATCTGAGGAGACGGGGGTCTTCATGGGTCTCTCGTCCTTATGATATCTGAGGAGATGGGGGTCTTCATGGTCTCTAGTCCTTATGATATCTGAGGAGACGGGGGTCATCGTGGCTCTGGTCCTTATGATATCTGAGGAGACAGGGGTCTTCACGGTCTCTAGTCCTTATGATATCTGAGGAGACGAGGGTCTTCATGGTCTCTAGTCCTTATATTTGAGGGGACGGGGGTCTTCACGGTCTCTAGTCCTTATGATATCTGAGGAGACAGGGGTCTTCACGGTCTCTAGTCCTTATGATATCTGAGGAGACGGGGGTCTTCACGGTCTCTCGTCCTTATGATATCTGAGGAGACGAGGGTCTTCATGGTCTCTAGTCTTTATGATATCTGAGGAGACGAGGGTCTTCATGGGTCTCTCGTCCTTATGATATCTGAGGAGATGGGGGTCTTCATGGTCTCTAGTCCTTATGATATCTGAGGAGACGAGGGTCTTCATGGGTCTCTCATTCTTATGGTATCTGAGGAGATGGGGGTCTTCATGGTCTCTAGTCCTTATGATATCTGAGGAGACTGGGGTCTTCATGGCTCTGGTCCTTATGATATCTGAGGAGACGGGGGTCTTCGTGGCTCAGGTCCTTATGTTATCTGAGGAGACGGGGGTCTTCATGGGTCTCTGGGAGCCATGCTGGGGTGTCTTGTCCCTTATGATATCTGAGGAGACGGGGGTCTTCATGAGTCTCTCGTCCTTATGATATCTGAGGAGACGGGGGTGTTCACGGTCTCTAGTCCTTATGATATCTGAGGAGATGGGGGTCTTCATGGGTCTCTTGGCCTTATGATATCTGAGGAGACGGGGGTCTTCATGGTCTCTAGTCCTCATGATATCTGAGGAGATGGTGGTCTTCATGGTCTCTAGTCCTTATGATATCTGAGGAGACGAGGGTCTTCATGGGTCTCTCGTCCTTATGATATCTGAGGAGACGAGGGTCTTCATGGGTCTCTCGTCCTTATGATATCTGAGGAGACGAGGGTCTTCATGGGTCTCTCGTCCTTATGATATCTGAGGAGATGGGGGTCTCCACGGTCTCTAGTCCTTATGATATCTGAGGAGACAGGGGTCTTCATGGGTCTCTCGTTCTTATGGTATCTGAGGAGATGGGGGTCTTCATGGTCTCTAGTCCTTATGATATCTGAGGAGACGGGGGTCTTCACGGTCTCTCGTCCTTATGATATCTGAGGAGACGAGGGTCTTCATGGTCTCTAGTCTTTATGATATCTGAGGAGACGAGGGTCTTCATGGGTCTCTCGTCCTTATGATATCTGAGGAGATGGGGGTCTTCATGGTCTCTAGTCCTTATGATATCTGAGGAGACGAGGGTCTTCATGGGTCTCTCGTTCTTATGGTATCTGAGGAGATGGGGGTCTTCATGGCTCTGGTCCTTATGATATCTGAGGAGACGGGGGTCTTCGTGGCTCAGGTCCTTATGTTATCTGAGGAGACGGGGGTCTTCATGGGTCTCTGGGAGCCATGCTGGGGTGTCTTGTCCCTTATGATATCTGAGGAGACGGGGGTCTTCATGAGTCTCTCGTCCTTATGATATCTGAGGAGACGGGGGTGTTCACGGTCTCTAGTCCTTATGATATCTGAGGAGATGGGGGTCTTCATGGGTCTCTTGGCCTTATGATATCTGAGGAGACGGGGGTCTTCATGGTCTCTAGTCCTTATGATATCTGAAGAGACGGGGGTCTTCATGGTCTCTAGTCCTCATGATATCTGAGGAGACAGGGGGTCATTGTGGCTCTGGTCCTTGTGATATCTGAGGAGACGAGGGTCTTCATGGGTCTCTCGTCCTTATGATATCTGAGGAGACGAGGGTCTTCATGGGTCTCTCGTCCTTATGATATCTGAGGAGACGAGGGTCTTCATGGGTCTCTCGTCCTTATGATATCTGAGGAGATGGGGGTCTTCATGGTCTCTAGTCCTTATGATATCTGAGGAGACGGGGGCCTTCATGGTTCTGGTCCTGATGATATCTGAGGACGCGGGGGTCTTCATGGTCTCTAGTCCTTATGATATTTGAGGAGACAAGGGTCTTCATGGTCTCTAGTCCTCATGATATCTGAGGAGACGGGGGTCTTCATGGTCTCTAGTCCTTATGATATGTGAGGAGACGGGGATCTTCATGGTCTCTGGTCCTTATGATATCTGAGGAGATGGGGGTCTTGCTGGGTCTCTCATTGTTATGATTTCTGAGGAGACTGGGGGGCCTTGCTGGCAGGTCTTTGTTCAGTCGCTCAGTCGTGTCCGACTCTTTGTGACCGCATGGACTGCAGCATGCCAGGCCTCCCTGTCCATCACCATCTCCCAGAGCTTACTCAAACCCATGTCCATTGAGTCAGTGATGCCATCCAACCATCTCATCCTCTGTTGTCCCCTTCTCCTCCCGCCTTCAATCTTTCCCAGCATCAGGGTCTTTTCCAAGGAGTCAGTTCTTCCCATCAGGTGGCCAGAGTATTGGAGTTTCAGCTTCAGCATCAGTCCTTCCAATGAATATTCAGGACTGATTTCCTTTAGAATGGACTGGTTGGATCTCTTTGCAGTCCAAGGGACTCTCAAGAGTCTTCTCCAATGCCACAGTTCAAAAGCATCAGTTCTTTGGTGCTCAGCTTTCTTTATGGAAAAGGCAATGGCAACCCACTCCAGTACCCTTGGCTGGAAAATCTCATGAACGGAAGAGCCTGGTAGGCTACAGTCCATGGGGTTTTAAAGGGTCGGACACGACTGAGAGACTTCACTTTCACTCTCACTTTTCTTTACGGTCCAACTCTTATTTTGGGTTGATGGCAAATCATTTATTTCCTGAAACTTCTCCCTTGCAGAGCGGTGTGTGGTCCGCCACCCTCACCACTTGTATCCTCTGTTCCCAGGGAAGTCGGAATAAACTCAACCCAGCATCTGTTTATAACACTTTTGTTAAAAACGATTGTTTGTTTATTTGGTCTTAGTTGCCTTAATGTGGGCTCTAGGTCCCAGACCAGGGATCAAACCTGCGCCCTGTGCATGGTGAGTAGAGTCGCAGATGCTTGGAGCAACACGGCAGTCTCGGTGACCCTTTTTAAAAACAAGTGCTTTTGGATTTGTATGTGCTGTGCTAAGCTGCTTCAGTCGTGTCTGACTGTTTGTTACCCCAAGGACTGTAGTCCCCCAGGCTCCTCTGTCCATGGGATTCTCCAGGCAAGAATACTGGAGCGGGTTGCCATCCCCTCCTCCGGGGGATCTCCCCGCCCCAGGGATTGAACCTGAGACTTACTATGTAGCCTGCACTGGCAGGCGGGTTCCTTAACACTGCGGCCACCTGGGAAGCCCGCTTTTTTTATGTTTAGTTTGCTACTATTTAGTCTAAATGTTTTTGTCTTTGTCCATAAATGGGCTTGACCTGCAGTTTTGCTTTAAAATAATTCCCCGCTCAGTTCCAACCTCATAAAAATGACTTTGGAGACTCTGGAAAAGTTGCATAAAGTTGGCAATTTTTTCTTCCTTAAGTATTCATTAAATTTACTAGCAAAGATATCTGAACCTGGTAATTTCCCTGTGGCGAATTTTAAAATTATACGTTAAGTGTTTTGAATTCATGTTTTTATTTCTAAGAACTCGTCTGTGGTATCTATGTTTTAAATGTTGGCACGAACTTGTTTTTGAATCTCTTTATTTTTTAAAAAGAAATATAAAAGCTCTACAGACATCTCTCTTCTAATATTTGCTTTTTAATGTTGCTTCTTTGTCCCTTATTTTTCCCTTGGTTAGTCTTGTCAGGGGTATACAATTTTCATTAATCTTCCCACACAGTTTGGTTATGTCGATTTTTTTTTTCGGTGTTATGTTCATTATTTAATTGATTCATTTCTGTTCTTCCTTTGGGTTTAAGGACTTTTCTGACGTTTTAGATAACATCTTCATTGAGATATAATTCACATATCATAAAATTTCACCATTTTAAAGTGTGCAATTCTGTGATTGTTTTTCCCTCTAGGATTATAATACATTTTTTCCAATTATACATACAAGTGTGTCTATTGTTTTTTAAAATTCTTTTCCCATTTAGATCGTTATATAATCTATACACTGCTGTATTTAATGTGGATAACAATCAAGGACCTGCTGTCCAGCACAGGGAACTCTGCTCAATCCTCTGTAATAGCCTTATGGTCACCGGGGGAAGGATGGGGACGGGATGGCCAGGGAGTCTGGGATGGACGTGGACACCCTGCTGTATGTAACATGGAGAACCAGCGAGGACCTACCGTATAAGACAGGGAACTCTGCTCAATGCTTTCTGACTTTTTGAGTTGGGTTTTTAACTCACTAATTTCCAGCCTTTCTTCCTTTCTATAAAAGAACTCAAAGCTGTAAATCCCCACCCCCAAATCTGCTTCCGCAGTCCTTTGGTTTTGATAGCTCATGTTTTTATTACCATTCGGATTGAAACGCTACCCAGTGTTTGTTCTGATTTTCTCTTTGGCTCGTGGGTTGTTTGAAAGTGCAGTGCCCAAGATTCCAACTCAAGGCGTTTTCTAGTTATCTTTCTGTTATTTATTTCCAGCTTAATTGCACTGGAGTGGGAAAATGTGCTCTATATTATTTCAGCCCCTCAAGTTTGAAGACTTTTGGTTAATGGCTCGGCATACGTTTAAATGGGCTGCAAGGCGATGGTGGGGGCATTTCTGGAACCTTCTGCATTTGAAGCAAGATGGGGGTTCTGGAGGCATTCCGCCTCAATCATTAAAACCTCCCAGGAAAGGAGGAATTAGGCAAGGCTGTGTTGTCTGCCTGCGAATATCTGAATGTCAGCTGTGCGGAAGAGCCATTTGAACTGCCTTTCGCGGTCTAGTGTGTGGGATAAGGAATTGCGCTCTCAAGGGACCAGCTTCAGGGGCACACGGAGAAAGAACGTCCAAACACCAGGGAGAAATAGCTTCTTAAAAAAAAAAAGAACTTTTTATTTTGTGTTGGGATATCGTGGCTCAGACAATAAAGAATCTGCCTGCAAAGGAGGAGACCCCAGTTTGACCCCTGGGTCGGGAAGATCCCCTGGAGGAGGGCGTGGCAACCCACTCCAGGATTTCTGCCTGGAGAATCCCAGGGACAGAGGAGCCTGGTGGGCTGCAGTCCTTGGGGTCACAGAGAGTGGGACACGACCCAGCGACTATCACATTCCCTTTTTCTCATGGCTGATTACCAGTGCTGTGATAGGCCCAGGCAGACAGCAGAGGGGCTCAGGCACACACACACACACACGCAGCCACTCTCCCCAAACTCCCCTCCCATCCAGGCTGCCGCGTGACACTGAGCAGAGTTCCCTGTGCTGTCCAGCAGGTCCTTGCTGGTTCTCCATGTTAAATCCAGCAGAGTGTCCATGTCCATCCCAGACTCCCTGACTATCCCTTCCCCATCCTTCCCCCTGGTGACCATAAGGTTATTACAGAGGATTGAGCAGAGTTCCCTGTGCTGTCCAGCAGGTCCTTGCAGGTTCTCCATGTTAAATACAGCAGAGTGTCCATGTCCATCCCAGACTCCCTGACTATCCCTTCCCCCATCCTCCCCCCTGGTGACCATAAGGTTATTACAGAGGATTGAGCAGAGTTCCCTGTGCTGTCCAGCAGGTCCTTGCAGGTTCTCCATGTTAAATACAGCAGGGTGTCCATGTCCATCCCAGACTCCCTGACTATCCCTTCCCCATCCTTCCCCCTGGTGACCATAGGGTTATTACAAAGTATTGAGCAGAGTTCCCTGTGCTGTCCAGCAGGTCCTTGCAGGTTCTCCATGTTAAATCCAGCAGTGTGTCCGTGTCCGTCCCAGACTCCCTGACTGTCCCTTCCCCCACCCTTCCCCCGGTGACCATACGTTCATTCTCTAGGTCAGTGAGTCTGTTTCTGTCTCGTGAGTAAGTTCACGTGTCTCATCTCTTTTTAGCTTCCATATGAAAGGGCTGTCACTCCATGAGAAATCGCTTTCTAATGAGGGGGGTGAGCCTTGAATGTCTGAATGCATCCAAGCGCGGCCTGGACCCTGGTTCCGAGAACACTGAACACAGGTCCGAGCAGGGCTCAGAGGCTCAAGCCCAAGACCCAGCAGGTCTCTTCCAAACCCGCTGCAGAGGACGGCTCACCGTCACAGGCGCCAGCGTCCTCCACTCACATCCACGGAAGCCAGATGCATCCCTCAGGCACTGAAGCGCTGCTCTGCGTCTTTCTGGAGCACAGCACGTCTCCAGTGGAAAGAATGGCCTGGTCACCCGGGCAGAGGCAGCAGATTCCTCGTAAAATGAACAGTTGTGCAACACGCCACCGTCTGACTCCGGACATTATCCTTAATTCATCCCCGAAGGAGACAGAACCGTTTGTAGCCATGCAAGAAAGGCGCCCCTTCCCCAGGTCCATTTCAATCCACCACCCTGCCCTGCCAAAAAAAAAAAAAAAAATCCTGAAAGATCAGATTTTCTTCTCTTAGGATATCCATTTAAAAGCTCAGTCCTGAGTCATCAAGTTATTTCTTTTCTTAAAAAAGTCTGTATTTAATCTGCACAAGTCGCAAGGGCCTTCAATTTGCAATGTGAAGCTGGGGTGGCTTTCGGAGCTTCGTACGGCGCTGTTTACGGCGGAACGGCCAAGCACATGAGATTTCTCGGGTAATTTCCCGCAGTAAATGGCTCGGGGGCGACTCAGAGAAAGAAGGGGACCTGTAATGTCACAGGGGAATGGGGAAAGGCAGGTGGCTCAGTGGGAAAGAAGCTGCCTGTCAAGGCAGGAGACACAGAAGACAGCAGTTTGATCCCTGAGTCAGGAAGCTCCTCTGGAGGAGGAAACGGCACCCCACTCCAGTACTCTTGCCTGGAGAATCCCATGGACAGAGGAGCCTGGTGGGCTACAGTCCACGCGGTCGCAGAGAGTCAGACGTGACTGAGCAACTAAGTACGTATATATACACATCTCATATATATGTACCTTTTTTATACATGCACACACACACACACACACACACACACACACACACACACAAGCATCTGAAAAGTGGCTTTGGTTTCCAGCTAAAAAACAGAAGATATGTGAAACCTATTTTTGAAAAAAACCACATCCACCTCCGTCCCCTCTCAACCTTTCTTCTCACTTGGAGTCCATGTGTTTGAACAAATGTACCCTTAAACAGATACTTTTCAGAAGCTGCGGTCAGTGTAGCTTGGACTCCGCGTCTAGTTTTGAGGGTAACTGACATATTTTCTCGAGAATCCCTTTTCCCTCTGAGCCTCCTGCTTGGTAGATGTGAAATAAGTATTATTGGAGACAGCGATCATTCCCGTGTGTTTACGCAGCTTGCTAATTTTAAGCGAGTACAGAGTGCGTTTATAAACGCCCGGCCCCCTCGTCGCAAGAAGCACAGGTTTGTCCGTCCCCACGCCTTCCCCCGGCATGTCTGCATTTTTAAAATACAAGTCTGACCGAGATCTCCGAAAGGCATCTGAAAAATGTCTTCATGTGTATAAAGCCTTCATCTCCCCATGGCCGGACGGCTCAAAAATAGATGAAATGGGATTTCTGAAACGTTCCCAGAAAATCCCTTTTGGGCTAAAACTAACATTCGGTGCTAGAAAAGAATGGGAAATCATAAAATACTGAAAGAAAGGGGGGCTTAGGCTAGCATTATAATTTCAGTCGAAAGAATAGGCTTGTTATACTGACATGAAATTCATACTTGCGGTAGCGCTGGGAAATGTGATCGGGTGATGTGGAAAGTAGACAGCCTTTCAGTCACTTCCATCGCAAATCCAAAGCACACCGCCGCAGATGTATGGGATTCAGGATCCCCTATTTTTGGCAACAAAATGTTATCATTAGGGTTTTTTTTTAATAAACTTTTATTAGAGAAAGAGTTACCAGCCTCTAAATGATCAAAAGTCACAGTTTTATACGCCGATCCCGCCCTTGCCTTGTTTTATCAAGAAAAATTTAATGTTGCCACCTTTCTGAATCTTGCCAGCTCTGGGATAAGACGAGCCTTCCTTTGAGCTCCACGAGAGTTAAGAGTGGGAAGAGCTTGGCAACGAGAAACCGCCAGCGAGAATTCGAACGCGGAGGAGAATGTAACACAGGAAACGGGTTCATCTGCTCCGTATATTTTAGACGCTGAAAAATGAAGTGCTTTGGACAAAAAGAAATATCAGATTTTCTCTCCTCCCCACCCCCCACCCCACCACTCCTGGAATGTTCTGCTAACGCTGAACTGAAAAGAAATTGAAGGAGAAAAGGAAAACTTAAGGAAAATAATGCACGTACTTTAGAGTCTGTTTGGAGGGTGAAACGGCATTTAGAAACAAATTGGGTAGCTGGGATGTTTCTATTTGGTTGCACGCTGGCCGCTGATATCACCAGAATCCTTTTCATGCTTAAAAAATTAGGCTAGGTTACTGGTCTTCAGTTTCGATTAGATCACTGCAAAATGAAAAATCCAGGCGCACCGAGATATTTTTAAGGTGTAGTATTTCCAGCGTGCACAAACATTTACCCTGCCTTCCCTGTGGGATGGGGTTTGTATTGCTCTCTGTGGCTCCTTTTTCTGCTGATCTGTTTTCCATCTCCGCGAGGCCGCTTGAGTTGTTACCCGTGTCCAAGTAATTCTATATTTTAGACAGGTGAGGTTAGAAATGACCAGTTTACCCTGCGGCCACGGGATACACCATCTATGTTAATTTCCTCTTCATTTCTTCTGGCGAGTCGACTATTTCCCTGAAATATTTTTATTATGATTAAACATGAGTCTTTAAATATTTAAACCACCCCCAAGAGTGTGTATGTTAATTCTGAAAACTGTGGCTGTGTTTTCCATCAATCTTCTCACTGTATTTTTCCCCCCCCTTTCTTTCTTTCCACTCCTTGCTTCAACCATCATCCTGGTTTAAGGAATCCAAATCTCACCCTTTCTGTGGCTTGAACCGGTGTCTGGAGTTTCGGTTCTAGAATCCCATCTGTTCTGGGTACAAGTGCCTGGGTAGCCTGTGTAACCAGTAACTCAAAGCTCCCTGGGACTTTTCTGTCTCTCTTGGACAATAAGAATCCTGCAGGTAGGCTGCAAGGTTGGGGCAGAGGCTCAGAGACGTTGCGTAGGTCTTTCTGCAGTTTTTTTCTTTCTGTTTTTTCTTTTCCTTGGTGGCTTGTCAGGCTTCCCACGTGGCGCTAGTGGTAAAGAGTCTGTCTAACAATGCAGGAGACATAACAGATATGGGTTCAGAAAGATCCCCTGGAGGAGGAAATGGCAACCCACCCGAGTATTCTTGCCAGGAAAATCCCATGGGCAGAGAAGCCTGGAGTTGCAGGAGAGTCAGGCACAGCTGAGCAGCAGTGGACATGACTGGGCAACTAAGCACCAATGGCTTGTCACAAAACGGCTACGGTAGCTCCTGCCATCACGTCAACATTCCAGATGAGGCGAATAAGAAAAAACAACCAACAACATGGCAAGGGGGGGGGCATTATCAAGAGAAGCTATTCCCCTTTTATAGAATTTGTCTGTAAGCCCCACCTGACAACGTGGCTGCCCCAGTAGGGGTGGGAGACTGGAAAAGCAAAAAAAAGTATGTATATAGTTGGGTATCTGGGGACTCCTACAAAATGGGAGTTGAAGAGCAAAGATGGTGGGGAGACAGGAGAGAGAGCGCAGAGTCTTCTGCATGCTCAGGTGAAAATACCGCCCTCCTGTTCCTTTCATCCGTGTAACGCTGGTGCTGGGAGTTTAGTTGCTCGGTCGTGTCTGACTCTGGAGGGGCTGTGGGTGACGCTTTGTGGTTTCTTTCAGGGCAGAGAAAGTAGATGGTCTGAAAACGACAGACCCGGGAGGCCGATTCCCTTTCTGAGTCCTCTTTCCAGAGCAAGACAAAAACATTCCCAGGACAAAGGTGGTGTGTGTCTCCTTTACCTTCAGGGACCCGTCGGCACAAAGTTTGCAATTATTTTCCCATTAAGGAGTCAGACCAGGGAGAGAGGGTAACACAGGCGTAGGGTCTGAGAATTAATCAGCCTGGAAAAAGCTGGGGGACTCCTTGGACCCATGGGTGGCTGAGCCCACGGCCGAGGGAGAGCCCTGAATTTGTTTTATTCTCCTTGTCACAGACAGAGGATGACTTAAAAATAGCGTTTGCATCCGAAATGCTACCATTTGTCTTCCTGAAAGACTCCAAATTTCCCCAAACCGTTGCAAAGAGCTGGATTAAAAGTCCGGCCATCAATCCTGACCAGGGCACTATACCTCAGCGATATGTGTTTCCAGGAAGGCTTGGTGGAAGACATTAGCTGGGCAAGTGTTCAGTCACTCAGGCGTGTCCGGCCCCATGGACGGTAGCCCTCCCGCTCCTCTGTCCATGGGCGTCTTCCCAGGCAAGAAAGAACACTGGAGTGGGTGGCCGTGCCCTTCTTCACATCCGCTAGGAAAAGGTGCTCCTAAAAATATATTTCCCCGGTGGACACATCCAAGGACCCTCACTGGCCCCCGGGGCTGAGTCGGTAATTCCCCTTAATTTTGCTTCTGGTCTCACAAGCTTTCCATTGCATGAAGGAAGATTATCAGTGTTCTTAATACAGTATTTATTCACAATATTTTCAGTGGGGCATGAGTTAGGTTCCCTGAGATGAAAGATGATTTTAAAAATTGCTAAAGGTAATGATTTTTTATAGCTTAATTTAGATTATATTGAAAATTATGAGAGGGGGGAGAGAGTGAAAAAAAAAAACAACTCAGGATCTCTGATACCTTAATAAACATCTCCTCGTGTTTGCAATTTAAATACTAACCTCCGTCATATATTCTGTGTATTCATATTTCAACAATAAGCATTCCTAGCATGGTAATATCTTTATTTCCATACTGTGGCTTTAATATACCACGGAGGGGCTGGGAGCAACGTTTCACCCAATAATTATTTCCGTTAGAACCAGCAGGCTTTAGAGAAGGGCTGTGGCATTTTTTCCCTAGGTGGAAAAAAAACACTTTTTTTTCTTGCCTCTGCTTTAGATGAACAAGTGGGAAAAAAAAAAAAAAAAAACTGATTCGAAGTAACTCGTCTTTGTTAATCCCAGACTCCTAATTTGTCCCTTCTGCACGTTGCCCCTTTGGTCACCACAAGTTTGATTTCAAGAACTGTAAATCTGTCTTTGCTTTGTAAAGAAGCTCACAGGATCTACAGAGACACAGGGCTATACAGAAAATACGTATACAGCAAGGACCTACTGTACAGGGCAGGGAACTCTACGGAATCCTCTGTAATGAATCTATGGGCAAAGGATTTTAAAAAGCAGAATCCATGTTTATGGACTTATCTGTTGAACCACAAATCTAAAACAGAATGAAAATCTGCATGGAGCGAAGTGTTAGTTGCTCAGTCGTGTCCGACTCTTTGCGACGCCGTGGACTGTAGCCCACCAGGCTCCTCTGTCCATGGGATTCTCCAGGCAAGGATACTGGAGTGGGTTGCCATGCCCTCCTCCAAGGGATCTTCCCGCCCCAGGAATCAAACCCACATCTCCCATATTGCAGGCAGACTGTTTAATGGTGAGCCATCAGAGAAAGCCCAAGTATAAGTGAACCACAAATCAGAATAACTCAATATGCTTCAATAACCTATACGGGAAAAGAATCTGAAAAAGTATAGATACATGTCTGTGTATCACTGAATCATGAGAGCACTTCCTGATGCTCAAAAGGTAGGGGACCACTAGTTGAGAGGAATGGAAATACACCAAGAAAGAGATGGGAGGAGAAAAGTATCAGGCAAGAGACATAACAGGGAAAGATGGGTGTGGGGGGGGGGGGCGGCGGGAGGAAATGGACCTTGTTTCAAAAACTAAACAGAGGTGGAATATTCAGCAGAATATTCAGTCAGTTCAGTTGTTCAGTCGTGTCCGACTCTTTGCCACCCCATGATCGCCAGCACGCCAGGCCTCCCTGTCCATCACCAAGTCTCAGACTCTACCCAAACTCATGTCCATCGAGTCGGTGATGCCATCCAGCCTTCTCATCCTCTGTCGTCCCCTTCTCCTCCTGCCTTCAATCTTTCCCAGCATCAGGGTCTTTTCCAATGAGTCACCTCTTCGCATCAGGTGGCCAAAGTGTTGGATTTTCAGCTTCAGCATCAGTCCTTCCAGTGAGTATTCAGGACTGATCTCCTTTAGGATGAACTGGTTGGATCTCCTCACAGTCCAAGGAGCTCTCAAGAGTCTTCTCCAACACCACAGGTCAAAAGCATCAATTCTTCGTGCACAGTTTTCTTTATAGTCCAACTCTCACACCCATACATGACCACTGGAAAAACCATAGCCTTGACTAGACGGACCTTTGTTGGCAAAGTAATGCCTCTCCCTTTTAATATGCTGTCTAGGTTAGTGGAATATTACTCAACCATTAAAAAGAAAGAAATAATGTCATTTTCAGCAACACGGATGGACTCAGAAGTTGTCATACTCAGTGAAGGAAGTTAGACAAAGAAAGACAAATCTCATATGATATCACTTATATGGAGACTCAAAAAAGGAATGATACCAATGAATTTACTTACAAAACAGAAAGAGACTCATGGACCTAGAGAATGAATTCATGGTTGCTGGGGGGACAGATGGAGGGGAAGGGATAGTTAGGGAGTGTGGGATGGACATGGACACTCTGCTGTATTTAACATGGAGAACCAACAAGGACCTGCTGGACAGCACAGGGAACTCTGCTCAATGTCATGTGGCAGCCTGGATGGAGGGGCATTTGGGGAAGAATGGATATAAGCATATGTATGGCTGAGTCTGTGAACCTATGACAAACCTAGACAGCATATTAAAAAGCAGAGACATTACTTTGCCGACAAAGGTCTGTCTAGTCAAAGCTGGAGTTTTTCTAGTAGTCATGTATGGATGTGAGAGCTGGACTATAAAGAAGGCTGAGTGCCAAAGAATTGATGCTTTGGAACTGTGGAGAAGACTCTTGAGAGTCCCTTGGACTGCAAGGAGATCCAACCAGTCCATCCTAAAGGAAATCAGCCCTGACGATTCATTAGAAGGACTGAGGCTGAAGCTGAAACCCTAATCCTTTGGCCACCTGATGCAAAGAGCTGACTCATTAGAAAAGACCCTGATGCTGGGAAAGATTGAAGGCAGGAGGAGAAGGGGGAGACAGAGGATGAGATGGTTGGATGGCCTCACCAACTCAATGGACATGAGTTTGAGCAAGCTCCAGGAGCTGGTGGTGGACAAGGAGGCCTGGTGTGCTGCAGTCCATGGGGTCACAGAGTCGGACACGGCTGAGTGAGTGAACCCGCAGAACTGATGGCTGAGTCCCTGTACTGGTCACCTGAGACCATCTCAACACTGTTTATGGACTCTACCCTAATGCAAAATAAGAAGCTGAAAGGAAAAACGATCCATATGCTATAAAGCAGGACCTTGTTTATCCATCGTATTCAATATCCTATGATAAATCATCATGGTAGAACGCTACTGTTACACTCAATGGTTAAAGACTGGCCCCTCCTCATGGCAGATCCATGTTGCTGTACTGCAGAAACCAGCACAATATTATAAAGCAATTGCTATTCAGTCGCTAAGTCGTGTCTGACTCTTTGCAACCCGACGGGCACACCAGGCTCCTCTGTCCGTGGGATTCTCCAGGCAAGAAGACTGGAGTGGGTTGCCATGCCCTCCTCCAGGGGATCTTCCTGACCCAGGAATTTAACTCGGGTCTCCTGCATTGCAGGCAGATTCTTTACTGTCTGAGACACCAGGGAACCCCCTATATTTCAATTAAAAAAAAAAACCCCAAACACTAAAAGCATAGCACGATTCGTCTCCATTCTGTTTCTAAAGCAATGCTGGAGGCTTGTCCTGTCACAGAGATTTGTAGATGATGGAAACAGACCCTTGATAAGGGGATGGTCAGCAGGGTCCAGGTAAACACCAGAGGCTCAGCCCCTGCTGAGTCTAAAATGGCCTGTCTTGTTTTTTCTTTTGGGGAGTTTCTAAGTTCTCACTGTCTGCTCTGCTTTGTGGGTGACTTCATGAGAAACCCCCAACTCACTGACTGACTCATTTCTGTGCTCAGTGAGGCCAAGTGCTAGCTAAATACTTGAAGACTTCACTTTTCTGGAGAAGGAAATTGCAACCCACTCCAGGATTCTTGTTGGAAAATCCCATGGACAGAGGAACCTGGTGGGCTACAGTCCATGGGGTCGCAAAGAGTCAGACACGACGGATTGACTTCACACACACACACACACGCACCAACATGATTCTCCCGGAAGCCCCTAGTAGGGACTCAAGAAAGTAAAATTTTCCCTTTTCATCCGTAGAACTCAGAACGCCTGTAAAGGGGACCCCCACATGAATGAGTTTGGTGTCGTTATGAAGCGTTAGTTGCTCACTCATGTCCGACTCTGTGTGACTCCATGGACTGTAGCCTGCCAGGCTCCTCTGTCCATGGGATTCTCCAGGCAAGGATACTGGACTGAATAGCCATTCTCTTCTCCAGGGGAATCTTCCCAGCCCAGGGACTGAACCTGGTCTCCTGCACAGAAGGCAGATTCTTTACTGTCTGAGCCACCAGCTGGTTATCGGCTTGGAATGAATGAGTCACAGCGTCCCTGAATCTCATTTTCCTGTGGCCAAGATGAGACGCTTGTTTGTTGTTTTTCTCTGCAGGAGGAAAGAAAAAGAAAAAACAAAAAACAATATAAGGTCCCATAGAGCTGGCAGAGTTTGGCAGTGATGGTTTCACAGAAGGGCTGGGTGGTAATTACATGAGGTGAGCTCGGATCAAAATTCTCTGCAGCAGGTGCGTCCTGTTCTAGACCTGATGAGAAAGAAGTGGCTCCCCTCATCTCCCCTTTCATTGGAATGTGCCTTTGAGTGGAAATAACTTCCCCTGGCACCCCAGCCTCCACACACGCGCGCACACACACACACACACGCATCTGCATCTCCAGTCTCATCCTGAATGCTCCTAATGTGATTCAATCTCCTTCTCCCGGCGGTACCATTAATATTTTAATTTAATCAGAATTTCTTGAACTCGCTTGCCATCCCAAGTAACCTAGTTACCTGTCAGCCTGCATCAGCTTGTCATATTAGAAGGAATTGTCCCCTGAATCTAATCTACTTTAAATGATTCCGGGGTGTGCATGTCTATAAATCATAGCATGGCCGTGCTGACACGGGGAGGCGTGCGTGTGGGTAAACACGGCAGGCAGGTTCTGCACCAGCCAGGGCCGGGGCAGGGGACGGGGCCTTATCTCTTTCTCCTCAATTCCTTTTTGGCTTTTCATTCTGTTCCTGGGGTTCTCAAGCCAAGAATACCGAAGTGGTTTGCCAGCCCATTTGCCAGGGGACCACCAGAGGTTTTGTCAGAGCTGTCCACCATGACCCATCCATCTTGGGTGGCCCTACATAGCATGGCTTGTAGTTTCGCTGACTTATGCAAGGCTGGAAAAGATCCTGATACTGGGAAAGATTGAGGGCAGGAGGAGAGGGGACGACAAGGAAGAGATGGTTGGATGGCATCATCGACTCAACGGACATGACTTTGAGCAAACTCCGGGAGATGGTGAAGGACAGGGAAGCCTGGCATGCTGCAGTCCATGGGGTCGCACACAAAGAGTTGGACACAACTTAGTAACTGAATAATACACTGATCTCTGAGCTCCAGGAGGAAAGAATGTTCTGTTTATATAGAAAAGTACGATAAAGGTGAGTGCTGCATGGGGTTGCCCAGGTAGGATATGTTGACTTTCCATGGTGAATTTGGGGACAACTGTCTAGCTTGGGAACACAGTGGCCCAGCCTCTGGGCTTCTCACATGGCTCAGTGGTAAAGAATCCGCCTGCCAATGAAAGAGATGTGTTTGATTACTACGCTGGGAAGATCCCCCTGGAGCAAGAACTAGAAATCAACAGTATTCTACCCTGGAAAATCCCATGGACAGAGGAGACTGGTGGGCTGGACTTTATGGAGTGAAAAAGAGTCAAACACAAGTAAAATATGACAGAAACTAGGGGGTTCTGATGAAAATTTGACAGAGACTAGAGGGTTCTGAGGGAAAATCTGACCAAAAGGAGGAGGATCTGAGGTAAAATTTGACAGAAATTAAAGAGTTATGAGTTAAATTCTGACAGAAAGAACAAGGTTCTGACAAGGAAAATGACAGAAACTATGGGATTCTGAGGTAAAATCTGACAGAAAGAAGATTCTGAGGTAGAATCTGACAAAAACTAGGGGGTTCTGAGGTAAAATCAGACAGACTAGGGTGTTCTGAAGTAATATCTGACAGAAACTAGGGGATTCTGAGGTAAAATCTAACAGAAAGAGGAGGTTCTAAAGTAAAAGATGACAGACATAGGGGGTTCTTAGGTAAAATCTGACAGTAACTAAGGGGTTCTGACGTAAAATTTGAAAGAAACTAGGGAGTCCTGAGGTAAAATATGACAGAAAGAAGAAGGTTCTGAGGTAAAAACCTGACAGATATTAAGGGCTTCTGAGTGAAAATCTGACAGAAAGAACAAGGTTCTAATGTAAAACATGAGAGAAACTATGGGATTCTGAGGTAAAATCTGACAGAAACTAGGGGATTTGGAGGTAAAATCTGACAGAAAGAGGTTTTGACGTAAAATCTGACAGAAATGAGGGATTCTGAGGTAAAATCTGAGAAGAAACTAGGAGGTTCTGAGGTAAAATTTGATAAGAATTCAGGGGTTCTGAGGTAAAATATGACAGAAACTAGGAGGTTCTTAAGTAAAATTTGACAGAAACTAGAGGTTTTGAGGTAAAATCTGACAGAAATGAACATTTGGAATACTAAGGTCATGGCAACCGATACCATCACTTCATGGCAAATAGATGGGGAAACAGTGGCTGACTTTATTTTTCTGGGCTCCAAAATCACTGCAGATGGTGAATGCAGCCATGAAATTAAAAGACTTACTCCTTGGAAGGAAAGTTATGACCAACCTAGACAGCATATTAAAAAGCAGAGACATTACTTTGCCAACAAAGGTCTGGCTAGTCAAGGCTGTGGTTTTTCCAGTGCTCATGTGTGAATATGAGAGTTGGACTATAACGAAAGCTGAGCATTAAAGAATGGATGCTTTTGAACTGTGGTGTTGGAGAAGACTCTGGAGAGTCCCTTGGACTGCAAGGAGATACAACCAGTCCATCCTAAAGGAAATCAGTCCTGAATATTCATTGGAAGGACTGATGCTGAAGCTGAAGCTCCAATACTTTGGTCATCTGATGGGAAGAGCCGACTCATTGGAAAAGACCCTGATGCTGGGTAAGATTAAAGGTGGGAGGAGAAGGGGACAACAGAGGATGAGATGGCTGGATGGCATCACCAACTTGATGGACATGAGTTTGAGTAAACTCCAGGAGTTGGTGATGGACAGGGAGGCCTGGCTGTGCTGCAGTCCATGGGGTTGCAAAGAGTTGGACACGACTGAGTGACTGAACTGAACTGATGGACAAAAAGAAGGTAGTTCTGAGGTATAATTTTGTTTCTGTCAGATTTTATCTCACAATTTGTTTCATTATGTCACATTTTCCTGCGAACCTAGTTCTCCAAAATTTTCCATCAGAACTTCCTTCTCTGTTAGATATTACCTCACAGCCTTCTTCTGTAATTTTTACCTCACAACTTTGTTCTTTCTCTCATATTTTATCTCAGAATCTTTTTTTTTCCAGATTTGACCTCACAGCCTTCAACTTTATTCACATTTTGCCTCAGTGAAGTGAAGTCGCTCAGTCACATCTGACTCTTTGCGACCCCATAGACTGTAGCCTACCAGGCTCCCCTGTCCATGGGTTTTCCAGGGAATAGTACTAGAGTGGATTGCCATTTCCTTCTCCAGGGGATCTTCCGGACCCAGGGATCAAACCCAGGTCTCCCGCGTTGTAGACAGATGCTTTACCATCTAAGCCACCAGGGAAGTCCACCCAACTATCAAAGTTTACCTCTGTACTTCATTATTTCTGTCAGATTTTCCCTCTGAATCTCCTACTTTGTTAGTTTTCACCTCAGAACTGCTACTTTCTGTCAAAGTTTACCTCTGAATCTCCATCTTTCTGTTATTTTTACCTCAGAATCTTATTTCTGTCAGATTGTACTTCAGTATCCTCTACTTTCTATCAGATTTTACCTCAGAACCACCTTGTTTCTGTTAGATTTTACCTTAAAACCTCCAACTTTCTGTTGGACTTTGCCTCAAAAATTCTTTATGTCTGGTTTTACCTAGAATCCACTAATATCTATCAGATTTTACCTCAGAACCTCCTAGTTTCTGTCAGATTTTACCTCAGAACCCCTACTTTCTTTCAGATTTTACCTCAGAACCTCCTTCCTTCTGTCAGTTTTTATCTCAGAACCTCCTTCTTTTTGTCAGATTTTACCTCAGAGTCCACTATTTTTTGTCAGATTTTACCTCAAAGCCTCCAAATTTGTGTCACATTTTACTTCACAATCCGATAATTTCTGTCAGATGGTACCTCAAAACCTCTTTTTTTCTGTCATTTTTACCTCAGAACCTCCTTCTTTCTGTCAGATTTTACCTCAGAACGTGTTTATCTTTTCAGATTTTCTAGAGAACCTTTTTTTTTCTGTCAGATGTTACCTCAGGTCCTCTTTTTTTTCTTCCTGGTAATACCTCAGAATCTCCTTCCTTCTTTCATTTTTATCTCAAAACTTCCATCCTCTGTCAGATTTTACCTTAGAACCTCCTTTTTTTCTAACAGATTTAAACTCAAATCTTCCTACTTTATTTAGAAGTCTGTCATTACACACCAACACAGACTAGTAAAATTAGACCCATTTTATATCTTCCACCCCTCATTCTTCTAGTGTCGCTTTCCTGCTCTGCAGAAAGAAAATTTTTAAACTGGGTTTGTGAGAAGGAATTACATTAGTTCTTTCCCTTCCATTGCATTTTTGCAATGATAACTCCATTTTTCAGCTTTTCCAAGTTTAAGGGTAAACTGGACTATTTTTTCCCGGTTTCACCCTTAGTTGAATTTCCACCTCACTTGGGGAAAATTATTTGTAGGTTTTTTTTGTTGTTGTTGTTGTTGTTTTTTTGCTGATACGGTTTTTAAAACCCACTTTTGCCTTGGTGGGTCCATGGTGCAAAAGGTAACTACATGGGTTCAAACTGGTTATTTTTAGCAAGGTGCAAGACCAAAAGAATTAAGCATGTGTATGTGGCAGCAAGAGCACCTGATCATTTTCTCTGGTTGTGTATTATTGGCTCATCCTAGAATGAAAGCTGGAGAAGGCAATGGCACCCCACCCCAGTACTCTTGCCTGGCGAATCCCATGGGCGGAGGAGCCTGGTGGGCTGCAGTCCATGGGGTCGCTACTAGTCAGACATGACTGAGCGACTTCACTTTCACTTTTCACTTTCATGCATTGGAGAAGGCAATGGCAACCCACGCCAGTGTTCTTGCCTGGAGAATCCCAGGGACGGGGGAGCCTGGTGGGCTGCTGTCTCTGGGGTCACACAGAGTCGGACACGAGTGAAGCAACTTAGCAGCAGCAGAATGAACTGACTTGGTGCTATAGTGGGTAATTAACGTGAATTTTATTGTTTGCCTTTCAAAAACTGGGTCAACCCCTCAAAACACTGTAAAACAGTCAGGCCCCCACCAGGAACTGAAGTTCTCCAGGCATGGATGTCATGCTGTGCTACAGACCTGCACCATTTCCACAGATCTGCACAGCATCCCTGGGAGATTCATTTGGAAAACTGAGAAGTCCTCTCCTCTCTGTGGATTGTGTTACAAATGAGCTTCTTCTCTGGAGGTGCCATGGAGGACCTCACAGAATTTAACCTTTCCTCTCTCCAGGCTTCCTGTGTTTATGAGGCCACACAGAAGATGAGAACCAGAAAATGCCACAAAATGGTGTATATATATATATTTATCATCATGCAGATGTGTTTACTGGAGAAGGAAATGGCAACCCACTCCATATTCTCGCCTGGGAAATTCCATGCACAGAGAAGCCTAGAGGACTACAGCCCATGGGATCACAAAGAGCTGGACATGACTTAGAGTCTAAACGATAGCAACAGATATATTTATCATCCAAAATCAAAATAACTGCAGCCGTGAAAGTAAAAGACGCTCGCTCCATGAAAGGAAAGCTACGACAAACCTAGACCGCGTGTTAAGAAGCAGAGACATCACTTTGCCAACAAAGGTCCATCTAGCCAAAGCTATGGTTTTTCCAGCGGTCATGTACAGATGTGAGAGTTGGGCCATAAAGAAAGCTAAGCACCAAAGAACTGATACTTTTGAATTGTGGTGTTGGAGACTTTTGAGAGCCCCTTGGACTGCAAGGAGATCAAACCAGTCCGTCCTAAAGGAAATCAGTCCTGAATGTTCATTGGAAGGACTGATGCTGAAACTCCAATACTTTGGCCACCTGATGCAAAGAACTGACTCATTTGAAGAGACCCTGATGCTGGGAAAGATTGAGGGCAGGAGGAGAAGGGGACGACAGAGGATGAGATGGTTGGATGGCATCACCGACTCAATGGACATGAATTTGGGTGGACTCCGGGAGTTGGTGATGGACAGGGAAGCCTGGTGGGCTGCAGTCAGTGGAGTTGCAAAGAGTTGGACACGAGTGAGCAACTGAACAATAGCGTTTATGATCAGAGGCGGCTTGGTCCAACAAGATGACTGGGTTGTAAACGTTCAAGGTGGCTCGTGAAAAAGTGTGTTTCTTCATGCAGGGGCTGGCACGTGCAGAAGACCACCAGGACTCCATTCTGATGCTGACGACCTGTTTCCTGGGTATGAGTAGGTGGTCAATTCAGCACACAGGACTCCAGGCGTCCGAGACAAAACCCAATGCATAAATTATTTGCAAGCTCAAGTACCAGCAATTTTTCTTTTTATGAGCCCATAACAATGTCCCCAGGGATGCGTGTATGAATTTCTGGAGATCATTGCATTTTCATAGCCTTGGCAGAGGCCAGAAGGTGCTGCTTTCGATTTGGAATGTCTCGACTCATAACTAAGAGTCATTTGGGTGGGTTTTTTTAATGTCTGATTTTTTTTCTTTTTTTTTTTTTGCATGAAATATGGATAGCCTAATCCGTGCTGAGAAGTCTTCAAGGGGGCTTTTTGGGAATGAAAATTAGACTCCGGTGCTTTCAAAAACATGTTGGGTGCCAGAGTCTGCTATCAAAGCTTCAAGCGTCTGTGTGTTCCCGTCTGTCTGCTGATTCCTGACGACGGGTTTGCAGAACTCAGATGCTCCAGGGGTTGAGGGAGATTTATTTCAGAACAAGGAGGGTGAGCCAGGCTGCAGACAAGGACCCAGGGCGGGACAGCCGGAACCCTGCCTGCTGTCTTCACAGGGCAGTTGTTGTTTGCAATACCACTGACGGGAAAACTGACCAAGTGCAGAAGGGGAACCCTGTCCCCTCTGGCAGGAGATGTCCCCCAGGTCCCGGGCACTGATTTCTGAATATTGAAGCTGGCTGTATGGGAGGAAGTGGCCGTTGAGAACAAGGACCCCAGTCTTGGAAATTTCATGGTCAAGGCGTGTAGCTGCTGTGTTTCTTGAGGCTGCCGTGAAAAAAAAGGGTCACAAACCAGGGGAATTAAACAAGAATTCCATCCTCCCTTCACCCCTGGGGAGCTTCCCTGGTGGCTCTGTGGTAAAGAATCTGCCCACAATGCAGGAGACCTGGGTTCGATCCCTGGGTCGGGAAGATCCCCTGGAGGAAATGACAACCCACTCCAGTATTCCAGGCTGGGAAATCCCCTTGACAGAGGCGCCTGGTGGGTTGCAGCCCATGGGGTCGCCAAGAGTCGGACATGATTTAGCAACTAAACCACCACCGGCATGTAACAGAAAGCAGTGTCTAATGTGCGCCGTTCATACGTGTGACATCACACATGTGTGACGTGTGTGTGCACGTCTGTAGATACACATATGATGGGCACACACAATGAACAAGCGAAATAAGGAAGCTCTCACCATCTCCAGAAACCAGAGCACCGCAGAGGTTAGTTCAGAAGACGCGGACCCAGAAGAGGCACTTCGGACCTTCCCTTCTGGCTGTTGGAACCAATCCATCTCTCAACACGAGCAATGTAATGAGAGGTCGTGTGTAAACACCACTGGGCTGTGCGTTGGGATTTCTGCACCTCTGTGTTCAGTCGCTCGTTGTGTAGGCTCTGTCGGACCCCATGCACTTTAGCCCACCAGGCTCCTCTGTCCATAGGATTCTCCGGGCAAGAATACTGGAGTGGGTAGCCATGCCCTTCTCCAGGGGATCTTTCCAACCCAGGGATCAAACCCAGAGCAATGGGGTACTACCACCCCTAAGCCATCTTCTGCACCTGGGCCAGGCTGCCTGGATGGAGGACAAGAAATGAGATTTAGAGCAGCTGAACAGCAAATATGGCGCGTGCGTGCTCCTGCACTCTACCCCATCTTTCTCTCGATCGCAAAGGAGAGACACAGACATGGAGGAGAAGGCACACGAAGTCACGGGAGGGAGGCGGCCACCAGCCCAGGGACGGACACCTGGAGCTCGCAGAAGCCGGAAGAGGCGGGAAGGAGCCTCCTCTGGAGCCTCTGCAGGGAGCGCAGCCCTGGGACCCGCTGACCTCAGATGTCTGGTCTCCAGGCCTTGGGGGGCGATGGATGGAGGTGGATTTAAGCTCCCCAGTTTGGGGGTGTTCTGTTACGGCCACCCACCTGCCACAGAGCGTGAGTGTTGGTGGCCAACTTGCCCCACAGGAGATGAAAATCCTGTCTCCCCCCGCTTCCAACCGAAGGATCAGACGTCCCTCCCCTCTGCCCCATCAGGGATGACCAGCATCTTGCTCAGAACTGAGGCACTTCCGAAACGCACCAACACTTTGGCTGCCTGATGCAAAGTCCGGGCGATAGTGAAGGACAGGGAAGCCTGGCGTGCTGCAGTCCAGGGGGTGGCAAAGAATCGGACACGACGGAGCTACTGAACATCAAGAACAGAATATAAACCCCGAGACGAACTCTGAGCCACGTGGTTTCCACCAGCCGCAAAGCAAGTCCGTTACGTCAGGCACCGCCCATCGCCACGTGCGCCTTCCGGACAGGTGGAGGAATTTGAGCTTTTTTCCTAAAAGCCACGAGAACCCCAGCACTGGGAGGTGATTAACAAGTACAGACAGGATCTAACCGGTGTTCTAGAGAATTCTGACGAAGGAGAGGAGAACAGCTTGCAGGAAAAACACCAAGAGCAGGGCGGTCATCAAGAGGAGGTGTTTGCTCTAAACCCATGGGAACAAAAATTAATACTTGAAGGAAAACTGTTTCTCTGCTCCAGGCTCTTTCGACACCCAAAGTGTTTTCCACACAGAACAATCTTCTGGTTCTCTTCAGACACTTGCTGGGTGCCCTACCATTCAGGTCAACCCTGATATGACCTGACTTCGTTCAGACCCCACTGCGGTAAAGGGCTCAGCCCCCCAGGACGCCCCCCAGTTCAACTCCAACCGCAAGGAGTGGGTCCCCAGGTCACTCACTTCTGTCCAACGTGTCTACAACCATAGGGTCCCCACGACTCTCTTCCTCATAGAACTTAGGGAACGCTAGACTTAACGTTTATCCTCAAGGGACCGACAGCCACAGGAAGAGAAGAAGGCGAGACCCGGGAGGGTCCCCAGTGCAGCAGCTTCTGTCTCCGTGGAGTCTGGGGGCAGCACGCTCCCAGCTTGTGGGTGGGTTCCCCAACCCTTGAGGCTCCCTGAACCGTGGAGCTTCCATTAGGTAAGACTGAGTAAGTTCCTGGCTGTCTGTAGCAACTCAGTCCACGACCCCTCTGCCCTCCATGGAGGCTGGGGTTGGGATGAAAAGGACCAACCCTGTAACCCCGCGGTTGGTTCCTCCGGCAGCCAGCCCCCACCTCCCAGAGCCGCCTCAGTAGCATAAGCCCAGGTGCGGCTGGGCTTGTTCTGAGTAACCAAAGATGCCATCTCACCTGCATCACTCAGCAAGTTCCTGCGGCTTCCCTGGTGGTCCAGCAGTTAGCACCCCATGCTGCCACTACCTTGGCACAGGTTCGATCCCTGGTTGGGGAACTATGATTCCCCTATGCTGCTTTGTGAGGCCAAAAAAAGAAAAGAAAAAGGAAAGAAAGAAAGATGTTTAACTGATGGACACGTCATTCACTCAAACCAATTGCAGGGGAGGGGGATAAACTTTCCTATATCCTCTTATGTTCTGACCTGCTGCTGCTGCTGCTGAGTCGCTTCAGTCGCGTCCGACTCTGTGTGACGCCATAGACAGCAGCCCACCAGGCTCCCCTGTCCCTGGGATTCTCCAGGCAAGAAGACTGGAGTCGGTTGCCATTTCCTTCTCCAATGCATGAAAGTGAAAAGTGAAAGTGAAGTCGCTCAGTCATGTCTGACTCTTAGCGACCCCATGGACTGCAGCCTACCAGGCTCCTCCATCTGAAGTGGGGTTCTGACCTGAGGGCTGCAAATTAAACTGACAAAAAAGCTTAACTGGAGAAAAAAACTTGTTTCAGATATATATAAGGTCTTCCAGAATAGAAGGTTTTTAACCTCAAGGAAGTCTGGCCTGGGGGGGGGGGGGGCGGCGTTCTATACCATTTAAACAAATGATGATCAATTTAGAAGTGACAAGACTCAGGAAATGGAGTTTTGGGGCTTCTAGGAAGGTACATTATGGGAAGTTACATATTTAGGAGAATCTAATGACTGATAAGGGTCAGTCCTATAGGAACTCAGTCTTGGAAGAACTGATGCTGAAACTGAAGCTCCAATACTTTGGCCACCTGATGCAAAGAACTGACTCACTGGAAAAGACCCTGATGCTGGGAAAGACTGAAGGCGCAAGGAGAAGGGGACGACAGAGGATGAGATGGTTGGATGGCATCACCGACTTGATGGACATGAGTTTGAGTAAACTCCGGGAGATGGTGGAGGACAGGGAGGCCTGGTGTGCTGCAGTCCACGGGGTCGCAAATACTTGGACACGACCGAGCAGCTGAACAACAACAGGAATGAAGTGGCTGGAGTGGGTGTAAGGTCGCCACAGAGAGAGAAGTGACTGAGCTTCTCCCGTGGTGAGTTGGCCACGTAGGCAGAGAGACAAAGTATGGAGAAGGAAACAGGCTTCCCCCCCGAACGAGATACCCGCCGGTTCAGCGAGCTGCAAAGCCCCTGCCAGCGAGCACTCGTGGATCGACGCCAGGCCCGAGTCACATCTTTGTAAGTCCTCGGTGGGTCAGATGAAAATGCACCCATATCCCCAGCTACTCACGGTGCAAAGTCACCTCTGGGCTTAGCTGGAGTCCTTTTTTTTTTCCCCCCTCAAAAAGTTACACTGCCCCCACCCTTTTCCTCCTCGCTGTCGTTAGCTGGGGCTGGAAAAGGCCCATAACTCTAATTGTCATTCCTGTTTCGGGGCGAGGTGGGGGGCGGGTTTCGGGAGGCGGGGCGCCCAGCCCTGTCGTGACCTTGCTCCCCGCGCCAAAGAAAAGGCTGGACTGCATCCCATTTTGCTCACTCTCATTTTCCTGCCCACTTAACAAAATTATATTCAATGAGCTGTGGGAGAAATCCACAATTACGGGCCATGTAATACAATTTCTGGTATATATTCAGGAAGGAGGTGGGGGGGAAAAAGTCCTACATTTTCTTTCATTTCTGTCAAAATCAATCAAATTGTACGAAACGGAACGTAATCTCTTAGAAAGAGAGCGCGCATTTCCAGCGAAATAAGCCTCCTCTACATGGTAACACGCACATATTTAAGAGGTGTCTGTTTTAGTTTTTTTAATCATGCCTAATTAGTTTCTTTCTTTTTTTTTTTAATCACGCACACAACGAAGGCTCTTGCCTGCATAATTTATGACATAGAGGGGCTGGTGTCAGAAATCAAATGTTGTAAATTAAAAATAACAAGTTTGAGGCGAGTGATTCAATTAAAACCCGCGAAAACATTGGATTATGCATAATTGAGAGGTTGTACGCGGGCCTGCGTGTCACGCTTGTCAGTTTGGATGGAAAGATTGGATTGGGGATGTCAGGGGTGTTTAAATCAAGTTGGTTAAAAAAAATGGGAAAACAAAGATGATATTTATTATTAACTTCCAGTTTCAAAAATGACACCAAGAGGTCTTTAAACTGAATGCTTACATGGGCAGCCTCACGTCAGCCATCAGCTGGTTGAGTGCGTGCTTCCGACTGGGGGGCCTTGAGCGTACAGGCAGGACCCCTCCGCACAGACTGTAAGAAAACCGCAGAATGCCCCGTCATCCTTTCAGTCCCACCTCTGCCGTTCCTCTGAATAATGAAGCTGTCTCTAAATACTCTTTTCCAAAACCTCGTACGCAGGGTCTTGGCAGAGACTTATGACCGTCTGGATTGCGTGGCAGTTTCCCAACCGGGAAGAGTCAACTCGTTCTATCGCAACTTGAAAAAAAAAAAAACCAGGGAGAAAGTTCTGCAGGAGGACAGATTCTCGGAAGATGGGACGATTAGCGTTGGGGGCGTCGCTGTGAAGAATGGGTTGTGGGCCCCAAGGGAGACAGGAAGGCAGGAATTTGTTCCCACCAAAGGTGATCTGGAGGGGCTCAAGGGAAAGAATCCGCCTTCACTGCAGGAGACACAGGCGACCTGGGTTCGATCCCTGGGTCTGGAAGACCCCCTGGAGGAGGGCATGGCAACCCACTCTGGTATCCTTGTCTGGAGAATCCCATGGATGGAGGAGCCTGGCAGGCTACAGTCCACGGGGTCGCAAAGAGTCGGACACAACTGGAGCGACTGAGCATGCACGGTTCTTCAGTGCCTGGTTCAGTTCACTTCAGTTCAGTTCAGTCGCTCAGTCATGTCCAACTCTTTGCAACCCCAGGAATCGCAGCACACCAGGCCTCCCTGTCCATCACCAGCTCCCAGAGTTCACTCAGACTCATGTCCGTCACATCAGTGATGCCATCCAGCCGTCTCATCCTCTGTCGTCCCCTTCTCCTCCCATGGACTGCAGCACACCAGTCTTCCCTGCCTTCATTATCTCCCAAAGTTTGCTCATATTCATGTCCATCGAGTCGCTGATGCCATCCAGCCATCTCATCCTCGGTCATGCCCTTCTCCTCCCACCTGCAGTCTTTCCCAGCATCAGAGTCTTTTCCAGTGAGTCAGCTCTTTGCATGAGGTGGCCAAAGTACTGGAGTTTCAGCTTCAGCATCATTCCTTCCAAAGAACACCCAAGACTGATCTTTAGAATGGACTGGTTGGATCTCCTTGCAGTCCAAGGGACTCTCAAGAGTCTTCTCCAACACCACACTTAGAAAGCATCAATTCTTTGGCGCTCAGCTTTCTTCACAGTCCAACTGTCACATCCATACATGACCACAGGAAAAACCATAGCCTTGACTAGACGGACGTTTGTTGGCAAAGTAATGTCTCTGCTTTTTAATATGCTGTCTAGGTTGGTCATAACTTTCTTTTCCGTAGTAGATATAATGGTCGTCTGAGTTAAATTCACCCACTCCAGTCCATTTTAGTTTGCTGTTCCTAGATTGTCGACATTCGCTCTTGCCATCTCCTGTTTGACCGCTTCCAATTTGCCTTGATTCATGGACCTGACATTCCAGGTTCCTATGTAATATTGCTTTTTACAGCATCAGACCTTGCTTCTATCACCAGTCACATCCACAACTGGGTATTGTTTTTGCTTTGGCTCCATCCCTTCATTCTTTCTGGAGTTATTTCTCCACTGATCTCCAGTAGCATATTGGGCACCTACCGACCTTGGAAGTTCCTCTTTTGGTATCCTATCATTTTGCCTTTTCATACTGTTCATGGGGTTCTCAAGGCAAGAATAGTGAAGTGGCTTGCCATTCCCTTCTCCAGTGGACCACATTCTGTCAGACCTCTCCACCATGACCTGCCCGTCTTGGGTGGCCCCACAGGGCATGGCTTAGTTTCACTGAGTTAAACAAGGCTGTGGTCCCTGTGATCAGATTGACTAGTTTTCTGTGAGTATGGTTTCAGTGTGTCTGCCCTCTTGCAACACCTACCGTCTTACTTGGGTTTCTCTTACCTTGGACGTGGGGTATCTCTTCACAGCTGCTCCAGCAAAGCACTTGGTAGAATATAAAAAGTAAAGCCTTTGGGGTCTAGAATCCTTTGTGTAAATGGGTTTTCTCACTGCAGAGTCCAGACGGCCCTGATCACTGACTATTTCAGGGCAGGTTCTCAGCGGGACTTCTGAGTGGGTGGATTCTGTGTTCCTGAAAGTGTCTGCGTTTCTGGGATGGGACCGGCAGACAGCGGTCGATGGGAAGCGCCGTCTTCAGGGGGTGAAACCTCAGACGGAGGCTCAGCTTGCCCACGGGCGGGGAAGATGCCTCCCTTGGTTGGGTTCACGAGGATGGAGCACATGGAACGCTTGAGGCTGTCGCCAGCTCTCATGTGATGAACCCAGGCTTCAGGGAGACTCCAGGTGAGGAGGTAAAGGAGGGTACAGGCGGTTTCAGGTAGAGGTGAGCTGTTGGAGTCTACCGGGCTGCCGTCCGGGGGGTCGCGAAGGGTCAGATACGCCTGAAGTGACTGTGCGCCCACACATGCACAGCCCTGAGAAGGACGTGACATCCTGAGAAGAGCCCCTGCACGTGGTATCTCCCCCCATTGATTATGTCTGCTTTCCTTTCTCCACGGAATATTTCACAGGAGGCAGGCTAGACGTCTCGCTGTCTTTGTTAGACTTTTTGTCTTAAATATCCCGTCTTTATGCTGTTACGAAAAAGCAGAGCTATCACCTTGCTGACAAAGGTCTGTATGAACAAAGCTATGGTCTTTCGAGGACTTGTGTCTAGATGTGAAAGTTGGGCTATATAGAAAGCTGAGCGCCGAAGAATTGATGCTTTCTAAGTGTGGTGCTGGAAAAGACTCTTGAGAGTCCCTTGGACTGCAAGGAGATCCAACCAGTCCATTCTAAAGGAGATCAGCCCTGGGTGTTCACTGAGAGGACTGATGCTGACGCTGCAGCTCCAGTACTTTGGCCCCCTGATGCGAAGAAAAGACCTGACTCACTAGAAAAGACCCTGATGCTGGGAAAGATTAAAAGCGGGAGGAGAAGGGGACAACAGAGGATGAGATGGTTGGATGGCATCACCAACTCAGTGGAAATGAGTGCATAAACTCTGGGGGTTGGTGATGGACAGGGAGGCCTGGCGTGCTGCAGTCCATGGGGTCACAAAGAGTCAGACACGACTCAGCGACTGAACAGCAAATGTTCTCAAAATTAGTTACTGTGACTAGGACTCACGACTACCACGAATGTTTTAAATCGATTCATTTTAAATCCAGTGATCTTGCTAAATTCTCCACATTAATTCTAATTTTTACCTGTAATTGTTAAACGGTTATATCGACATTTATATTACGCATGAGGTATGGAAGTTTTACTCCTTTTCTGGTGCATATATTTTTTATAATTTTTAGTTGTTATGTTTTTAAGTAATTTGGCTAAGACCTCCAAGACCATATTAAAATGAACTCGGGGAGAGTTGGGTCCTTACCTGGCAACTCATCTTAAGGCTCTAAGGATTCAAAGAGAAAGAGAAAGTGTTAGTCGCTCAGGCCTGTACGAGTCTCCTAGAGACCCCAAGGACTGTAGCCCACCAGGCTCCTCTGTCCATGGAATCCTCCAGGCAAGAATACTGTGGTGGGCTGCCACTTCCTTCTCCAAAAGAGAGGGAAGCCAGAGTCTTGGGTCTGGCGCCTTTAGTCCCCTTGGCCATCCTGACACAACGGTAAACGCTTTGTGCTTACAAGCTTCCAGCGTTTCACCGCTGCGTGTGACAACTGCCGTCAATCTTTCATGAACGTCTCGTCAGGTCCAGGGCAGCAGCGACTATTTCCAGCTTGTCCGGGTGTTTGTTTCTAGGTTGATTTGCTTGTTTTCATCGTGAATAAATGCCGACTGGAATCCATTTATCTGCCCTCATGGAGACAGCTGTGTGACGCTTCCCTCTTTATTCTGTAAATGTCATCATCCACTCTTCATTCTGGAGCAGGCGATGGCACCCCACTCCAGTGTTCCTGGAAAACCCCGTGGTCAGAGGAGCCTGGTGGGCTACAGTCCATGGGGTCGAAAAGAGTCAGACACGACTGAGCAACTTCCCTTTCACTTTTCACTTTCATGCATTGGAGCAGGACATGGCAACCCACTCCAGGGTTCTTACCTGGCGAATCCCAGGGACAGGGGAGCCCGGGGGGCTGCCGTCTCTGGGGTCGCACAGAGTCAGACACGACTGAGGCGACTTAGCAGCAGCAGCATTCTTCATTCTGAGAATAAAGCTCACTCAGTGTGATCTACTATCTTTTTTATATTGTTAATATTTTATTGATTATTGTTCTATTTTCACAAGAGGCATTATACTGCCTTTTTTGTTCCTAGGTGAACAAAAATGCCAGTGAACAGGCTACACCACTAACATAAAAAAGGGCTGTGACTGAATTCTCTTTTCCTAACTTCTGGAATATTTTGAGTAATATTAGCATTTTTAAATTCTTAAGTATTTGGTAGAGTATAAGGGTAAAGCCTTTTGGGTGAAGAATTCATTGCGTAAATATGTATAGTTACAGATTCTCTCTTGTGTGTGGTTGTAAAACGTTATATTTTCCATTTCTTTGGGTGTCAGCTTGTGAACTGTGTGTTTTTACAGATGTGTTCATTCTTGCTACAGTTTCAATGTTGTAGGCATAACATTTTTCATATCCCTCTCTTACGAAATTTTTAATGTTTTCAGAGTCCATAGTAAGTTCCCATTTTTTAAAAGACCTTTTCTCGATGTGGCCCCTTTTCAAAGTCTGTATTGAATCTGTCACCGTGTTGAGTTTTTATTTTTCCTCCTGCTTCAGTTTCTTGGTCTTGAGGCACGTGGCATCTCAGCTCCCCAACCAGGGATCGAACGCACACCTCCATACACTGGAAAGCAAAGTCTTAACCACTAGGCCACCAGGGAGTTCCCAATTTCCTATTTTTTGTCCTTGATTTTATCCTTCTCTGATTTCACTGATCAATATTATCAGGTTTTTCCCCATGCTGTTGCTCTTCAGATTGCAGTGTTCCAAATTAGGCATTCATTTCCCTCTTGATTAACTGAGTTTTATTATGTAATCCCCACTGATTCCTGTGGGCCATTCTTTTTCTAATTTCTTAACAGGTTGTTTTGCACAAAGATTTTTTTTTCCCCCAGATATTTTCTGGTTGTTTTTAAAGTACACATTTTATTTAGAAATATGGGAGGTTTTCGTGGTTTATTATAACGACTCTCACGACCACCATCACTCAGTTCGAGCTCATATTTCCTTTCATTATTTTTGAGAAGACTGTCCTTAATATGACAACACACTCCCGTGGGTTTTCAAAGTCTAACATTCGTTACTGTTACTTTTTTACCAGAACAATGCGAGTACCTTAGAACACGCACGGTCACTGACAATGTGAGTACCTTAGAACACTCGCGTTCACTAACAACACGAGTACCTTAGAACACGCGCGTTCACTGACAATGTGACTATCTTAGAACACGCACGGTCACTGACAATGTGAGTACCTTAGAATACTCGCTTTCACTGACAATGTGAGTACCTTAGAACACGTGCGTTCACTAACAACGCGAGTACCTTAGAACATGCACAGTCACTGACAATGTGAGTACCTTAGAACACGCGCGTTCACTTACTTACTCACCACTGTTCTCATGCCCTGTAATTCTTGCTTCATCTTAACTCCCTGAAGAGGGTGTGGTTTCATCACGCCAATATTTATTCACAGCTATCCACGCTCTCAGGCATCGTTACCACTTCCTGATAAACATTCAACTCCATTCCATGGTGCTTTTTCATATACGATTTGGATCACGCCCCTCTGACTTTAGAGCGTTTCCTTTGGTGGAAGTCTGTGGGTGGCGTATTTTGTCAACTTTTGTGCCCTGAAAAGTGCGTCGCTTTGAGCCCTTTGGGATTTTCTTGGCGGATGGCCTATTTCCCTGTCTCGTTCGAAGGAACCGTTCTGAACAGAAGGCAGGCTTCTAGGGACTAAAGGGACAGACCCCGTGAAGAGAAGCTGAGCGCGTGTCCTCAGGCTTGGTGTGTGTTTCATGCACTTCCCTGGTGGCTCAGTTGGTAAAGAATCTATCTGCCTGCAATGCACGGCGGGATACCCGGGTTCAATCCCAGGATCGGGAAGACCCCCTGCAGGAGGAAATGGCAACCCACTCCAGGATGCTTGCCTGGAGAATCCCATGAACAGAGGAGCCTGACGGGCCACAGTCCCTGGAGTCACAAAGAGTCAGACATGACTGAGCTACTGACACTTATGTTCTGTGGGTGTGGATCGCAGCAGAAACTCACATGTGATCCCACCTCGCAGGTGAGCACGACCAGGATATCCCGATAATAAGAGGGAGGGAGAGAAAAAACTCGAAGAGACAGAGAGTGAGGTGGAGACTAGACAGATACAGGGACAGAGATGGGGGTGAGAGAGAGACGGCCAAGGCATCTCAGCTTCGCAGATAACACTTCCCTGCTAGCATCCCCTGGCCAAGATTTACAGCTAGGGTGCAGTCAGACCTCGCTTCTGAGACTCAGACGCTGTCACTGCAGGCTTGGAAAGCAGGCAGATCTCTGTGCACACACAGGGGGGCTCGCTGTAAGAGGACAAGCAGAGGGTGCTCACAGATACCCCAAGACCCCAGAGTCGGACCATAAAGAAGGCTGAGCGCCAAAGAATTGATACTTTTGAACTGTGGTGCTGGAGAAGACTCTTGAGGGTCCCTTTCACTGCAAGGAGATCCAACCAGTCCATCCTAAAGGAAATCAACTCTGAATACTCATTGAAAGGACTGATGCTGAAGCTGAAAATCCAATATATTGGCAATGTGATGCGAAGAACTCACTCACTGGGAAAGACCCTGATGCTGGGAAAGATAGAAGGCAGGAGGAGAAGAGGACGACAGAGGATGAGATGGTTGGATGGCATCACCAACTCGATGGGCCTGAGTTTGAGCAAGCTCCAGGAGTTGGTGATGGACAGGGAGGCTTCGTGTGCTGCAGTCCATGGGGCTGCAAAGAATCGGACACGACTGAGGGACTTAACAGCAACAGACCCCCCGGGACAGGCGAGAAAGTGACAGGCTCACAGGTGTCAGTCCACACGCCCAGCACGTGTTTGAAGCCACCACAAACTCCTGTAGACAAAAGGGCAGCAGGTCCTTAGCAGCCTGCAAAGATGGTGAGGTCCCAATTGGGAGGCTTGGGCCTCGAGAGTTTCTCTAGCGGAGGGTGGGGGTAGGAGTGAGTGGGGGCGTCAAGATCTGTTTTCTCCTCTCACAGGCAGCCCTCCTGTGTACAGGGAGGACCCCTGCCCCCCAGCCTGCTCTCCAAGCCTGCAGTTACACTTTTTTGATTTTCAGCCTCTGCCTAGTAACGCTTAATGAGATGAGAATGGGCAACTGCCTGTCCCCCCGAGAATGGGCAACTGCCTGTCCCCCCGCCCCGCTTTGATAACCAGCAAAGGAGATTTTAGCAGATTGTTCTGTGGTGTGTTAACTCTTCCCGGGCCCTTCCAAAATCATGACCCTCTTTAAACATTTCCTGTAAACTCGCCATGCCATGGGAGGCGTCTGAAAACCCACGTGGGCGTCCCGCCCCCCCACCCCTTTCGAGCTCTGTTTCATCTCCCTTTGATGTTCGTGTGACTTGCTAAGGTTTACTCTCGGAAATCCTCACGTTTCCTCCTTGAGTAAAATCAAAGTGCGAAACGCGTTAAGCTGTAAGGGCGTCTCGAATTTCTAACCACCCCCACCCCCAACCCTCAGAGAGGAGGAGGGGAGCTTTTCATCAGGAACGGCAGGGCAACGGAGGGAAAAACGAGATGGACAGCAAAAGTGGCTGTAATTTCTGCTGTCCGTGAAATCTGGGTGTTCTGGCTGAAAGGTTAGAGGGGAGTGGAGACGCGATACCGCCCTCAAATTAAAAGCAGTTTCACGGGGCTGAAAATTGCACACACGTTGTGGCGACAAGCTTCTTTCCCTTGCCGTGAGGAAGGGATGCTGAGATTCCGTCCCGGGTCCTCCAGCGGGGAAGGACAGAGATCAGATAAAGGTCAGGATCTCAGCAATGGGGCGATTAACAAAAACCCCTTTCCCCTAAAGACTCAGATTGGAGTAAACATCGCAAAGGAGTTTCCAGGGACCAGAGGAAAACCCAGGGATGTCCCTGCTTCAGGCAACTCTAATTTCTGCAGGCTTAAGAAGACTTTCAGACCTTTTTGAGAGGAAAGAAATGTTTTTTAAAAAGGTGTGATATAATGGCAACATGAAGTATTCGTTTGGGTGTTTATTTACTTTCATGCCTGGGAATTCCAGCATTGTATTTTTTTAAACTGATTTTAATTGGAGGAAGCTGAAGCTCCAATACTTTGACCACACAATGCGAAGAACCGACTCATTGCAAAACACCCTGATGCTGGGAAAGATTGACGGCAGGAAGAGAAGGGGGCGACTGAGGATGAGACTGTTGGATGGCATCACTGACTCGATGGACGTGAGTTTGAGCAAGTTCCGAGAGCTGGTGATGGACAGGGAGGCCTGGTGTGCTGCAGTCCATGGGGTTGCAAAGAGTCAGACACGAGTGAGCGGCTAACAGACACAGAGCATGCAGGCAGTATGAGCGTTCCACCAGAACTGACCCTGAGACGCAGTGTCAGGAAGCTGTCTGCACTGACCGAAAGTAATGAATTCTCAGAAACCGATCCTGTCTGGAGTGTCCTGGGACGACTGACAAGACCTGAGGACCACGGATCACGAAATAATTGCTTACGAGAGCAGCTTCCGACGTCCAAAACTATGCCAACTACGGCAGTGTCTGGAATTCCCAAAATACAAATCAGAAAGACTTCAAAGAAAGCCCGTCTACCCACCGACAACGAGAACAGTGCTAATTAGCAACAATGCTCTTTAATCTATAAATAATAAAGTGATCCCAGAGGTCCCCAGAGAGGTGTAAAAAGAAAAAAAGAAAAAAAAAAAACATGCACACAAATGATTTCACAGACTGAGGTCAGTGCTTGACACCAACTTTGGCCAGTCCGTTGGAAATCCTGTCTGGAACTCAGTGGGAGAGACCCTTTTCAAAGGCAAAGGAAGCTTCCCCAAATTAAGGTCTATTTGAACGAGATCACCTTCACTTATGGGACGTTTCCTGGCAGCTCAGATGGTAAAGAATTTGCTTGCAGTGCAGGAGACATGGGTTCAATCCCTGGGTCGGGAAGATCCCCTGGAGGAGGGCATGGCAACCCACTCCAGTGTTCTTGGCCTGGAGAATCCCATGGACAGAGGAGCCTGGTGGGCTGCAGTCCACGGGGTTGCAAAGTAGCAGACAGGACTGAGCGACTGAACAATCACCACAATAAAATAAAAAGTCTTTTAAAAAAGGAACAAGAATAAATGCATGTCTATGTGTAACTGAACCACTTTGCTGTACACTTGAAACGAATACAGCATTGAGCATCAACTCTGTCGCTGTTGTTCCGTGGCTCGACTCTTTATGACCCCACAGACTGCTCTGCGTACTGCCGATTCAGTCACGTCTGACTCTCTGCAACCCCATGGACTGTAGCCCGCCAGGCTCCTCTATCCATGGGATTCTCCAGGCAAGAATATTGGGGTGGGTTGCCGTCCCTTCTTCCACCATGGACTGCTATACTCCAGTGTAAAATAAAAAGTTAAAAAAAGAATAAAGATGAAAAATAAAAAGGCCAGAGTGGCCCACGTAGCAGATTCTGTAAAGCTCTCAGCGGGGGTGTTGTTAGGAAAGCAAGACTGGGTCAGACCACAGAGGTCCAGGAACGGTTCACCCCATGAACCGCAGCACACCAGGCCTCCCTGTCCATCACCAACTCCCGGAGTCCACCCAAACCCATGTCCATTGAGTTGACGATGCCGTCCTACCATCTCATCCTCTGTCGTCCCCTTCTCCTCCTGCCTTCAATCTTTCCCAGCATCAGAGTTTTTCCCAGTGAGTCAGCTCTTCGCATCAGGTGGCCAGAGTATTGGAGCTTCAGCTTCAGCTTCAGTCCTTCCAATGAATATTCAGGACTGATCTCCTTTAGGATGGACTGGTTGGATCTCTTTGCACTCCAAGGGACTCTCAAGAGTCTTTTCCAACAACACAGTTCAAAAGCATGCACACCCGTGGTGGATTCACGTCAATGCATGGCAAAACCAATACAGGATTGTAAAGTAAAATAAAGTAAAAATTAAAATTAAAAATTTTTTTTAAAAAAAGCATCTATTCTTTGGCACTCAGCTTTCTTTAAGTGTGTTTTACGTGTGGGTAATTTCTGGAAAGTTCCCGGCTGTGGGAATGGCTGTACTGGGCAAAGTCAGGCAAGATCTCATCTGGCCTCACAGACCCGAGGGCTCTTTGGGAGACTTAAGATTCTGGACTTTGATTCCTTTGCCCTCCGACTGTGTCATCGTGGCGCCAGGGAGAGGAGAGGTGGGAGACGATTTGACAGTCAAGAGTGGGGAGGTGACAGTGATGTTGTAGGGAGATTAGTGCCTGGGGGAGGGGGCTGGAGTAGGAGAAACCGGAGGGGAGACCCTCAGAAAGGGGCCGCTAGCTCGCCCAGCCAGGAGGTGCTCACAGCCAGGAAACTGTTCTTGCTTGGGCTGAGTGGCCACCACCAATGTAAAGAAAACACACCCCAGAGGTCTTTGAAAGCCTCGTTTGCTCGCTGCCTCCCAGGGAATGAGAGTGTTTATTTTACAAACACAAAGGGTAAGGACCTTCATTCAGAAGCCATTCTGCAAAGCACCGAAAGTGAAGCTGAAGGGCAGACGGCAGTGCAGTTAAAACGTTTCTAGGTACCAGCTGAGCTGTTAGGTTCCTGGAGCCTGGGGATGCATTGGACACAAAATAGGTGGATAGATGGATAGATACACAGAGAGATGATAAAGATAGAGGGATTGATTGATGATAAACATAGATGATAAAGATAGGTTGATAGAAGATAAAGACAGGCAAATACATAGATGATCAGTTCAGTTCAGTCGCTCAGTCGTGTCCGACTCTTTGCGACCCCATGAATCGCAGCACGCCAGGCCTCCCTATCCATCACCAACTCCCGGAGTTCACTCAGATTCACGTCCATCAAGTCGGTGATGCCATCCAGCCATCTCATCCTCGGTCATCCCCTTCTCCTCCTGCCCCCAATCCCTCCCAGCATCAGAGTCTTTTCCAATGAGTCAACTCTTCGCATGACGTGGCCAAAGTACTGGAGTTTCAGCTTTAGCATCACTCCTTCCAAAGATAGAGGGAGACAATAAAGACAGATAAATAAATAGCTTGAAAGATGATAAAGAGAGATGATAAAGATCGATTGCTTGACTGGTAGACGATATTGGTATTATCAATACAGATATAGATGGATAGATACTCTAGTATTAGGATTTAACAGATAAAGATAGATTGATAGATGATAAGATATACTGATAGATGACTAAAATAGATTGATAGATGATCTAGATAGATGATAAAGATGATTGATTGATTGATTGACTGCTAGATGATATTGATAGATAAATACAGAGACAGATAGATAGATAAATGGATAGATATTCTAGTGTTGGGATCTAACAGAATATTATGGAAACAAAACAACAAGTAAGTAATTGTTAGTCGCTCAGTCGCGCCCAACACTTTGGGACCCCGTGGACTGCAGCCCACCAGGCTCCTCTGTCCATGGGATTCTCCAGGCGAGGATACTGGAGTGGGTTGCCATTTCCTTCTCCAGGGGATCTTCCCAACCCAGGCATCGAACCCAGGTCTCCTGCATTGCAGGCAGATTCTTTACTGACTGAGCTACAGGGACTTAAGCGAGATGACTGTCTCTTTCTCTCTGATGTGACAGGAAGCCAGAGTGAGCCGTCCAGGGTTGCTATGGAGACCCAGGATGTCAGGCACCCTCCACGGTGTGGCTCCAGCATCCTCAGTGTGTGACTTGCTACTCGTGGTCCAATGTAGCTGCGTGGCCTCCAGCCCTCGTGCCTGCATTCCAGCCAACGGGAAGAGAGGAGAGAACAGCTCACACTTGCTCTTCAGAAAGTCTCTTGAGAGTCCCTTGGACAGCAAGGAGATCAAACCAGTCCATCCTAAAGGAAATCAGTCCTGAATATTCACCGAAAGGACTGATGCTGAAGCTGAAGCTCCAATACTTTGGCCACCTGATGGGAAGAGATGACTCAGTGGAAAAGACCCTGATGAAGGTGGGAGGAGAAGGGGTCGACAGAGGATGAGATTGTTGGATGGCACCATTGACTCGATGGACATGAGTTTGAGCAATCCCAGGAGATGGTGAAGGACAGGGAAGCCTGGCGTGCTGCAGTCCATGGGTCTGCAAAGAGTTGGACACGACTGAGTGGCTAACACTTTCACTTTCACTCATAACGTAAAGTTTACCACGTTAACCAGAGTAGACAAGTCAGGGGCGTTTAGTGCTTTGGCGATTTTTCACCAGCACCACCTCTGTCTGGTTTCAGAGCCTTCTCAGGCCCTCAGAAGCAGACTCTGAGCCCATGAGCTATCACGCCGCCTCCCCCAGCCCCCTCGCCACGAGCCCCATCCTGCCTCCACGCTCGCCTGTTCTTGCCATTCCCCGTCAATGTCATCACACTGCCTGTGTTCTTCTGGGTCTGCCTCTTACACGCTTTCAGCTGTCAGCTTTTCAAATCACAGGAAACCAACACCCCATTCTCAGAAGGTTCTAGCTTTGCAAAATGGAGAGGTGGTCCCCAATCTGGGTGGGGGTATTCCACGTCCAATCCAGGGAGCAAGGCATCTCATCACCTTTGAAAAATTAGTGTTTGTGCTTTCCCCAAGATTATGCTTTTTTTTTTTTTTTTCAGTTAAATGATCCCCATCCCATGATATCATTTGCTAAGTTCCTTCAGTCATGTCTGACTCTTTGCGATACCATGGACTGCAGCCCACCAGGCTCCCCTGTCCATGGATTCTCCAGGCAAGAGTCCTGGAGTGGGTTGCCATTTCCTGCTCCAGGAGATCCTCCAGACTCAGGGATTGAACCCACGCCTCCTGCATCTCTGGCGCTGCAGGCGGATTCTTTACTGCTAAGCCACCGGGGAAGTCCTGTTCAATGGAAACAGTTTCGAATCACTTCTGACAGTGTTCTGCGAAAATAGCCACTTGTCTTTTTTCAAATCATTGCACTTATTTTTCTGATTGATTCATTTCCTAATGTCGCTGCACCAACCTGAACCTCTTCTCTGAATAAACCGATTGTGTCTCTGTATATATTTCTTTTAATGAGATCAATATTTTTAAAGATTTTTTTTTAATGTGGACCATTTTCAAAGTCTTTATTGTATTTGTTACAATACTGCTTCTGTTCTCCGTTCTTAGTTCTTTTGCCCGTAAGGCACGTGGAACCTTAGCTTCCCAACCAGGGATCAAACCCACAGCCCCTGCGTTGGAAGGTGAAGTCTTCACCACTGAATCTCCAGGAAAGTCCCAAGTTCAATATTTTTAGGTTGAGAAACTCTAGAAAGTTCATAAATAAGCCAAGACATTTTACTGTGCAAGCCACTTGTGGTGACTGGCTCCATTCAACACCAGTTCATCATCATTATTATTTTTTTTTCATCAACATCCGTTCATTTTTTTCCACCCAACACTGCTGGTTTGTTCAGCAGACAGGTTGAGCATCTTAGAAATAAATGGTTGCGGATTTAGCCAGCTGGACACAGAGCAGTGCTTCTTCCAGGGTGAGCAGCCAGCCCCGCCCACTGCGTGGTCCGGGGATTTCAAAAACACTGAAAGTGCTGGTCACTCAGTCATGTCTGACTCTTTGCAACCCCATGGGCTGTGGCCCACCAGGTTCTTCTGTCCTTGAAATTCTCCAGGCGAGAATACTGGAGTGGGTTACCATCCCCTCCTCCAGGGATCCAGGGATTGAACCTGGATCTCCCACGCTGCAGGCAGATTCTTTACCATCTGGGCCACCAGGGAGCAATCAAACAAGCACAATGGCTCTGGAAGCTCAGTGCAGGGATAAGGAAGCATCTTTACCCAAAGGGCTCAAGATTTGCAGAAAGCAGAGAGAATCCCACAGGGGAGACCAAGGTGGGATTTTGAATAGTCTAAGCCAAGGGAATGATGCTTAAGCTGAAACTCCAGTACTTTGGCCACCTCATGCAAAGAGTTGACTCATTGGAAAAGACTCTGATGCTGGGAGGGATTGGGGGCAGGAGGAGAAGGGGACGACCGAGGATGAGATGGCTGGATGGCATCACTGACTTGATGGATGTGAATCTGAGTGAACTCCAGGAGTTGGTGATGGACAGGGAGGCCTGTCGTGCTGCGATTCATGGGGTTGCAAAGAGTCGGACACGACTGAGCGACTGAACTGAACTGAAGCCAAAACTGGGAAAGGAGTACATCAAGGCTGTATATTGTCACCCTGCTTATTTAACTTCTATGCAGAGTACATCATGCGAAATGCCAGGCTGGATGAAGCACAGGCTGGAATCCAGATTGCCGGGAGAAATATCAATAACCTCAGATATGGAGCGGACACCACCCTCATGGCAGAAGGTGAAGAACTAAAGGGCCTCTTGATGAAAGTGAAAGAGGGCAGTGAAAAAGCTGGGCTGTAGCTCAACATTCAGAAAACTAAGATCATGGCATGCGTGACATTGTTCATGTCCCATCACTTCATGGCAAATAGATGGGGAAACAGTGGAAACAGTGGCAGACTTTATTCTCATGGGCTCCAAAATCACTGCAGATGGTGACTGCAGCCATGAAATTAAAAGATACTTGCTCCTTGGAAGAAAAGCTATGACAAACATAGTCAGCATATTTAAAAGCAGAGACATTACTTTGCCAACAAATGTCCGTCTAGTCAAAGCTATGGTTTTGTCAGTGGTCAATAGGGATGTGAGAGTTGGACCATAAAGAAAGCTGAGTGTCAAAGAACTGAAGCTTTGGAACTGTGGAGCTGGAGGAGACTCTTGAGAGTCCCTTGGACTGCAAGGAGATCCAAGCAGTCTATCCTAAAGGAAATCAGTCCTAAATATTCATTGAAAGGACTGAAGCTAAAGCTGAAGCTCCAATCATTTGGCCACCTGATGCGACGAGCTGACCCATGTGAAAAGACCCTGATGCTGGGAGGGACTGGGGGCAGGAGGAGAAGGGTGCGACAGAGGATGAGATGGCTGGGTGGCATCCCTGACTCAACTGGACATGAATCTGGACAAGCTCTGGGAGCTGGTGATGGACAGGGAAGCCTGGAATACTGCAATCCATGGGGTCGCAAAGAGTCGGACATGACTGAGAGACTGAACCGAATTGAACTGAAGTCCACTGAAAGCTTCGAACGCTCTTTCTTGCGTCAGGCCTGCAGGGTCCCTTTGGGAGTATCCTGAGACTTCACAGACAGGCCTCCACGCAGCCAACTCCCTCCCCCTGCCCCTTCTTCCCTCGCGGGGAGGGGTGGGGGACGCATGTGGGCAGAGTCCGTTCCGGCCCCCAGCAATTTCAGGGTGAGTAATTTCCGAGCACGCAATTATAAGTGACTCCAAGACCAAGTGGTCCCTGAAGCACTATGGAGAGGCCTGGATCCCGCCTGTAATTGCATCCAGATCTTAACCTCAGTGTGGCCTGTGTCCTGGCTGTGACCCGGGGCCCCCCGCTCCATGCTCCGACATATGGGAGGATTTTGAAAGCTGATTGCTGCGAGCTGATGAAGGGGAGTTATGCAGCATTTCAGAAAGGCCCTCCAACAGCTGCTCCGAGAGAGCATCCCTGCCCAGTTAAGCTCAGCCTTGTCCCTCGAAAGTGATGCCCCCTGGGGTGCAGCAGAGGTAAGAGCTGGAGTGGGGCAAGGGTGAAATGTGGTCAAACAAACAAACAAAAAATTCTTACTGTTTCCAAAAGGTGGGAGCAAGAGGGGGAGATGGAGGAGGTGGAAGAGATGGAGGAGGAAATGGAGGAGGAGAAGGCGGAGGAGGAGGAGATGGAGGAGAAGGCGGAGGAGATGGAGGAGGGGAAGGAGGAGGAGATGGAGGAGGAGATGGAGAAGGAAGGGGAGATGGAGGAGAAGATGGGGGAGATGGAGGAGATGGAGGAGGAGGAGGAGATGGAGGAGAAGGCGGAGGAGATGGAGGAGGAGATGGAGGAGGGGAAGGAGGAGGAGATGGAGGAGAAGGAGGAGGATGGAGGAGGAGAAGGCGGAGGAGGAGATGGAGGAGGAGGAGATGGAGGAGGGGCAGGAGGAGGAGATGGAGAAGGAAGGGGAGATGGAGGAGAAGATGGGGGAGATGGAGGAGATGGAGGAGGAGGAGGATGGAGGAGGAGAAGGAGGAGATGGAGGAGGAGATGGAGGAGGAGGAGAAGATGGAGCAGATGGAGGAGATGGAGGAGGAGATGGAGAAGGAAGGGGAGATGGAGGAGAAGATGGGGGAGATGGAGGAGGAGATGGGGGAGAAGGAGGAGGAGATGGAGGAGGAGGAGATGGAGATGGAGGAGGAGATGGACGAGGAGAAGGGGAGAAGGAGGAGGAGATGGGGGAGATGGAGGAGATGGAGGAGGAGATGGATGAGGAGAAGGAGAGATGGAGGAGAAGATGGGGGAGATGGAGGAGGTGGAGGAGGAGAAGGTGGAGGAGATGGAGGAGGAGATGGAGGAGGGGAAGGAAGAGGAGGAGATGGAGGAGGAGGAGATGGAGGAGGAGATGGACGAGGAGAAGGGGAGAAGGAGGAGGAGATGGGGAGATGGAGGAGGAGATGGAGAAGGGAGGGGAGATGGAGGAGGAGAAGATGGGGGAGATGGAGGAGATGGAGGAGGAGGAGGAGGAGCTGGAGGAGGAGATGGAGGAGGAAATGGAGGAGGAGATGGAGGAGGAGGAGATGGAGGAGGAGGAGAAGATGGAGCAGATGGAGGAGATGGAGGAGGAGATGGAGGAGGAGATGGAGAAGGAAGGGGAGATGGAGGAGGAGATGGATGAGGAGAAGGAGAGATGGAGGAGAAGATGGGGGAGATGGAGGAGGAGATGGGGGAGAAGGAGGAGGAGATGGAGGAGGAGGAGGAGATGGAGGAGGAGATGGATGAGGAGAAGGAGAGATGGAGGAGAAGATGGGGGAGATGGGGGAGATGGAGAAGGAGGAGGAGATGGAGGAGGAGATGGATGAGGAGAAGGAGAGATGGAGGAGAAGATGGGGGAGATGGAGGAGGAGATGGGGGAGAAGGAGAGATGGAGGAGAAGATGGGGGAGATGGAGGAGATGGAGGAGGAGGAGGAGATGGAGGAGGAGATGGAGGAGGAGGAGAGATGGAGGAGGAGATGGGGGAGATGGAGGAGGGGACCGTGGTGCCGTGAAGGGAGATGGCTGATGGGGAAGCAGTGCCTGCTTGCCGTCCGCACTCCTTGCCTTGTGGCTCCGTTAAGCCACCACCTCCCTTCGTCTCTTCTTGGTTTCTCCTCTGTGCCCCTGTCTGTGACCAATCTCCCCCTCTTACAAGGACCCCAATCATATGGAATTAGAACCCCCCCATGACCCCATTCTGCATCAGTCATCTTTACAGAGACCCCCATCTCCAAACGGAGTCCCCTCCTGACGTTCTGGGGATGAGAGCTTCTCCATATGCATGTGGGGGTCACAGGATCCACCCCCCTGGAGGGCGTCCAGGGCGCAGACACTGGCAGCTGCGTGAGAGGCTGCCCCCCGCTCGTCGGCGATGGCGGGAGTTCCAAGTGTGAACACCGATATGTGGGCCAGGAGCTTCGCTGGGAGAACCATATGGGTCAGAGACCAGATGTCGGAGTGTGAAGATCCCACGCCAGTGGGTTGAGGGTCTTGAAGAAGGAGACAGATCTGGACTGTTCTCAAAGTGAGAAAGCAGACAGCCCTTCTTTGGGCTTTTTTTTCCATTCTTTTTTTTTTTTTTCCCTATGCTCTGTAGGCAAAGAGCTGGCTCATTGGAAAAGACCCTGATGCTGGGAAAGATTGAGGGCAGGAGGAGAAGTGGGTGGCAGAGGATGAGACGGTTGGATGGCATCACTGACTCGACGGACACGAGTTTGAGCAAGCTCTGGGAGATGGTGAAGGGCAGGGAAGCCTGGTGCGCTGCAGTCCATGGGGTGGCAGAGAGGCAGACACGACTGACCAACTGAACAAAAACAACGCCAAGTCAGAAGGCTATTTGCAGAGACCTGAGATCCTTCCCGATTTTTCAGACCTGGACCAATACACTCACTTTTTCTTAATGCTGTATTTAATGTTAATATTTTTGATGGTAAAATGCACCACACAGTTATATCCTGTAAAATATACCTTCTGGTATATAAAATATACCATAAACTTTAGCACTGAAACTGTTTTTAACTGTATAACTTCGCTGCATTAACATTCACGCTGTTGCGTAACCTTCCGCACCATCTGTCTCCAGAAATTTCTCGTCTTCCCAAAATGAAACTCTGTCCCCACTGAATGCTGTTTCGTCACGCCTCTCCCCTGTCCCAGATGGCCACTCTTCTGGTTTTTGTCTCTGTGGATCTTAAGACTCCTGGGCCCCCTTGTAAGTGAAATCATGTACTATTTGTCCTTTGGCCCGTCTGACATTTCATTCAGCATCACGTCCTCAAGGTACATCCACATGGTAGGCATGCGTGCTGAGTCACTTCAGTCACGTCCGAGTCTTTGCGACCCCGAGGACTGCAGCCCACCGGGCTCCTCTATCCACAGGATTCTCCAGGCAAGAACACTGGAGGGGGCTGCATGCCCTCCTCCAGGGGATCTTCATGCCCCAGGGATCGAACATGCGTCTCTTAAGTCTCCTGTATTGGCAGGTGGGTTCTTTACCACTATCACCACCTGTAAAGCATCTGTACTCCAATAATTAAATTAAAAACAAAAAATAGGAAACAAACAAAAAAAAACCAACATAGGAATTCCCTGGCAGTCCACTGGTTCAGACGCTGAACTTTCATTGTTGATGGTATCTATTTGATCCCTGGTTGTTGGGGAATTAAGATTCCGAAAGTTGCACGATGCCGCCAAACACACACACAAACTGAAAAATGGGCGAAGTACCTGAATTTGTCTTTCTCTGAAGAAGATATATGAGCAACTAAGAAGCACATGAAAAGATGCTGATCAATTCGTACGGCAGAAAGCAGCGCAATACTGCAAAGCAATTATCCTCCAATTAAAAATCAATCGTTTTCTCAAAAGGTGCTCACCATCATTAGCTATTAAAGAAATGCAAGTCAAAACCGCTGTGAGATGCCACTTCACATCCGTTCAGGATGGCTATTGCCAGAAACCAAAATCAAACAAGAAGGGTTCTCCATGTTGAGAGCGTGGAGCAAGGGGCACCTTTGTGCACTGCGGGGGGGACGCAACATGGAGCAGCCCCTGTGGGAGATGGGGGGACTGTCCTCAGAGCACTAAGCTCAGAACGACCAGGTGGTCCGGACACTGTCCTGGGTGCACGCCTTCTGAGTGGGGACTTGCACATTTATTTGTACACCTATGGTCCCAGCAGAGCCAAGAGTTAAATGCAACCCAAGTGCCCATTGATGGGTGGCTGGCTGGATATGTGGATGGCTGGATGGATGAATATATGATGGATAGATAGTGGATGATGGATGGATGGTTGGGTAGATACATGGATGGATGGATGGATGGAAGGATGTGTGGATGGATGGATGAGGATGGATAGATGGATGGATGGCTACATAATGGATTAATGGGTGGATGGATGATGGACGGATACATGATGGATGGATAGATGGATGGATAGTGGATGATGGATGGATGGATGGATGGATGACGGATGGATGGTTGGGTAGATACATGGATGGATGGATGGATGGAAGGATGGGTGATGGATGGATAATGGATGACGGATGGGTGGATAGATGATGGATGGACGGCTGGGTAGATGCATGTATACACAGACGGACGGATGGATGGACATAACAGTGTGGTCCATGCACACAGTGGAATATCATTCAGCCTGAAAAAGGAAGGGAACTCTGACACCTACTACTTCATGGATGCCCGGAGAAGGACATAGCAACCCACTCCAGTGTTCTTACCTGGAAAATTCCATAGATAGAGAAGCCTGGCGGGCTACCGTCCATGGGATTGCAAAGAGTCGGCCACGACTGGAGTGACTTAGCATGCATATCATTGGAGTATAATAGTTTCAGAATGTTCTATTGGTTTCTTCTGCACAACATGAGAATCAGCCATGTATACACAAATCACCTTCCTCTCGAGCCTCCCTCCTACTTATCGACTGAGCAAGCTTTTGGTTAAGACACAAAAATATGGCTTGCAAAAAGGCCCACTACGCCAGCATCAGTGTGGCTCTGCGTCAGAGAACCAGAAATACGAGTTATCAATTTAAGCCGGTCAGTAAGAAGGTAAGCCCTTGCAGTTGCCACTCATGGGTGGAAATGTGAAGACCCCTCCCCAACACTCTCATCTGACACTGAAGGTTCTGGCGGCGGGGGGGGGGGGTGTATTTATTTCCTTTAATGCTGTACATGGACACATACAAAAGAAAGAGAAATTTTATTTATGACGACTTCTATTGCGTCTTCACTGAGCTATGACCCAAGGGCCATGTATCTTGAGTCCTCTATGATGGCGGGGGAGCATGGAACATACTCCCACTTTCCAGAGAGACACGGGAGACACGAAAAGGTCTGATGACTGATGCCCACTGTAAAGTGTCCAGGCTGATACCGGACAAGTGAAAGTGCTAATCACTCAGTCATGTCCGACTCTTTGTGACCCCATGGACTGTAGACCCACCAGGCTCCTCCATCCATGGGATTCTCCAGGCAAGAACACGGGAGTGGGTTGCCATGCCCTCCTCCAGGGGGTCTTCCTGACCCAGGGATCAAACCCACGTCTTCTGCATTGGCAGGCAGATTCTTTACCAGTGAGCCACGAGGGACTGGATCCTAGGGAATTTTCCTCGACGGACATTATTTTTTTCTCAGTGCATCCAAAATGATCTCCATCCTGAAGTTATCTGGAAAGAAAATGTTATGTTCACAGCTATGGAGAAAAGATAACACTTGTCTTTCTACGGAGGGACTAATATTTATATAGCCCTTTTATATTAAAATTTCAGCTCAGTCCCCAGACAGCCGAGAGACATTTCAGAGAAGCGCGCCGGCATTTTAAGGAAGAGGCTCGGGAACTTCAGAGGCATAGAAGGGGACTGCCCAAGGCGATTCAGAGGGTGAGTTGTAACGCTCAGGAGACTCACAAGTTCTAAGTCTAAAAATCGAGGCTTATTGAGTCATTCTGTTCCCTACACCCGACCTCTTATCTGTTCCTCCTCCATGAAAACCACTGTGATTCAGAGGGACACTACGGTCCTTACGAAGCAGCGCCTCAGCAGGAAAGAACCCGCCTGCCAGTGCAGAAGACGCAGGTTCCATCCCTGGGTCGGGAAGACCCCCTGGAGAAGGGGATGGCCCCCCACGCCAGTTATTTTGGCCTGGGGAATCCCGTGGGCAGAGGAACCTGGCGGGTTACGGTTTTGTGGAGTTGCGAAAGGGTCAGACAGGATTACAACCACACATTGTCCTTACAATTTTACAAAAATGACGGATGCCCCCTGACACGTTCACGGGCTCTTTGCTGAGTCCTGCAAAAGGGTGAGAGGGTGATGGTTGGAGCGCCCCTGCGTTTCAGCGTCACAAACGCCACGGCTGTTAATCAGGGCTCACAGATTCCGGAGAGTTTTGGCAAAGCATCCCTGTTTGCTCATTCCTCATCATCCGTGAAGCAAAACGGACGTTTCAAGCCACGTTTTAAAGGATTAGTGTGTTTACTCAAACAGAGGTTAAGCCCCAAATGGAAGTGGTTGGAAAATGCTTCCAAGTCCTATAGCTCTCACAGCGCTGCAAGCATTATGCCAAGCCAGACAGAGACGGTGTTTTCTCCAAAGCCCTTCTGGACCTGGAAGTTGAGGAGAACCAAGTGGGCCACGTTAGGAACTTTGTGTGGCCTCCTGTTGCCATTCAGCCGCTCAGTCGCGTCCGACTCTCTGCGACCCCACGGACTGCAGCCCGCCAGGCCGCCCTGTCCATCCCCAACTCCCGGAGCTTGCTCAAACTCATGTCCATGGAGTCGGTGATGCCATCCAGCCATCTCATCCTCTGTCGTCCCCTTCTCCTCCTGTCTTCAATCATTCCCAGCATCAGGGTCTTTTCCAGTGAGTCAGTTCTTCACATCAGGTGGCCAAAGCTGAAGCTCCTGAGCTCCAGCTTGAGCATCAGTCCTTCCAGTGAATATTCAGGGTTGATTTCCTTTAGTTTTGACTTGTTTGATCTCCTTGCTGTCCAAGGAACTCCCAAGAGTCTTCTCCAAAACCACAGTTCAAAAGCAGCAATTCTTTGGCCTTCAGCCTTCTTTACGCCCAACTCTCATATCCGTACATGACTACTGGAAACTACGGCCGTTCGATGAAGAGTCGCTTTGGGGAAGTGAAGGTCCGTGATCCAATCAGTGCTGGCTCGTGAAAAGACCGAGACTAGTCAGGGAAATCACAGGACTGGATTTGCAGGTCAAACCTACAGCCAAAGAATCTTCAGATGAAAGTGTTGTCTCTGCTGCTGGGTCAGTATCACTTGTCAGGATGCATCAATATGGGCTTTCCAGGCAAATGGGGAGTGATACGAACGCACATCGAAGATGACTATCGTGGGCGTTCCGATCTCCATGAATTCGTGGCACGGTTAAGAGGTAATAGAGACTCTGGTCTCCACACGAAGTGCTCTTGTTGAATTTATTTACTTTTGTTTATTTGACCACACCAGGTCTTGGTTGCGGGATGTGGGATCATCGATCTTCGCTGAGGCGTGAGCGACCTTCAGCTGTGCTGTACAGGAACCAGGAGCTTCCCACTTGGCACTAGTGGTAAAGAACTGCTTGCCAACGCAGGACACTAAGAGACGCAGGTTCGATCCCTGGGTCGGGAAGATCCCCTGGAGGACCTCTTTGAGACCCACTCCAGCCCCAACCCACTGAGAGGCAGGGCAACCCACTCCAGTCTTCCTGCCTGGAGAATCCCCTGGACAGAGGAGCCTGGCGGGCTACAGTCCATAGCGTCACAGAGTCAGGCACAACTGACTCCGTGTCAACTTAGCATGCATGTGGGATCTAGCGTTCTGACCAGGTGTCAAATTCGGGCTCCCTGTGCTGGGAGCGAAGTGTCTTAGCCACTGGACCAGCAGAGAGGTCCCTGCAAAGCCGAGGTTTAAGAGAAAGCAATAATAATTTCCCAGAAAGCGAATAGAGGGCGCAAACCTCTGCAACGAGAACCATCCTTCCGTCTTCCTGGAGAGCACCTCCGTGGACTGCGGTACGGGAGCAAGCCCCATCTTTGTCTGCGGCCAGCTGCTTGCAGGAAGCCTGCCTTCCCTGTATCGCAAGGCAAGAGCAAATCTGGCTTCACGTTGGAATCTGTTTCTTTTCACTTCAGCCTTTACCTTCCACTGCTTTTATATCTTTCTTGTAAGATAAGAATGTTGCCTGTAGCCCGAAATTTACAGAAGAGCCCATTCTCAAGACTCTGATCATTAACAAGTGTAACAAGTTTCCATTCATATGGGATAAGAGGTGACAGAACACAGAATAACATGTGTCTCGTTGGAGGTTTACAGGAACGTCTTGACCTGACCTACGTGGACAGTTGCAGGAACCAAGGATTCCAGCCCCGAAGTGTTTGCAACAAGAGCCACACCGTCTCCCCGTTATGGTGTCAAAGAAGCCTGAATTCAGTCTTGGGGACAATGGCTCTTTGGGACGCTAGTCCACCATCTCCTCAGCCTGCTGTTTCTGAACAAAGGGCTCTGTTCCTTGCCCCAGCAACGTGTCTCTCCGTTTTTACCTGCCTATTGCATGGTTAGCTGTACAGGCCTGGACTCAGGAACACCTGTTTCTGTCATAAATTAGCGTGTTAATTACATGCACAGGGCTGTCTATTTGCGAGGTGTGGGAGTGAAGGCCTCCGGCTGGGATTTCCAGAGATCCTGTTGCTGACTTGCTCAGGAGAAGTGTTTCACAGCCCGTCTTAATGTGCTCCTGAAAGCGAGCGACAGACGTTTTAACATCTGCACAGCTGCAGACATGTGTGGAGCACGGTTTCCTTTGCTGGCGAGGACGAGATTCATTTTCGACGTGTCCACGGTTGCCTCGACACCACCCAGCAGGCACCCCATTGGAGTAGCCTGACCGCTTTGCTACTTTTTATTGCTTTTTTTTTTAATTTAAATAAACCTCTGTTCGAAAATAGACTCCGACATTCTGTGTCACAGACTGAATCTGTTCCCAATTTCTTGTCCAAACAATGAAAAATATACAAGCGCATTTTCCCCGGGACCCCTTCTGACCTTTTCAAAGGGAAACGGCACCCGGCGCAGAGGTTGATGCTTTCTGGATGTTTGATCTGAAGTGGAAGCCACCTGTTTCCACAACTCATTGGCTAACATTTGACTATGCTCCCCAAAGTGGGGCTTTGCAAAACTGACATCCCAGAAGGCTGTAGATCTAAGCTTAGGAAAACAGACAAAGATTTTCTGAAGTGTTTAAATGACTTCTGCTAATTTGATGGTGTTGACTATGGAGATAATCGGTACCAAAGTGAAGTGGGCGCTTATATCATTAGACATATTCCCCAGATCCTTAGAAGTAGAAATTCTCTGTGTGTGTGTTTAGATAGAAAGAGGGGGAACGACATAGTCGATCCATAGACAGAAATTAGATGAAATAGATGACAGAGATAGAGAAATTTAGATGATTAGTTGATAGAACATGATAGGTACATAGGTGATAGAGAGGGATAGATACCTGATAGACAGATGATGTGAAACATAAATGATGGATCACAGTGAGAGAGAAGACGCAGAGATGACAGGTAGGTTGATGCAGGATAGATATGAAAGATATATGGACCATAGTCAGATAGAAAGATAAATGCCTCATGATCAATCAATTGAAAGATGTTTGATACATAGCTCGATGGGAAGAGAGAAAGCTAGCTAGCTGGCCAGGTGGCCCCCTGGATGGTAGCCCACCCAGCTCCTCTGTCCATGGGATTCTCCAGATAAAAATACTGGAGTGGGTAGCCATGCCCTTCTCCAGGAGATCTTCCCAACCCCACAGGAGGACGGCATAGGAACCCTCTCTAGTGTTCTCGCCTGCAGAATCCCATGGACAGAGGAGCCTGGAAGGCTACATTCTGTAGGGTCGCTGAGACTCGGACACGAGTAAGTGGCTAATACTTTCTACTTTCCACCTAGTAGAGCTCACCGTAGCTGGGTCAGGCTGGCGGGGGGGAAGGGGCGTTTGTACTTCTCCATCTCAGGATGCCTCTGGCCAGCACATCTCGCAACTGATGAACAAACGTAGGAAAAAATAACAGCAAGTAATGCCCAGCAGCAGCGTGGTGTGAATCCTCAGGTGTTCCATTCACGGCCACTGTTCTCAAACCGTGTTGACCGAAGGCCGCTAAGCTTTGTTTGCAAAGCACCCAGAGCCTCTGGCCTTCCCGGTGAATTCCACGTCCTTCTGTTGCCCTGTAGACACCCGTCAGGTGCGCCTGGGGGAGACCCCCCTGGAATTCCTCCACTCGGGACCTCGAAGCCGGAAACAGCATCAAAGCTGCCCCACGGAACAGGCGGGGGCCCTCCCCCTGCCTCTCCCAGAGGCCCCGAGGTGCTGTGCAGTCCGGCCCTGGTGGAAAATAAACTTGTTAATACGACCGGGATCAACCGGCAGGCTTCTCTCTGTGATACATTCACGCAAATTGGATGTAATTGGCTCAACGGAATTCCAAGCAAGTCCTGGCCCGACCTTCTGCCTCATGCTCTGCCGGCTCGGCGGGGAGAGCTGGAGCTCATGACATCATGCAGGCAGTCGGCACGTGTTTATACAGTTCGTCGTCATTCTGTCCGTACCTTCTGGAGGCTGGAGAACTTGCCTCTGGCATCCCTGTGAAGTCGGGGACGTGAGAATCGCATGCGGGACGCATGATGTGTGTGTGTGTGTGTGGTGGGGATATGCATGTGTGTGTGTGGAGGGGATATGTGTGTGTGCGTGTGTGGAGGGGATATGCGTGTGTGTGTGGAGGGGATATGCGTGTGTGTGTGCTAAGGGTGTGTCTGTGGTGAGTGTGGGTCTGGGTACTGAGGGCTGTTTGTGTCTGTGTGTGTGGTGGGAATATGTATCTATATGTGTGTATGGAGCAGGTGTGTGTGTGTCTGGAGGGGACATGCGTGTGTGTGTGTGTGTGGTGGAGATGTGTCTGTGATGAGTGTGGTCTGTGTACTGAGTGGTGTGTGTGTCTGTGTGTGTCTGTGTGTGTGCGTGTGGTGGAGATGTGTCTGTGGTGAGTGTGGTCTGAGTAGTGAGGGTTGTGTGTGTGTGTGTGTGTGTGTGTGTGTGGTGGAGGTGTGTCTGCGGTGAGTGAGGTCTGTGTACTGAGTGTTGTGTGTCTGTGTGTGTGTGTGTGGTGGAGGTGTGCCTGTGGTGAGTGTGGTCTGTGTACTGAGTGGTGTGTGTGTGTGTGTGTGTGTGGTGGAGATGTGTCTGTGGTGAGTGAGGTCTGTGTACTGAGTGGTGTGTGTGTCTGTGTGTGTGTGTGTGTGTGTGTGTGGTGATGTGTCTGCGGTGAATGTGGTCTGTGTACTGAGTGTTGTGTGTGTGTGTGTGTGTGTGTGTGGTGGAGATGTGTCTGTGGTGAGTGAGGTCTGTGTACTGAGTGTTGTGTGTGTGTGTGTGTGTGTGTGTGTGTGTGGTGGAGATGTGTCTGCAGTGAGTGAGGTCTGTGTACTGAGTGTTGTGTGTGTGTGTGTGTGTGTGTGGTGAAGATGTGTCTGTGGTGAGTGCGGTCTGAGTAGTGAGGGTTGTGTGTGTGTGTGTGTGTGTGTGTGTGTGTGTGGTGGAGGTGTGTCTGCGGTGAGTGAGGTCTGTGTACTGAGTGTTGTGTGTGTGTGTGTGTGTGTGTGTGTGTGTGTGGTGGAGGTGTGTCTGCAGTGAGTGAGGTCTGTGTACTGAGTGTTGTGTGTGTGTGTGTGTGGTGAAGATGTGTCTGTGGTGAGTGTGGTCTGAGTAGTGAGGGGTGTGTGTGTGTGTGTGTGTGTGTGTGTGGTGGAGGTGTGTCTGTGGTGAGTGAGGTCTGTGTACTGAGTGTTGTGTGTGTGTGTGTGTGTGTGTGTGGTGGAGGTGTGTCTGCGGTGAGTGAGGTCTGTGTACTGAGTGTTGTGTGTGTGTGTGTGTGCATGTGCGTGGTGGAGATGTGTCTGCAGTGAGTGTGGTCTGAGTAGTGAGGTCTGTGTACTGAGTGGTGTGTATGTGTGTGTGTGTGTGTGTGTGTGTGGTGGAGATGTGTCTGTGATGAGTGTGGTCTGTGTACTGAGTGGTGTGTGTGTCTGTGTGTGTCTGTGTGTGTGTGTGTGTGTGTGGTGGAGATGTGTCTGCGGTGAGTGAGATCTGTGTACTGAGTGTTGTGTGTGTGTGTATGTGTGTGTTTGTGTGGTGGAGATGTGTCTGTGGTGAGTGTGGTCTGTGTACTGAGTGTTTTGTGTGTGTGTGTGTGCGTGTGGTGATGTGTCTGTGGTGACTGAGGTCTGAGTAGTGAGGGGTGTGTGTGTGTGTGTGTGGTGGAGGTGTGTCTGCGGTGAGTGAGGTCTGAGTAGTGAGGATTGTGTGTGTGTGTGTGTGTGTGTGTGTGTGTGTGGTGGAGATGTGTCTGTGGTGACTGAGGTCTGTGTACTGAGTGGTGTGTGTGTGTGTGTGTGTGTGTGTGTGTGTGTGTGTGGTGGAGATGTGTCTGTGATGAGTGTGGTCTGTGTACTGAGTGGTGTGTGTGTCTGTGTGTGTCTGTGTGTGTGTGTGTGTGGTGGAGGTGTGTCTGCGGTGAGTGAGGTCTGTGTACTGAGTGTTGTGTGTGTGTGTGTGTGGTGGAGATGTGTCTGTGGTGTGGTCTGAGTAGTGAGTGGTGTGTGTGTGTGTGTGTGTGTGTGTGTGCGTGGTGGAGATGTGTCTGCAGTGAGTGTGGTCTGAGTAGTGAGGTCTGTGTACTGAGTGTTGTGTGTGTGTGTGTGTATGTGTGTGTTTGTGTGGTGGAGATGTGTCTGCAGTGAGTGTGGTCTGAGTAGTGAGGTCTGTGTACTGAGTGGTGTGTGTGTGTGTGTGTGTGTGTGCGCGCGCGCGCGCGCGCGCTGGTGGCCGGATCTGCTGGGCGTGAGGTGGATATCTCCTGACAGACGCCGGGAAAGCGTGCTAGGAGCTAAGGATGCCAGAACACGCACAGACGAGCCCGTGAGTTCGCCGAGCCCGCGCACGCGGGTCCGCGGCTGTGCCTCCGGTGGACGCCGCTGAGCACGCGCCCGCAGGCACAGCCTTGGCAGGCCGCACCCGGTCCGTCCCGAGCTCCACGCCGCGTCCACCGGGCAGGGGCCCCCTGCCTTTGCCTAAATGGTGTCCTAAGGCTGAGCCGGAACATCAGGCTTGCCAGGGAAACGCAGCACCGACGGCGGAACGTTCCTTTTATTTTCAGGAAAGCAAAAGGGAAATTTTCAGGGTCAGCACGTCCAAAGTGAAGGGCCTCCCCGACGGCTCAGCGGGGTGAAGAGCTCACCTGCCAAGGCAGGAGTCGCAGGAGACCCGGGTTCCATCCCTGGGGCGGGAAGATCCCCTGGAGGAGGAAGTGGCCACCCACTCCAGTATCCTTGCCTGGAGACTCCCAGGGACAGAGGAGCCCAGCGGGCTGTGTTCCAAAGGGTTGGAAAGAGTCAGACAACTGAGCACGTGTGTACACACACACGCACGCACACACACACACACATGCGCACAGACGCACACACACGCACACACACGCACACGCGCAGCCTTGACATGCACTGTTTGCCTGACATCTAGCTTCAGCTGAGCTTCCTGCCCGTGTAAGGGCCAACCATAGCCACCTGCAAAGAAAACTAACAGTTTTCAAACCTGCCTGCCCCCTGACAAAGTTGCAAATTGGTTTAAACCAAAGCCAAGAAATCTCCTGCGTGCATGCTACGTCCCTTCAATCGTATCAGACTCTTTGTGACCCCAGGGACTACAGCCCGCCGGGCTCCTCTGTCCATGGGATGCCCCAGACAAGAACTCTGGAGTGGGGTGCCCTGCCCTCCTCCAGGGGATCTTCCCCGCCGTGGACTGAAACCACACCCGTCACGTCTCCTGCTCTGGTGGGTGGGTTCTTTACCACCACCGGCACCTGGGGAGCCCCCTGAAAACCATGTACGTGGCATGAATTCCCGGCAGAGGTTAGGAGGGCCCTGGGTTACCCAGCAGCGGCAAGCTTCTGGTGGAGTTTGGGACAGACAGAGGTGATGGGGTGGCGGACGCAGGAGGGGCGAGTGTGAGCAGGACGCCCCCGTGGAGCCAGTGGAGTCGGGTCCGCTGGGGGCTGGCTGGCGGGGGCCATCTTCAGGCCAGCCCATCGGGATGGGAACCCCAGAACCCATTTGTGAACTCGCCACAAAGGAGTGTATAAATGCAGATGAGGCATGACGGAATTAAAGTCTTTTTGAGTCGCAGGCTGGCCGTGGCACCCCGCCAGCTGCGAGGCAGCCGGCTGGCCCCGCCGACCCACGGTTCCAATTAGATGCCGGGATGACCTCATGCAGAGGGTATACTGCCCGAATATTAAAAATTCCTGGGGCAAGTGGCGTTAGGGAGAAGGGAAGGAGGGGGAGGGGTGTGTGCGCGCGCGCACGCACGTTTCATTTTATTTCAACACCCGCTCCGCCGGCCGCCGCAGCGGCGAGAGGAAATTGCTAGGTCTCAGCTTCGTGTTTGAGTGGATGGAAGACAGATTTACAACACATGGAAGAAACAATTAGGACGGGGGCCTCCGCCGACTACAAAGTGAGGAAATAAATTCCCATAATGAGATGTGTGTGGGGGGGGAGCGCGGGGCAGCAGTGGGCCGCGTGCTGGCATCCAGAGGCTGCGGCGGGTCGCCGTGGAGCTGCCCTCAGCCACACATGGCCCACACATGCCTCAGCTCCTCCCGCTCATGGTTTCGTGAGGCGCTCCCTGCCACCCGGCCCCAAACTCTGGCCCGGGAATGTCACCAGGGCACACAGGGATCTGCAGAGCGAAGCCTCAAAGGTCGGCTGGGGCGTCAAGGAAGGGACAGGAAGAAGACAGGAGTGGCGCTTGTGACGATGCTGGGCAGGCGTGCTTGCCTGCAAGCGGGCAGAGCCCCACAGACGCAGAGGGACTGACCAGAGGTGCCTTCAAAGAGATCAGTGAGGGCAGGGGAGTAGTATACAGCCATAGAAAGGAGGGCGGCTGGTGGTCTCCTGGAAATGGAACCACCCACTGAGTGCTCTGTGTCTGCTTCCCTCACTGAGCCAGTGTGCACAGGGTCCACCCTCGTTTTAGCCATTGGCCGAGGCTCACTCCTTTTCATAGCTGCATAATATTCCACTGTGTGCATGGACACCCCCATGCTGTTTATCCATCTATCCATCTACGCATCCACACACCCATCCATCCACACACCCATCCATCCACTCATCCATCCATCCACTCATCCATCCATCCACCCATCCACCCATCCTTCCATCCACACATCCATCCACTCATCCATCCATCCACCCACCCATCTATCCATCCACCCACCCATCTATCCACTCATCCACCCATCCATCCACTCATCCATCCATCCACTCATCCATCCATCCACCCACCCATCTATCCATCCACCCATCCATCCACCCATCCATCCACTCATCCATCCATCCACCCACCCATCCACCCATCCATCCACCCATCCATCCACTCATCCATCCATCCATCCACCCATCCATCCGCTCATCCATCTACTCACGCCCCTCCCACAGCCCGTAGCCACCACGAACCCACCTCCTGTTTCTGTGGACTTGCCTTTTCCGGACATTTCCTACAGACAGGATCACACTCTGCGCGTCCTTGTGTGTCTGCGTCTCTTACTGAGCATGGTGAATTCATGCTGTGGCCTGTGCCAGAGATTCGCTCCTTTTCATGGGTGTGTGATATTCTGCTGTGTGGGTGGGCCCCCATGCTGCTCACCCGCCCATCCATGGATGGCTTATCTTTTACACCCTTCAGCCACTGTGTGACTTGCCAGCTATTTTGGAAACTGTGTCCTGGTGCCGTGGAGTCTCCGAGAAGCTGATGGGGGTGAACGGAATTCATGGGACACATTGCTCTCTCTCTCCCGTGACCTGCAAACTTGTAGTAGGGTATGGAAGCCTGGTGAGTTCACACTGAATCGCGCTCCTGCCGCGTCTCACCACATGAGGCAGGATGTCAGTGTCCATCGTCCTTAATTAGAGCCTTGTTGGTAGTGGCCAGCCTTTCCAGTCTCTGCAACGTCCCCCATCTTTCTTTGTGTGTGGATGGTTTAAATGCATAAAAATGATCGTCATGGCTTCCCGGGTGCCTCAGGGGATAAAGAATCCGTCTGCAGTGCAGGACATGCAGTCAAATGTGGGCTCGATCCCTGGGTGGAGAAGATCCCCTGGAGGAGGGCATGGCAACCCACTCCAGTATTCTTGCCTGCAGAATCCCCATGGACAGAGGAGCCTGGCGGGGCTACAGTCCATGGGGTCCCAAAGTGTCAGACACGCCTGAAGCGCCTTAAAACACGTGCACTCGCGGATGACCATCACACGGATTTGTGTGCTTGTGTTTCAGCCACAGAGAGGCACAGCTCCATAACTCACTCCGCATTTCTGAGCTCGGACTCTTTCAGGACTTCCCCGGGGTCCAGCGGTTGGGACTTCCCCTTCCAACGCAGAGGGTGCGTGTCCAGTTCCTGCTCAGGGAACTAAGATCCCACATGCTTTGAGGACCAAAACAACCGAAGCATGAAACAGAAGCAAATATGCTAACAAATTCAACAAAGACTTTAAACATGACCCACATCCATAGGTAAACAAAAGTCCACTGACGTATGGCAGAAACCAGCACGATGTTGTAAAGCCATTATCCTTCCAGTTAAAAGGTCAGTGTTCATTCCAGTCCCAAAGAAGGGCAAGGCCAAAGAATGTTCAGACTACCACACAGTTGCACTCGCCTCACATGCTAGCAAAGTGACGCTCAAAAGTCTCCAAGCCCAGGTTCAACAGTATGTGAACCGAGAACTTCCAGTTGTGCAAGCTGGATTTAGAAAAGGCAGAGGAACCAGAGATCAGATTGCTGACGTTTGTTGAATCATAGAAAAAGCAAGAGAGTTGCAGAAAAACATCTATTTCTGCTTTATTGACTATGCCAAAGCCTTTGACTGTGTGGATCACAATCAACTGTGGAAAATTCTAAAAGAGATGGGAATACCAGACCACCTGACCTGCCTCTTGAGAAACCTGTATGCAGGTCAGGAAGCAACAGTTAGAACTGGACATGGAACAACAGACTGGTTCCAAATAGGAAAAGGAGTACGTCAGGGCTGTATATTGTCACCCTGCTTATTTAACTTCTATGCAGAGTACATCATGAGAAGCACTGGGCTGGAAGAAGCTGGAATCAAGATTGCCGGGAGAAATATCAATCACCTCAGATATGCAGATGACATCACCCTTATGGCAGAAAGTGAAGAACTAAAAAGCCTCTTGATGAAAGTGAAAGAGCAGAGTGAAAAAGTCAGCTTAAAACTCAATATTCAGAAAACTAGGATCATGGCATCTGGTCCGATCACTTCATGGCAAATGGATGGGGAAACAGTGGAAACAGTGATAGACATTATTTTGGGGGGGCTCCAAAGTCCCTGCAGATGGTGACTGCAGCCATGAAATTAAAAGACGTTTGCTCCTTGGAAGAAAAGTTATGACCAACCTAGACAGCATATTAAAAGGCAGAGACATTACTTTGCCACAAAGGTCCATCTAGCCAAGGCTATGGTTTTTCCAGTGGTTATGTACGGATGTGAGAGTTGGACCATAAAGAAAGCTGAGCACCAAAGAATTGATGCCTTTGAACTGTGGTGTTGGAGAAGAATCTTGAGGGTCCCTTGGACTGCAAGGAGATCCAACCAGTCAACCTTAAATGAAATCAATCTTGAATATTCATTGAAAGGACCGATGCTGAAGCTGAAGGTCCAGTAATTTGGCCACCTGATGCAAAGAGTCAGCTCATTAGAAAAGACCCTGATGTTGGGAAAGATTGAAGGCGGGAGGAGAAGGCGATGACAGAGGATGAGATGGTTGGATGGCATCACTGACTCAACGGACCTGAGTCTGAGTAAGCTCTGGGAGTTGGTGAAGGACAGGAAAGCAACTGAACACCAACAACAAAAAAATAAATTTTAATAAATCGATAAATAATTTAAAATTTTGGATTGGTAAAAAAAATGACCCACATCAAAAAACCTTTTTAAAAATCCCTCCCTCTAATGCATTCTGCTGTGGCTCACTCACTCTGTCATGTCTGACTCTTTGCGGCCGCGTGGACTGTAGCCTGCAGACCCCTCAGTCCGTAGAACTCTCCAGGCAAGAACACTGGAATGGGTTGCCATTTCCTCCTCCAGGGGATCTTCCCAATCCAGAGCTCAGATCCAGGTCTCCTGTATCTCAGGCAGATTCCTTACCATCTGAGCCACCAGGTAAGACCACCTCATGTGTAGATAGTCGGAAATACACAATGCACGGGAAGACGAGAAACTGAAAACATTTTTATTTTTTTAGTTTTCAAAAATCAGTTTTTGGAAAAGTGACTCCGTGTTCTGGTTTCCTCCAAAGGTAATGCACGAGCCTCTCTCTCCGTCTCTCCCCTTCTTTCTGTAGTAGAGGGAGTCAGAGATCGGCCACATTTGATGAGCTTTGTAGGATTCCCGTCACTGTTGATGTGGGCTCTTGCTTAGCATCATCGCAGATCGGGGCAGCCCTTGTGATCAGCCCCAGTGTCCTTTGAACGTGAAACAATCGCTCTTTGATAGCTTTCCTGCCGACTGGGGATATAAGAGGCCCCCAGCTCACCTTGTGTATTTCCCACCCGGACCTGGAGGCGTTTATTCCTGGGAGTCTTGGCACCGGACAGCCAGTGAGCGTACAGGGAAAGTGAAACCCGGTTTTCTTGTACGGAACAAGCCGGCGATGCCAACAGCTATGGTTTTCTTTGTCCATTTCCGGGCTTCTCTGCTGGCTCAGACGGTAAGGCATCCACCTGCTGAAGCAGGAGACCGGGGTTCAGTCCCTGGGTCGGGAACGTCCCCTGGAGAAGGAAATGGCGAGCCACTCCAGGATTCTTGCCTGGAGAAACTCCAGTACCCTTGCCCTGGGGAATCCCATGGACAGAGGAGTCTGGTGGGCTGCAGTCCATGGGGTCGCAGAGAGTCAGACGGGACTGGGTGGCTCTCACTGTCACTAATCGGTTCGTAGGGAATAGATAATGGGTGATTTGCAACACATGAGACAGAACAGCATATGAAACATGTCAGAAGCTTTAAGATCATAATATGTCATTGTACACAGAATACTTTCAAATGTTATCAGCTTTTGCATTGGGCATATTTTTCTTAAGATTTTTCTTTGATGTGGACCGTCTTTAGTCTTTATTTGCTACGTCGCTTCTGTTTTGCCTTTTGACTGTTTTTGGCCACGAGGCAAGTGGGAATCTTAGGTCCGTGTCCAGGAATCGAACGCCTGTCCCCTGCATTGAAAGGCAAAGACTTAACCCCTGGATCACCTGGGAAATGCCAGATAGCACATATTTTGAATTAAAAGAAATAAAACAAAAAACAGCGGCCCCAACGCTTTCCAAGAGAAGATTCTACTCAAGGTGACTGCCGTCTCTGTGTGATAATTCCCTCCCGACACCCTCGCTATTGAATAAAATTCAGTAATACAATTTGCTCAAATCAAACCCCACTTAAGGAGTCCATCCAATTCCCCGAGCCACCAAGTCTGAAGGGGTTAATGCTCTTTTATGCTTGAGATTACCATTTTATGACCCATGCTTTGCGAAAGACCCATTATCATAAAATTGAGAAATCCCATCAAACCCCCCCTCCCAGTTCCTGCCAAGTGAAAGAGAACAAGCGTGTTTTTTTTTTTTTTTTTTTTCCCCACCCGAGCAAGTCAGACGGTTATGCTAGGCAATTACCGGGTGACCGCGTCGCGGTCTGTGTGCTGAGGATTAAAAATGAAAATTAAAGTAATGAGGCATGCGTTGGATTTAAGGAAGCGTCGCCATACTTCACTTGCGTTTGTATTGAATTATTTAAACCCTCTCCGCCTGCCCGCACGCATCCACTTGCGTTTGTAGGCTTGTCGTTGAGGGGAAGACAGGGGCTTCCTCCTTCCCGGGAAGGGGAGTCTAGGGGAGCTGCTAATTAGTGATGTGATTTTTGTTTAATGAAGGGGAAGCTTGATCTGGGGCTGAGTCTGTTCCCCACCCACAGGAGGCGGAGGAAGAAAAGGGGGGTGGGGTCAGGTATTGATTGACAGGTCATTCTCCGTAGACAAGAGAAGGTCCTCCTCCCGGAAGGCGGTCTCTGCTGGGAAAAGGACGATTGATCCGACCCTAATTATGTGATAATCTTCTCATCTCCAATCTGCAGACCGAGGCAGGCGTCTACACATCCCGCTTCTGGGTGTTAGGACGCACGGGTTCTTGCGTCTCTTAAACCCATCCCGCGAAATCCCAGGCAATTCTTTCCCTGGTTTTGTCTTCCAGTGGCGACCACAGGAGCTAGCTTTGAAAATGCCAATTGTCCACCATCTTGGGGCTTTTTTTTTTTTTAATTGGAGTCTAGCTGATTTATAATGTTGATTCGTTTCAGGTGTACAGCAAAGTCACTCAGTTATACATACAGACAGACACATATATATGTGCGTGTGTGTGTATATGCATGCCTGCATGCATGCTGAATTGCTTCAGGCGTGTCCGACTCTGCAACCCCGTGGACTGTAGACCCCCACGCTCCTCTGTCCATGGGATTCTCCAGGCAAGAATACTGGAGTGGGTTGCCCTGCCCTCCTGCAGGGGGTCTTCCCGACCCAGGGATCGAACCCAGTTCATCTCCTGCGTTGGCAGGTGGGGTCTTTACCCCTAGCACCACCTGGTAAGTCCATAGAAATAGACATAGACATAGGCATAGGCAGCCCACTCGAGTCTTCTTGCCTGGAGAATCCCGTGCACAGAGGAGCCTGGCGGGGCTACAGTCCACAGGGTTGCAGAGAGTCGGATACCACTGCAAAGACTACACAGCAGCCCTGTGCATGTACAAGCACGTAAATCCACTCTTTTTTTTAGATTCTTTTACCATAAAGTTAGTTACAGGCTATTGAGGGTTCCCTGCGCTACACAGCAGGTCTTTAGTAGTCATCCATTATATGTTGCTGTTTTAGAGTAGAAAATGGCAACCCACTCCAGTAGTCTTGCCCGGAAAATCCCATGGACAGAGGCGCCTGGTGGGCTACAGTCCATAACATCACAAAGAGCTGGACGTGACTGAGCGATTGAGCATACGTACGTCCATACATACACGTCGCTGTAGAGTCGCTAAGTCGTGTCTGGCTCTTCGGTGACCCCATGGGCTGTAACCCACCGGGCTCCTCTGTCCCTGGGATTTTTTCCCAGGCAAGGATACCGGAGTGGGTTGCATGCCCTTCTCCAGGGGATCTTCCTGACCCAGGGATCAAACCCGTGTCTCCTGCATTGGCAGGGGGATTCTTTATACACACACACACACGCACACACATCCATAATGTGTGTGTGTATATACAGAAATCTATATAATATGCACACACAGTAATAGATATTAGTATAAAATGCACACACAGTAATAGATATTAGGAGAATATGTGTATATGTGTACACTAGGATACTGTGTCGTATACACATTATATGTGTGTCTATACACTCAGGCATGCGTGTACATGCATGTATATGCACATATGTTCATGTATGCGTGTGTACACACATGTGAGTCATGTGAGTGTATGTGTATATAGATGTGTGTGTGTGTGTGTGTACACGTGTATATCAGTACTAGTGGGTATACCCAAGCAATCCAGAAGAATCAGTTGCTGAACTCCTGGTGTGTGTTCTACGGTAAATGGATGGTCTAAGGTGTGGTTTTGATGGCAAAGTAACCACCACCACTTCTGATTCTCACGTGAGACATTGAGTGTCCCTCATTAATAGACCAGATTCAGATACTCTCTCACCGGTTGACTAGGAATTTCACTCAATCCTGGGCTCGCCCCTCCCACCCAGCAAGCCCTTTGGGGTTCTTAACACAGAAGTGTTGAAACGCAGCTCTCCGGATATGCTGTGTTGAAAGAGGTTTCATCAGGGTTTAGGGTTTTTTCTTTCAACACAAGAATCCCACTAAAAGAGTCTGGGTGGCGGGGGGGAGTTAAAAAGTCTTACAGTGTGGAAAATACAGCTCAAATAACTAGCTAGGGGGTGGCAACAACCTGAGGTCCTGCCTGCCCCTGTCTGCACGTCTCCAGCATGGCGAGGGCCCTGTGTGTCTGCATCACCGACTCACTGGACAGGAGCTCGGGCAAACTCCGGGAGGTGGTCAGGGACAGGGAAGCCGGGAGTGCTGAGGTGTGTGGGGTCGCGAAAAGCCGGACACGATTTGGTGACTGAACAGCAACAAGAAATAATTCCAGAAGGCGGAGAAGCAGAAATGCAGTCTGCAGACTGGGAGAAAACATTTGCAAATGGTTGACCTGATGACGCTCTGGGGTCTGGGGGATGCTGAAGAATGCTTGCAATCTGGCAATAAAATGACAGCCTCATTGGTTGGTAACACAGGGTAGGCAGAGGTGAATCAGACATTACTCTATCACTAGGACTGAGCTTAGCATTGCCTGAGTACTAGTGCAAGAACAGTTCAGTTTAATAGTGTTGGTAAGTAGTCCAGTATTAATATTTGGTGTTAGTTTGGTATTGGGTTATGCTTCCTATGAGGAATTAGCTCAGGGTTAGTGCTGACTTAGCGTTACTCAGCTATTGGTCTAGTATTAATATTCGGTGTTACTTTGGTGTTGGGTTATGCTTCCTATGAGGAGTTAGCTCAGGGTTAGTACTGACTTAGCGTTACTTGGCTATTGGTCCAGTATTAATATTCAGTGTTAGTTTGGTGTTGGGTTATGCTTGCTATGAGTAATTAGCTCAGGGTTAGCACTGACTTAGCGTTACTTGGCTATTGGTCTAGTATTAATATTCAGTCTTAGTTTGGTATTGGGTTATGCTTCCTATGAGGAGTTAGCTCAGGGTTAGCACTGACTTAGCGTTACTTGGCTCTTGGTCTAGTATTAATATTTGGTGTTAGTTTGGTATTGGGTTATGCTTCCTATGAGGAATTAGCTCAGGGTTAGCACTGACTTAGCGTTACTTGGCTATTGGTCCAGTATTGATATTCGGTGTTAGTTTGGTATTGGGTTATGCTTCCTATGAGGAATTAGCTCAGGGTTAGTGCTGACTTAGCGTTACTCAGCTATTGGTCTAGTATTAATATTCGGTGTTACTTTGGTGTTGGGTTATGCTTCCTATGAGGAGTTAGCTCAGGGTTAGTACTGACTTAGCGTTACTTGGCTATTGGTCCAGTATTAATATTCAGTGTTAGTTTGGTGTTGGGTTATGCTTGCTATGAGTAATTAGCTCAGGGTTAGCACTGACTTAGCGTTACTTGGCTATTGGTCTAGTATTAATATTCAGTCTTAGTGTGGTATTGGGTTATGCTTCCTATGAGGAGTTAGCTCAGGGTTAGCACTGACTTAGCGTTACTTGGCTATTGGTCCAGTATTGATATTCGGTGTTAGTTTGGTATTGGGTTATGCTTCCTATGAGGAATTAGCTCAGGGTTAGTACTGACTTAGCGTCACTTGGCTATTGGTTTTGTGTTGAGAGCTCTTACGTACTTAGTATGAGCATTTAGTTCAGGGTTGGTTTTGCTTCAGTCTCTCGTTTAGTATATCAGTTTTCTCTTAGTTTGCTATTATATTACTTTGTGTTTAGTACTGGTAATTTGTTTACTCCTAGTACTTAGCTTTTTATGAGTTCGGTAGTTTGTATTAGTGACTAGATTTGTATTTGGCTCCGAGTGCTGAGTTTGGCGTTAATTTACTATTCAGAATTATTACTTAGTATTTAGTTCCATATTACTATTTTCTTTAGTGTTAGGTTTGCGTTAGCTTTTAATATTTAGTATTCAGTTCAGTTCGGTCGCTCAGTCGTGTCCGACTCTCTGCGACCCCATGAACCGCAGCACGCCAGGCCTCCCTGTCCATCACCAACTCCCGGGGTTCACTCAGACTCACGTCTGTCGAGTCGGAGATGCCATCCAGCCAGCTCATCCTCTTGTGTTAGTGATTAACTTAGTACAAGCACTTCGCTGTAGCTCAGATGGTAAAGAATCTGCCTGCAATGCAGGAGGCCTGGGTTTGGTCCCTGGTTCTGGAAGCTCCCCTGGAGAAGGGAATTGCAGCCCACTCCCGTCCTCTGGCCTGGAGAATCCCACGGACAGAGGAGCCTGGCAGGCTGCAGTCCTCGGGGCCGCAGAGAGTCGGTCATGACTGAGCGACTAGCACTGCTGCTAGCATTCACTGTGATATTAGTCCGGGGTTTGCTAGTATTAACGTTCTGTTCTCTATTAGTTTTCCATTCGTTTAATACCAGTATTATGCAGTATTTGGTGGTGTTAGTTAGTTTAGGATCAGCATTTAGCTTAGTGTCTGTCTGCTGTTTGCTTAGTCCTACTACTTAAGTTTACTTTTGTCTTTGTTCAGTATTAATTCCATATTTAGTATCAGTAGTCGGTTCGGTGTTAGTTCTTAGTTTAGTACTAGCCTTTTGCGCGTCAGTTCTTAATTTAGTAGTGGTGTAGAATAAGTGTCTAGTTTAGTATATACAGTACTCTTGCCTGGAGAATCCCAGGGACAGAGGAGCCTGGTGGGCTGCAGTCCATGGGGTCGCTAAGAGTCGGACACGACTGAGCGACATCACTTTCACTTTTCACTTTCATGCATTGGAGAAGGAAATGGCAACCCACTCCAGTGTTCTTGCCTGGAGAATCCCAGGGACGGGGGAGCCTGGTGGGCTGCCATCCATGGGGTCGCAGAGTCGGACACGACTGACGCGACTTAGCAGCAGCAGCAGCTAGTAATTAGTTTCATAATAGCGTTTAGTATGTTATCAGTGTAGTATTTCTTTCGTACAAGTACTTAGTATATACAGCTAGCGATTAGTATTAGTATATAGTCTCAGTCTGGTATTTGTTTGGCACTAGTAATCATTGATACTAGTAACTGATGTTTTTGAGCTGTGGTGTTGGAGAAAACTCTTGAGGGTCCCTTGGACTGCAAGGAGATCCAACCAGTCCATCCTAAAGGAAATCAGTCCTGAATGTTCATTGGAAGGACTGATGCTGAAGCTGAAGCTCCAATCCTTTGGCCACCTGATGGGAAGAGCTGACTCACTGGAAAAGACCCTGATGCTGGGAAAGAATGAAGGCAGGAGGAGAAGGAGACGACAGAGGATGAGATGGTTGGACGACATCATCGACTCAACGGACATGAACTTGAGCAAGCTCCGGGAGTTGGTGATGGACAGGGAGGTCTGGCGTGCTGCAGTCCATGGGGTCGCAAAGAGTTGGACACGACTGAGCAACTGAACTGAACTGAGTAATTAGTTGAGCATCACTCTGGTACTATTATTTTGTTCTGTCTTAACTTGATACTAGTTTAGCACGTAGCATTAACAATGACTTTGGTGTTAGTATTGGTTTAGTATCTAAGTGAAAGTGAAAGTCGCTCAGTCGTGTCTGACTCTTTGTGACCCCACGGACTATACAGTCCATGGGATTCTCCAGGCCAGAACACTGGAGTGGGCAGCCTTTCCCTTCTCCAGCGGATCTTCCCAACCCAGGGAGCGAACCCAGATCTCCTGCATTGCAGGCGGATTCTTTACTAACTGAGGCACCAAGGAAGCCGGGTTTAGTATGCAGTGTGAATAGTAGTATTCTACAGGTGAGGAGCCCCCATGTGACACCACAGTGTGAATATTGGTATTGTACAGGCCAGGTTTAGTATGCAGTGTGAATATTAGTATTCTACAGTGTGAATGTTGGTATTCTACAAGCCGGGTTTAGTATGCAGTGTGAATATTAGTATTCTACAGTGTGAATGCTGGTATTCTACAGTGTGAATGTTAGTATTCTACAGTGTGAATATTGGTATTCTACAGGCCGGGTTTAGTATGCAGTGTGAATGTTAGTATTCTACAGTGTGAATGCTGGTATTCTACAGTGTGAATGCTGGTGTTCTACAGTGTGAATGCTGGTGTTCTACAGTGTGAATGCTGGTATTCTACAGTGTGAATGCTGGTATTCTACAGTGTGAATGCTGGTGTTCTACAGTGTGAATGCTGGTATTCTACAGTGTGAATGCTGGTATTCTACAGTGTGAATGCTGGTATTCTACAGTGTGAATGCTGGTATTCTACAAGCCGGGTTTAGTATGCAGCGTGAATATTAGTATTCTACAGTGTGAATGCTGGTATTCTACAGTGTGAATGCTGGTATTCTACAGTGTGAATGCTGGTATTCTACAAGCCGGGTTTAGTATGCAGCGTGAATATTAGTATTCTACAGTGTGAATGCTGGTATTCTACAGTGTGAATGCTGGTATTCTACAGTGTGAATGCTGGTATTCTACAAGCCGGGTTTAGTATGCAGCATGAATATTAGTATTCTACAGTGTGAATGCTGGTATTCTACAGTGTGAATATTAGTATTCTACAGTGTGAATGCTGGTATTCTACAGTGTGAATGCTGGTATTCTACAGTGTGAATGCTGGTATTCTACAGTGTGAATGCTGGTATTCTACAAGCCGGGTTTAGTATGCAGTGTGAATGCTGGTATTCTACAGGTGAGGAGCCCCCACGGGGCACACTGACGGTCCATTCATCTGATTCTTCGACTCTGAAAACTCTTGACTCTTGGCCACGAACAATGAAAATTAAACACTTCTGGGTCCTTCCCCCGCCTCCGCTGCTCACCTCGAGTGTGCTTTCTCAGTTAATATTGTGATACTGCGAGAGGTGTGTTTGTGACTTCTAAGGTCGCGCTCCTACCCATTTCCAACAGGATCCGTTGGCTCCCCGGTCTCATAAAATCACCGCTTTTATTTCCCGTTCCACCGCGTCCTCCCCTCCCCCATCAGATCTCAAATGAAACTTGAATGTATCGTTACGATACTCGGCTTCCCCTGCACCTTCAGACAGGCCTGTGTTTTACGTGCGTGCCGGTTCTTCTCAACAATAAAATCCAATAACTGCCCTCTCCGGTGGAACAGCTTACATGGCATGCACTGTTGAAATGAAGTAGTGGAGAGGAGATGAAAGTCCAAACGTTAAACCAGCACAGAGGGTGTGAACGTGCAAAGTCTGAATAACGTTAGAAAAGCATCTGAACTTTGTGGAGGTTTTCCCAGCCTGGCCCGTGGAGGTGCCCCACCTCCTGACTTTCCATGAGGGTGTTCACCTCCATTTTCCTGGTGCTTGTTTTCAGCGTGGAAGTTGTTGTTCAGTTGCTCAATCGCGTGTGACTCTTTGCGACCCCATGGACTGCAGCACACTAGGCTTCCTTGTCCTTCAGGATCTCCCAGAGCTTGCTCAAACTCACGTCCATCGAGTCGGTGATGCCATCCACCCATCTCATCCTCTGTCGTCCCCTTCTCCTCCTGCCCTCAGTCTTTCCAAGCGTGAGGGTCTCTTCAAATGAGTCAGCACTTAGCATCAGGTGGCCAAAGCACTGGAGCTTCAGCTTCAGAAGCACCAGTCCTTCCAATGAATATTCCAAGGTTGATTTCCTTTAGGATGGACTGGTTGGGTCTCATTGCAGCCTGACAGACTCTCAAGAGTCTTCTCCAACACCACAGTTGGAAAGTGTCAACTCTTTGGCGCTCAGCCTTCTTTATGGTTCAACTCTCACATCCGTACACGACTACTGGAGAAACCATGGCTTTGAATATTCAAACCTTCGCCGGGAAAGCAATGTCTCCGCTTTTTAGTATGCTGTCTAGTTTTCTCTTCACTTTTCTTCCAAGGAGCAAGTGTCTTTTAGTTTCGTGGCTGCAGGCATCATCCGCAGTGATTTTGAAGCCCAAGAAAATAAAGTCAGTCACTGTTGTCACTGTTTCCCCATCTATTTGCCATGAAGTAATGTGGCCAGAGGCCATGATGCTAATTTTTTGAATGTTGAGTTATCGAAGCCAGCTTTTTCACTCTCCTCTTTCACCTTCATCAAGAGGCTCTTCAGTTAAAAATGAAGTGATCTCGAAAGTAAAGTTTCTGACACAGTGTGGAGAATTGATGAGGTGGGCTTGCTTTTCTGTGGTTTAAAAAACAGGTCTGCCCAGTGAACTCTAGTTCAGCATTGGGGACAGCTTGCACAGAGTCGAAGGAAGAATCAGCTTCTACACTGCCTCGTGTATGAGGAGGACCCCACCTCCCACACAAATAGAGCTTTCACAGCCGCTTCCGAGGTCTGTGCTCCCCATGGACTAGCTGCAGGAAAAATGGATGTTGCATGACCCCAGAAGAGCAGGTGATGGGACTCGAGGCATGAAGAGCGGGTGATGGGACTCGAGGCATCCAAGCAGGAACCTTCAAAGTCGACCGTTTATCCTCGTGTGGACGGTTGACCGATCCTTTGATGGCCGAGGTACACTGCAGGGACAGCCATTGAACAGGGTCTGAAAGCTTTGCCCCTGAGATTTTCTGCCTAAGACAGTCCTTCTAATCACCTTTTGGATTCTAACACCCTTTCTCCAGCTGTGTCAAGCCATTCATTAGGTTCCTCTGAAGTCAAAATCGCCCAAGGACTGTGCTGTGGACATCACCATCAGCCTGTGCTCTGACCCAATATAATGTGTCTTCAGACATTACCACGAGACTGCCTGGTTTCTGTTTAATGACCCTCTGTTGAGGTCTCTGAGGTCACCGTTTACCATTTGCGGTCCCCTCTTCTCGAGCAGAGATTTCCAACGTGGCGCTCCGAGTCTATGCAAGCTGATGAGAACCATCATCTCGGAAAGAGTGATGAAGCCACACTCCTTTGAGTCTACATGCTGGAGAGCTAAAGAGACTGGTCAGCTGGAACCTGTCAGGCCTGAGTCTCTTCCCCAGGACACGCCTGTGTCTCTCAACACACTGCACTCAACTAAGGCCAAACTGAGAGCGGCCTGACCTGGTTGAGCCTGCCCTCGGGTTTACGCCGTGTTATGCTGTTTTTCTGGGCCCTCCCTGCTGGCTCAGTTGGTGAAGAATCTGCCTGCTGCGCAGGAGACCCAAGTGCGATCCTTGGGTCGGGAAGATCCCCTGGAGGAGGAAACGGCAACCCACTCCAGTCTTCTTGCCTGAGGGATCCCACGGACAGTGCATAGAGGAGCCTGGAGGGCTACGATTCATGGGATTGCGAGAGTCGGACTTGACTTAGCAACTAAATGGCGTTAGTTTAGATTAAAGGATAGATACCCTTGGTTCTCTTACGGGCTCGTTGATAAGGGCTCACAAACAATCCCGTTATTTTCTTGCCGCACCCAAGTCTTACTGACCTTCACGCGCGTTGTTAAGACGGCCTTCGCGCCAACCACCTTAAGCCGGCTTGGTCCAAGGTTTACGTGGGGAGAGGAGTGTGTGTCTTCACGACATTCCACCGCCTCTTTGTCTCTTTATCGGATATCGCCCGCAGGGCCTTTTTGCTTTGGGAGCACGTGTTCACCAAGCTGTGTGCAAGCATTTGACCCCGAGTGAACGGGTGAACTGTTCACACGGTGCGAGAGGGAGGGTGAGGGGTGGGGGTGGTGAGGGGGATGCAAAAATAGAATCCTTGCAACATGGTTTGAATAAAAGATGGCAGTGGGATGAATTCCGACCCGTAAGAAATGCAGACATTTCAGGGTCTCGGAGGACTCGTGGGAACGTTGTTTTTTTTTTTTTTTTTTTGCCAGGGGTGGGGGGTGGGGAAGGGTGCAGAACCGATTAGCATTCTGTGAGTTCGCATTTGAATTTTATTTCTGAACCGTGTCCCGGTGTCAAGGCGAGCGTTTGCCGGGGTGAGCTCTGCAATCATTAAGTTTTGCATAAGCAACCTTCGAAATCTGGCTGCAATTGACTTTCTGCTCTGCAGAGCGCCAGTGCAGATGGACCCTGAGAGTGGGATTGCTTGTAGAAATTAGGCAGCAGGGGGTTGGGGGAAGTCTCTTCAAAGAAAACGTTTGTGCCTCTCATGGCTGAGAGGGAAAAGTCTGCCCTGGAAATGAATGAGATTCTCTGACTCAGTTTCCCTGTCAGGAAGGGAGAGTCGATGCCTGACTAATGGTTAGCCACGGACCAGGTGCCCACCTGGAATGTGAGCGTCTGGGGAGGCTTGTCTGCCCCCTGACAAGAGAGAGGCTTTGTCTCTCTCTCTCTTGCCCTCTGTCTAGCTCCCATCTGCATAAAGTTCTAGAGAATTCTCTCTGGTGTCTTCTGGGGAAACAGTGAGTAAAGAGCTAAGGAGCTAGGGATGGTCTAGGAGTCACTGTCTTCCTCTTCTCCGGATGGTTCCAAAAATTCTGCTCACTCTCAGCCACCACCTCTGTTCTGCCCAGTGGCTCGCCTTGTGGGATCTTCCTCCGTCTTTCTCTGACTTTCATCGATGTTTCTGCCTGTCTTCCTACCTGCGTATCCAGCATCTACCAAACAAGCGCCTATCACCGCCTACGTGGTTATCTACCGCCAGCCAAGCTGCCTATCCCTTTTATCTGTCTTTATGTCCACCTGTGTCTACGTGCATCCGCCTTGGATCTCATTCACCTGTCTTTCTATTAATCTGCCTGAGTATCTGTCTAGGTATCACCATCATCTATAATTCTATGCATCCACCTATTGCCTACGTGCCATCCGTCAGCCTGTCTATCTCGTCTACCTTGATATCCGTCTGCCTCTATGTTCATCTGCCTTTTATCTGTCATTATATCTATTAACCTACCTGCTAACTATGTATCTGTCTATCACTATCGTCTATAACTCTCTCTATGCATCGGCCTACTGCCTACGTGCCATCCGTCAGCCTGTCTATCTCGGCTACCTTGATACCCATCTGCCTCTATGCATATCTATCTTTCTTTTATGTCATTTTATCTATTAATCTACCTACTATGTATCTATCAATATCATCTCTATGCATCCGCCTATTGCCTGTCTACCATCCATCAGCCTGTCTATCTTGGCTACCTTGATGCCCATCTGCCTCTATGCATATCTATCTTTCTTCTATGTCACTCTATCTACTAATCTACCTACTATGTATCTGTCTAGCACCATCGTCTATAACTCTCATTCATCCGCCTATTGCCTCTGTGCCCTCTGTCACCCCAGCTACCTTTCGGTCGACTTTTGCGTCTATCTGCCTCCATATCCATCTCCCTTTTGTCTGCCATTCCACCTGTCTATCCTCTTCCCAGGTGGCTCAGTGGTAAAGACCCCACCTGCCAAGGCAGAAGACGCCGGGGACGTGGGTTCCATCCCTGGATCAGGAGGATCCCCTGGAGGAGAAGACGGCCACCCGCTCCAGTGTTCTTGCCTGGGAAATTCCGTGGACAGAGGAGCCTGCTGGGGGACAGTCCATGGGGTTGCAAAGAGCTGGACACGGCTGAGCACAGCACAAACACATCTACCAAGGTATCTCCCTGTCTGCCTCCCTGCTCAATCTGTGAGTCCATCCACTATGACCCAGCTACCTGTTTATCTACAACTTTCCAACCTATCTACATTTTACCTTTCTTTATATTTGCCTCTATATTCCTCTATTTTTTATTTGTCATTCAGCTATCTCCTTACGTGCATGTCGTATCTACCTATCCACGCCTCCATCCACCTCTCATCTATCTGTTTATCTGGGTGCTAGGTTGCTTCAGTCGTGTCTGACGCTTTGTGACCTCATGGACTGTAGCCCTCCAGGCTCCTGTGTCCATGGGATTCCCCAGGCAAGAACACTGGAGTGGGTTGCCATCTCCTCCTCCAGGGAACTCTTCCCGACCCAGGGATAGAACCTGGGTCTCCTGTATTGCAGGCGGATTCTTTACCATCTGAGCCTCCGGGGAAACCCAACATCTCAGGAGGCACAATAAGAAGTGAGGCGTGCAATTCTGATGGAGCTCTGATTAAAAGAGAGAGAGAGAGAGAGAGAGTGGCCATCTCTGAAAGCCTTAGATGAGACATTCACGTCCAGGGTTCAACATCACGCCGCTGGGTTGCACTGAGTGTCTCGGAACGCCAGACAGGCATGACAGGTCCCTCCTCCTGTCTTTCCATGAAATACACACGCACTGCTCCATGGATACGGCAGACTGTTTGGAATTATCCCGAAGGTGACTCAGTTAAGAGCACTTCCTCTCAAGCCCACAACCTCATGGATGCAATGTCAGCCACAAATCCCATGAACTTGGCCACCGGCCTTCCCTGGACCCAAAAGAATTCCCATCTGCAGGGCTTCCCTGGAGGCCCAGTCGGTATAGAATCCGCCTGCAATGGAAGGGGCCGAGGTTCGGGCCCTGTGCTGGCAAGAGGCCCTGACGAAGGAGACGGCCACCCCCTCCAGCATTCTTGCTTGGAGAAGCCCATGGGCAGACGAGCCTGGCGGGCTACAGTCCCTGGGGTCGCAGAGAGTCGGACACGACTGAGCGAGTGAACCTGAGCTGAAGCGCCAGGGGTGTCTGAAGCCCGTAGCCACGCTGGGTGCGGCGGTTCTCAGACTGCTGCGCCCTGCATCTCCTCCTGCCGTCAATCTGCTGCTCAGCTCAGCCCTTATTTTTCTAATTCACCTCCACATTCTTAATGTTTATGGCTCCATAGAAAGCAATACGCGCTTTGCCGGAGAGAAGGCATTCTGGCTTAATTCCGTGCCGAGCGCCTTGCTGTCCTCTTCCCGCGGCCGGGACTTGTCACGGCTCCCCCAGCCGATCCATTTTCTGAAATATGTAAAAGCGTGCGTTTGAAACATTGATGAGCACGCATCGCGGGGCCGTGAATCAACGTATTTAAAGATCAGCTCTTACGGCTTGAAAGATACAATGTAATAAATGACTGGAGGAGCTGATTAAATAGTGAAACTCTGCCGAGGCATTTAATCTATCTATCTCCCGCGCCGTTTACCGGGGGAGCCGGCCGCCCAGAGCGAGAGCAGTGATTGCGAATTATGTGACAAGCCATAAAACGAAAAATAGAAAATATACTGGATGGAAAGTAATAATATTGTAATCAAAATGTATCTACTTTACACCGGAGACAAATGCACCGAGAATAATTCCAGACGGACACACTGTGCCTTGCTTCCGCAAGGGTGGGGGTCACTGCTACCAAAGGAGGATTGTTCGGGCTGACCTCAGAGGACACGAACTTCTATCGAAGTAAGATCGGGCCCAGTAGGTAACGCTGGAGAGCCTCCCCCTGAGACGACTACAGGCCAAGGCCGTCGCTGTGGACATGAACCCTAGCCCTGTCTTCGCTGCCACCTCCACTGTGTGTGTTAAAACAACAGCCCAAAGTGAGTCCTTCTAAAGAAATAATAATACTGTTGCTGGTAGCGTGGTTTGCCTTGTTGATGTAAATTCTTCAAGAGCTCTGTTGGGCGTTTCCCAGGGTGTCTGTGGCCACTGACCACAAACCAGGGCATTTGTACGAAGAGGAAATCCACCCTCCCCCAGCCCTGGAGACCAGACGTCTGAGGTCCAGGGGTCCCAGGGCTGAGCTCCGTCCAGAGTCTCCAGGGGAGGGTCCTTCCCGCCTCTTCCGGCTTCTGGGGGCTCCAGGCGTCCGTCCCTGGGCTGGTGGCCGCCTCCCTCCCCTCTCTGCCTCCGTCTCCACGTGGCTTCTCTGCTGTGCCCGTGTCTCTCCTCTTGTGTGTCTTATAAGGACCCTGTCCCTGGGTTTAGGGCCACCCCCATCCAGGAGGACCTCATCTCAGACCCCATCACCTCTGCAGGGACTCTGTGTACAAATGAGCTCCCACTGCTGGTTCCAGGGTGTCAGACATGAACATTTCGGGGGGTGCGGGCAGGGACCAATCAACCCTTCACAGGGGCACACTCGTACGCCCCCTTTCATGGGGTCAGGCACTCGGCCATGTGACTTGTGTGTCCCATGCATGTCAGTGGAGGGAGCACAGACAGACGCATGCCTGGGTTTGCCCTCGCTGTGAGTCTACATCACCGTGAGAAGAACTTGCCTTGAGGGTAGCTATGGCCCTTCATCGCGGGTCCCGGAAGGAGATACGAGGAGCCCGGTGCACACCCTGGGTGCACACTGGTAGCAGTAGCTTAACAGATGCAGGGTGCAGCCCTGGGACAGCCTGTTCCCTGCAGCTCAGGTCTGAAGCCCAGGGGCCTCGGTCTAGCCCAGCCCAGCTGGACCACAGCTGGCCCACAAATCTCCTACGAAAAAATGTTGTGTTTTGGCCACTGAGTTCCAGGCTGATCTGTTACAGAGTGCTCTTGTGGCAGCAGCTGACAATCACGACAAATAGCGTATTAAAAAGCGGAGACATCAGCCCGGCTGACAAAGGTCTGTCTAGTCAAAGCTTTGGTTTCTATACAGAAAGTCATGTCTGGGTGTGAGAGCTGGAGCATGAAGAAGGCTGAGTGTCGAGGAATTGATGCTTTTGAACTGTGGAGTTGGAGAAGACTCTTGAGAGTCCCTGGGACTGCAAGGAGATCCAAGCAGTCCACCCTAAAGGAAATCGGTCCTGAATATTCATCGGAAGGACTGGTGCTAAACTTGAAGCTCTAATCCTTTGGCCCCCCGATGCGAAGAGCTGACTCGCTGGAAAAGACCCTGGTGCTGGGAATGATTGAGGGCGGGAGAAGGGGACAACAGAGGATGAGATGGCTGGATGGCATCACTGACTCCATGGACATGAGTTTAAGCAAGCTCTGGAAGGTAGTCAAGGACAGGGAAGCCTGGTGTGCTGCAGTCCATGGGGCTGCAAAGACTCGGACACAACTGAGCTACTGAACAACAGGAGGACAGAGCTCAAGGGCAACAGTTGTGATCTTGAAACGCGTTTCCACTCAACGTACAGAAATTCACTAAGGAGACTTTCTAGTGCCTCGTGTTACGAACTAGCTCCTCATGGCTTTAACGAAGAACATACTTGAGCCAATTATTTTTCTTTTTTTAGTTCTTTAGGCCTTTTCCCTACAAATGGAGCTATTTTTATGACAGTGATGTCGGAGTGCCCCAAAGATTGCAAAATGATTACGCACGCTCCGCCGCAAGATTTTAATAATTACGAAAACATCTGAACACAATTAGAACTTCCTGCGTAACTCCTCAGTTCCTGTTGGCCCGACGAGTCGCCTCTGCGGAGTGAGGAACTGTGAGGCATTCTTTACGCTACGGGGCAATTTAAGAACCAAACAGAGTCCTTCCTTCTGAGCCGGGGGAGGGGAGCGGGTCTCTGGGTTTTAAGGGGCTGTGTGTCCCGTGGGCCATTGTCGAAAGGTCCGCTTGCCCAGAGCACAGCATGAAACCTGGCGCCTCAGCTTCTGTCTTTGCAGGTTCCCCTCTGGAGAGGAGAGCGGCCAGTCCCCAGAGGCTCTTCTCATCATCACTGGACGTTAGAGAGTCAGATGGTGGCGGGGGTGGGGCGGGGGGACCCCAAGGGAGAAGGTTTGCCCGGGATATTCTGTGGGGGGCTGAGTCCCCAGAGGAGGAGAGCAACAGACTCAACACCTGCTCGTTATCCGTCGCAACCGTCCCCAGCCTTCTTGGCGCCAAGGACGGGTTTCGTGGAAGACGATTTTTCCCGGGACTGCGGGCTGGTTTCATGATGATCCAAGCACACTGCATTTACTGTGCATCTGTGTCTCTGATTAGGACATCTGTTTCCATCTCAGATCATCAGGCTTTAGGTCCTGGAGGTTGGGGACCTCTGATTAGGAAGAAGGGTTCTACAAGGACCTCAGCAATTGCATCTCAGATGCCCACCTAGAGATGGGCACTTCACTCCCGGAGCAGGAAGCAAGGAAAACTCCACGTTGGGGCAGAAAGTCACGTGCTGCTTTGGCGCTTCGCCCGAGGGGAGGTGTTGACCTGCAGACAGCGGGAGCTGGGATGGACAACGGATGTAGAAGCGGACGGCTCCGGGCAGCCCTTGATGGTTGTGTCCAACAATCCCAGATACGCAGTTAAGGACGGACAAGGATGTTCACGGGGAAGCGAGACCCACACTCACAACGCGGGTGTCCGCAGGAGAGAACTCTGGATGCCTGGGAGTTGACAGAAAAGTCATCCTGGGTGGAAACAATCAAACGGTGCTGTTGTGTGAACTGAAGTGCAGGTCACACCACTGAGCCCCACTCTCTGCGACCCTGTGGGCTGCAGCCCACCAGGCTCCTCTGTCCATGGGTGCTCCAGGCAAGAACACTGGAGTGGGTAGCCATTTCCTTCTCCAGGGGATCTTCCCAACCCAGGGATGGAACCGGGGTCTCCAGCACGGCAGGGAGATTCTTCACCATCTGAGCGGCTATGGAAACCCCAGTGTGGTTGAAAGCGCGGTTTTCGTTTGGGCAGAAGTAACCGAAACCAGGACAGCTTGGCAATGTTTTCAAAGACCATCACTCTGCACAAACGTGGGATGTCCAGGTCTCCACGCAAAGACCTGGGAGACTAGAGAGGGCCTCCACAGTGCCCACCGTGAGAAGAGAATTCTTAATAACCGGAGCGACGCGGCACCCTTAACATATGGTACGGCCAACACCATTCTACGCTCTCGGTTTTCTCTGAAAACCGAGCTTTCAGCATCTCCGTCATCGGATGACGCGCCGCATGCACCTTTAAAGTAGAGATTCAGAGGCTTGGACTTTCAAGATGCTGTGTAAATGATACCCCCGATCCTCATATTAAACTAGTGAGGAGAGATATTTATGAGACAGTCTCCCCCACACATAAGAGATTACAGGCAGAATTGAAAGCAGCAGGCAGGATATTTCCCTCAACAAGGCTGCGTGCAAAAGATGGATGTAATTGCAAACAAGGAATTTATGAAATGCATTCGCTATGTTCGTCCTCAAAAGATGGTCGCAGCGACAGCGGTCTCTACAGCGCTGCCCCCACCCCCCGCCCCCCAGGGACAGCCCTGCTCGGGGCTTGTCCTGATCCCGGCGGCTGTCTTCTTGCCCCTCTCCCGTGTTACTCCTCTGTGGCTTCCGTCTGCCTGTCGGGCAGGGGACTCCCGTATGAACCACACGAACTAGCAAAGAACCGCCGTGTGACCCAGCAATCCCGCTGCTGGGCGTATAACCCTCAGAAAGGCTAAGCTGAAAGAGACACATGCGCCCCTCCGTTCATCGCCACCCTTGTTTTTTTTTTTAAACAATGGCTAGACACGGAAGCAACCTAGATGTCCGTTGACAGATGAGTACCACAGAAATTGCAGTGCATATATACAATGGAATGGTCCTCAGTCTTTTACAAGGACGCATTTGAGTCAGTCCCCGTGAGGCGGATGAACCCAGAGCACAGTGTGAAGTAGGTCAGAAAGAGAAAGACAAGTATTGTATGTTAACACGTGCACATGCCATCTAGAAAGGTGGTACTGATGAGGCCGCGTGCAGGGCAGCAGTGGGGATGCAGACACACAGAGAATGGACCTCTGCACGTGGACAGGCGGGAAGGAGAAGGTGGGACGAGCTGGAGAGTAGCGGGGAAACGTGTACGCAGCCGTGTCTGAGGGCAGCACGCCAGGCCTCCCTGTCCATCACCCGCTCCCGGAGCTCGCTCAAACTCATGTCCATTGAGTCGGTGATGCCATCCAGCCATCTCATCCTCTGTCGTCCCCTTCTCCTCCCGCCCTCAATCTTTCCCAACATCAGGGTCTTTTCCAGTGAGTCAGCTCTTCCCATCAGGTGGCCAAAGGATTTGAGCTTCAGCTTCAGTCGTTCCAATGAATATTCAGCCCTGATCTCCTTTGGGACGGACTGGCTGGATCTCCTTGCAGTCTCAAGAGTCTTCTCCAACACCACCATTTAAAAGCATCAATTCTGCAGCCCTCAGCCTTCTTTCTGGTCTGACTCTCACATCGGTCATCCGTTCACAATCGCTGGATATACGGCAGAGGCCAACACAATACTTTAAAGCAATTATCCTCCAAGAAAAAAATAACGGGGTTGGGGGGGGGGTGGTGGAAAAAAAGGACTCAGTTGAAAGGACTTTCCTGGTGGACCAGTGGTTAAGACTTCACCTTCCAACGCAGCGGGTACGTGTTCGACCCCTGGTCAGGGAGCTAAAACCCCACGTGCCTCGTGGCCAAAAAAGAAAACAGAAGCAACCAATTCAGTAAAGAGCTTAAAATGGTCCACGTCAAAGAAACACCTTTTAAAAAACAAAAAAGAATTCAGTGGAACACAGCTGAAACTTGTGTCCAGAAATGCAGAGGAAGGTGAATCCTGAGAGCCTATCCAAGTGCACTGGGCTTATGGTCAATCTTTTCTTTTTTCCAGATCTGTGCACCCCTGCCAGGAATTTTAATTATCCCAGAAATTATACATGATAATTCCAGCTTATAAAAAAATCTTTTGTAAAATTAGAACTTGGATTCGTCTTCAGAAAAAAAGGAAACCGAAATCCCACTCATCTCGCAGGCGTATTTAGTATCGAAAAAGCAACCCGCATATTTGCATATAATATTCTAAATAAGAACCATCTGCTTGCAATACAGCTGAAACAAGGCAGAGTTCACATAAAACAGAGCATCCCTTTATTAAAAAACATTTGCACGAAATGTTTGTGTGTAAGGACATTTTTCCACATGTCCCAAGATAGTTGCTCTAAAATGGTTAATTTTTTTTTTTGTATTCTACCACATTGAAGAAAAGTTGCAGGCATTAAAATCCAACACATTAATTTTGTCTCGCTGAAAGCCTTCTGGCCGATTATAGACAAGCTCCGGGGGCTGCCCCACGAGTAAATTCACTTATTCTCAAGATGTGGGTATATTCTCCTTTTTCTAATACACTGGGTAGCAGTGACACTATTGATCTGATGTTATTAGATATATTAAAACTCCAAAACTACTTTTGAAAATATAATAATTCTGCAAGTTTTCAGAAACTTAAGAACGTTAAAAAAAAAAGAAAGAAAGAAAGAAGAATAACCCATAACCGAACGTCGGGCGAAATATAATTCTCTCTTATGAATAAAATCATCTTTAGATTCCCAAGAAAAACTCAGAAAAAAAATTGTCTGCCAGTCTCTAGCACGGCATGATAAATACCTCTTTGCAAAGACCCCTCTTCGAAGCAGAAATTAAAGGGACAGCGTTGTTGGGATTAAATTTCTTCTGGAAAATTACTGCTCCAGGAAATATCCCCAAAGAGTTGATTGACCCATGTGTTGAGAGTTATCCTTCATGTGATGTGAGCTTGCCGTGGCGTGCAGAAAGAGGAAAATGGGACCAGGGAAACATTCCTTAATTAGCAGAATTATATCTGTCCATCACCAATTAGGAGGAAATTATAAACCCCTCAGAAATGGAGGAGGGACGTGAAAATCAATTCTTGCTTTTATCCTTTTTTTTTTTTTTCTGTCATATTGAAACTTCAATGCCCAGAGCTCCAGGGCTTTAAAAAGTCAAACTGAATACAATCCAATTAGGGTTAATTTGATGTCTCATTTGTGGTTCAGTGTGGTGAGCCAATGACGAGGTTTATGAACCCAGAGAGCACACACAAATTAGCCTCAGTTGCAGCGTGCTGGCTGTAACCCTTTAAGCAGTAACTTTTCCAATGAACTTAGCGTTTACAGGAGTGCAAATCAGTAAGCACACGGGGGCTCCGTGTGACCGGCAGACAGCTGTGTCCAGAGACCAGGCACTCGACCCCCTTAAGCAAGGGGGTTCTGGATTGAACTCTGTCTTTTTTTCCTGGAAGCACACCTGGTTTCCCAAGGGCCCTGTCCCAGAGTGCTCTCGTGGGTAGTGAGTTGGGGCTGAGGTGGGTGAGTTCTCTTTACATCCTCTGTCTGCATCTCTAACCTCTCCTGCCCTGGGACTTTCTGCCCCCCTACGCTTCTCCAGCTGCCCAAGAACTCGCAGATAGCACCCTTTGCTCTGGAGCCGTGTCGAGAGAGTTCTGTTCAATTAGGCCAAGATATGACGTCATCCATTCACACGCCCAGCCACTCACAATGCACGCACCCAGCTCTCCACCCCCCCGTTCCCCCATCCAACCATCCATCCATCCAGCCACCCACCCACCCATCCATTCACCCATCCATCCACCCACTCACAATGCACGCACCCAGCTCTCCACACCCCCGTTCCCCCATCCAACTGCTTATCCAGCCAGCCAGCCAGCCACCCACCCATCCATCCACCCATCCATCCACCCACTCACAATGCACGCACCCAGCTCTCCACCCCCCCGTTCCCCCATCCAACCATCCATCCATCCATCCATCCAGCCACCCACCCACCCATTCACCCATCTAGCCACTTATCCATCCATCCACCCATACATCCATCCATCCATTCACACATCTATGCATCCATCTATACACCCATTCATACATAAACCCAACCACACATCTATCCATCCATCCATCCACTCACAATCAACCCACATATCTATCCATCCATCCATCCACCCACTTATCCCCCCATCCATCCACCTATCCATCATGCATTCATCTATCCACCTATCCATCCACCCATCCACCCATCCACTCATCCACCCACCGGTCTGTCCACCTACCCACCCATCCATCAACCCGTCATCCATCCATCCACACAGCCTTTGCTCACTGAGAAACAACAGCTTCCCCTTCCTCACCCACAGTGCAGCATCCCCTCGGTCACGACCAGCATTATCGTATGGAGCCGTACAAGCAAGAGGAGCGGTCTAAGCACACGTGGGGCCCAGAGACTCATCCACAGACGCCCATGCAAAAGGCAGAATCATGCTTGATCTGCTCACTCCGCAACTAAAGAGGAACATCGAACCAACCAGCGTACAATCGTGCGTGTGACAGGCGTGCCATCCGGACCCCACTCTATCATTTATTGTTAATAATTTTTAATTGCTTAATTTATTGGACTGCAGTGGGTCTTAGTTCTGGCATGCGGGTCCTTTAGTTGCAGCCTATGGAATACAGTTCCCCGACCAGGGGTCAACCCACACCGCCTGCAGCAGGAGCACAGACTCTCAGCCACCGGACCACCAGAGAAGTCCCGACCCTGCCGAATCTTCTAACAAAAACCTTCCCAGCTTGCATAAACGTGACTTCTCAGCCGACTCCTGCCTCTTAACCACTTCTCAGCAGGCAAATTCCTGGGGGTGTGCGTTATAGAATCCTTATCAGTAAGACAATATTTGGAATTACAAAAAAAAATTGTTAAACATGACCCTAGGGAAATCTCTCACGCATATCCTCTAAAAGGTAGCCGGCTTGCATTCCACATCAGCAAAACGTTCTGAAGCTGGGGCCAGGGCGGGAGGCCCTACAAGGAAGGTGGTAGCTGCCATGGGCTTTTTCCAGCTTGACTGAGGGGCTCAACAGGTACCATCTTCTCTGTCTTGGCTTTTCCAAGAGGTGCGTCTGGGGTGCAGGGACCTGGAAAGTCCGCTTTTCGTGAATGGTGAGTGGGTAGGAAGAGGGACATCTCCAGGAGGGGAGAGCCAGCATCTCCAGGTGTCTTCACGTCTCCACGGAAATGCTTCTCTTTGACCGTGTGTTTCCTTTCTCCTCGGAAGCTTTGCAGATAAAGGTCCTCATTAAGTGGTTACAGGCTTGAGTGAGACTTGGACTGTAAAGAAGGCTGAGCACTGAAGAACTGATGCTTTTGAACTGTGGTGTTGGAGAAGACTCTTGAGAGTCCCTTGGACTGCAAGGAGATCCAACCAGTCCCTCCTAAAGGAGATCAGCCCTTATATTCATCAGGACTGATGCTGAAGCTGAAACTCCAATACTTTGGCCACCTGATGCAAAGAGCTGGCTCACTGGAAAAGACCCTGATTGAAGGCAGGAGGAGAAGGGGACGGCAGAGGATGAGATGGTTGGATGGCATCACCAGGTCAATGGACCTGGGTTTGGGTGGCCTCCAAGAGTTGGTGATGGACAGGGAGGCCTGGCGTGCTGCGGTCCATGGAGTCGCGAAGAGTCGGACACGACTGAGCAACTGAACAATGGATTTGAGTACTGCCCATCACTTGGGGTACCCACTCTAGTACTCTTGCCTGGAAAATCGCATGGATGGAGGAGCCTGATAGGATGCAGTCCACGGGGTCGCTAAGAGTCGGACACGACTGAGCGACTTCACTTTCACTTTCCACTTTCATGCACTGGAGAAGGGAATGGCCACCCACTGCAGTGTTCTTGCCTGGAGAAGCCCAGGGATGGCGGAGCCTGGTGGGCTGCCGTCTATGGGGTCACACAGAGTCGGACACGACTGAAGTGACTTAGCAGCAGCAGCAGCATTACATGGGGTGCCTCTGTGTTTGCCCTCAGAAATGCCAAACCTGGGTACCTGGCATGGTTTCTCCTTGGAGGTGACAACTCTTTGCAACCCCATGGAGTGTAGCCCTCCAGGCTCCTCTGTCCGTGGGATGCTCCAGGCAAGAATACTGGAGTGGGTTGCCATGCCCTCCTCCAGGGGATCTTCCCTACCCAGGGATCGAACCTGTGTCTCCCGCATGGACAGGTGGATACTTTACCACTGAGCCACCCGGGAAGCCCCCAGTTGTGCGTAGCTGGCACGGTTTATCCTCAGCTCACAAAGGCACCCCTGTCTCCCACCCCCAAGGGGACCGTCTCGAGTCCCCTGATGACCGCGGGCTGTTCAGCAGCTCACCCTGGTCCTTACCGGCATCTCATTTCCCTGCCCATTGTTGTCATTTCCAAGCTGCGCTGTATCTTCACGTCTCTCTTCGAGGCATTTATGACCCCTCCTGACCTCATGTCCTCTGTCCAGAGTATCAAATCCGGCATCTCTTCCCGCTGTTAATGAAACTACAGCGGAACCGCAGGTCCTTCTCAGAGGTCTCCCAGCTGTCCTCCCCGCATCCTCCCAACCTGACAGGGAGTCGTTAACGACGACCTCGCCGGGCCTGACTTCTCAGACAGCGGCTCCGTAACGATGCTGCCTTCCCACATCTTCCTAGGATCTCGCTGAGATGCTGGGGCCGGGCTCTGTCAGGTTTTAATAAGATTCAACCACGGCCGGGGCAACATCCTCCCTTCCTCCCTCTGTGGGCTTTTCTTGCCCTGAAATGAATTCATCTCTTTGACAGGATTCAGGTGAGAAATTCCAAATGCGCTGTGTTATGATTGAGTCACTCGCGGAACCCGAAGGCCCCCTTTGATCACGTAAATGGCGTTCCGTTGAAGGGCTCCCCTGGAGGTGCACCTGGTGAAGAATCCACCTGCACTGCGGGAGACCGGAGTTCCACCCCTGGGCTGGGAAGAGCCCCTGGAGCAGGGAACAGCGACCCCCTCCAGTATTCCTGCCTACTGAAACCGATACTGAATTGTTAAAAAAAAAAACTGAATGCCTGGGGACGTTCCTGGCAGTCCAGTCGTTAAGACTTTGCCTCCCAGTGCAGGGGCTGAGGGTTTGATCCCTGGTCAGGAAGCCAAGATCCCCGCGCCTTATAGGCAAAAAGCCGAAAGAGAAAACAGAAGCAGTATTGTACCAAATGCAGCAGAGACTCAGGAAATGGTCCACGTCCAAAAAAGAGAAGAGCTGAGTGCCTTGACAGCAGTGCTTTCCCTGCTGGCTCAGCGGTAGAGAATCTGCCTGCAAATGCAGGAGTCACGGGTTCAGTTCCTGGGCCGGGAGGATCCCCTGGAGCAGGGAATGGCAACCCCCTCCAGTACTCCTGCCTGCGAAATCCCACGGACGGGGAAGACTGGCGGGCTGCAGTCCATGGGGTCGCAGAGTTGGACACGACTGAGCGACTGGGCAACAGCAATACAGCTGATTTACAAAGCTGCGCTCGCTTCAGGTGAGGGGCAACATGATTCGCTTAACCGCGCGCATCCGTGCGTTTTCTCCTCTTTATTTTCCCTTTACAGACGACTCCAAAACGTTGGCTAGAGTGAGAGCGCTCCCCTGTGCTAAATGGGGCGCGCTCACCGGGTCAGTGAGATCCGACTCTTGGCGACCCCACAGACTGCAGCCCGACAGACTCCTCTGTCCACGGGATTCTCCAGGCAAGAATGCTGGAGAATCTTGGGTTGCCGTTTCCTACTTCAGGGGATCTTCCCGACCCGGGGATGGAGCCCAGGTCCTCCGCATTAGCAGTCAGATTCTTTACCCTCTGAGGTACCAGGGAAGTCATCTATATATACGCATACATATGTATGTGCGTGTGTAATATGCATGTATAAGGGGATGACTGTAACGTATGCCGGAAGCTAACACAGCATGATGCGAGGACTACACGCTAACATAGAACGAAAGTGAACTTTAAAAAATGGGGAGGGAGGTGGGAGGGGGGTTCATGTTTGGGAACACATGTAAGAACTAAAGATTTTAAAATTAAAAAATAAAAACTGAAAAAATAAATAAATAAAAATTAAAAACAAACCTACACTTACTAAAGGGGAAAGGGGGTGAGAGGAGGAATAAATGATGTGCTTGGGAGTATCAGATACACACAGCACTAGATATAAAATAAATACCCAGCGAGGACCTGCTGGACAGCACAGGGAGCTCTGCTCAATCCTCCGTAATAACCTCATGGTTCCCAGGGGGAAGGGTGGGGACGGGGATGGTCAGGGAGTCTGGGATGGACATGGACACCCTGCTGTGTTTAACACGGAGAACCAGCAAGGACCTGCTGCCCAGCACAGGGAATTCTGCTGAAAACTCTGTAATAACCCTATGGTCACCAAGGGGAAGGATGGGGGAAGGGATAGTCAGGGAGTCTGGGATGGACATGGACACACTGCTGGGTTTAACACGGAGAACCAGCAAGGACCTGCTGGACAGCACAGGGAACTCTGCTCAGTATCTTATACTAACCCAGAATGGGAAAGAATATGAAAAAAAGATGCGTATATGTATGTTTGTATGACTGAATCACTTTCTCGCGTACTTGAACACACACAACCATGTCCACCAACTATACTTCCAAAAATTAATAAAATCGAAAAAAACAAACCAGAGGCAGACCCAACCTTGAGTTCTCCATGCAAACGGAAATGAACGTCGAGGCACGATCTGGGGGGCCTGTTCTTTCATTCCTCCGGGCACAGAGATAAGCAACCCACCCAAACAAAGACCTCACAGGAGCTGTGGGCTCAGAACTCACCCTGACAAGGAGGTCGGCCCCTGCCGCTCGCGCTTGGCGGAGACCCCCAAGGCAGGCAGAGGAGGAGGAAAGGTGTGGAGTGGAAGTCCGTAAAGAAAAGAAGGAGGTCATCCTGGGGGAGGCGGTCCCCTGGCTCTGGTTTCTGCAGGGACGAGGCATCTCAGTAAAGAACCTCGCACTCCCCGAGGTGGGTGGGCCTCGTCTAATCGGGCGACGGCCTGCATAGTGAGAAAAGCCGGAGGATGGATAAGTCTCGGTCTGTCTCTTTCGCTCTCTCTGTGTCTCTCAGCCTCTCTTGGTGTCTCTCTCTCTTTCTCTGTCTCTTTCTCAGTCTCCCTGCCTCTCTCTGTGTCTCTCAGTCCCTCTGTCCTTCTCTGTCTCCCTGTGTCTGTCTGTCTATGTCTCCGTGTCTGTCTGTCTCTCTCTCTCTGCTTGAGCTAGGACACTATCATCTCTTTCCCTCCAGGCTGTGTCCTTGGACTGAACATACCACCAGCTTTCCTGGGTCTCCGGCTTGCAGACGGCAAGCGGACTGTGTTCTCAGCCTGTTCCTAAGATCCATCTCGTCTGCGAATGCTAAGCCGCTTCAGCCGTGTCTGACTCCGGGCGACCCCGTGGACTGTAGCCCGCCAGGCTCCTCTGTCCGTGGGATCCTCCGGGCAAGAACACTGGAGTGGGTTGCCATGCCCTCCTCCAGGGGACCTTCCTGAGGCAGGGATGGAACCCGCGTCTCTCGGGTCTCCTGCGTTGGCAGGTGGATTCTTTACCGCTCGCGCCACCTGGGAAGCCCTAGATACACGCTGTCTAGGTATTCATGACATGCTAGCCAGCCCGTCTCATTTGTGTCTAGATGCAGCCTGTGGGTTTTATTTCTCCCGAGCACATTCACTGATACTGTATGTGTCTCTAGAACTGGAAGGAATAGTGATTCTTCCCAAATATGCTCACACGTCCCCGTTAATATCTCGGGGTGCATCTCGCAGTGATGAATGGCCCAACGATATAGCGATAAAATTACACTTATGGAAGGTGCATTCAGGCTCCTCCCAGCCAGCCTTGGGACGTTCTGTCCTTAAAGAGCAGAGGTGTTTCCTGACCCACTCCCCATTCCTGTAACCAGAGAGATGCCGGCGTATTCACACGCCACGGACTTCCAGGGAACGACTCTGTTTGTTTCCAGCTGCTATCTGCAAGCTTTAGGGGGCACCGCAGTCAGCGATGCTGCAAGCCGCTTTTTTTTCTTTCCAATGTGAGTAAAGTGGACCTTTCGCGATTATTTACTTTTTAAGAAAAATCTCCCTCCATACAATGCCCTGTATTTTGCAGGAAGCCTCTCTCCCTCTCCCTCACCCTCTTTCTTTTATTTTTTTTCTTCGACTTCTTCTAATGAGGCAGAATATAGTTATTTTCAAGGTGGGCATGGCAACCCACTCCAGTCTTCCTGCCTGAAGAATCCCGTGGACAGAGGAGCCAGGTGGGCTGCAGTCCACGGGGTCGCAAAGAGCCGGACACGACTGAGTGACTTGGCACGCACACAGGCATAGTCATTTTCAAACATGCCCTTTTAATTGAGACAAAACCAGCCATGAGATTGTTCAGTCCAGTTACTAGTCCGGCCGAAAATATGTTTTATTCAGACGCACGTGTATTTTTTCTCCCCCAACCCCACTTTCCTCTGCGCCTCAAAAAAATGGTGAGTGAAAACGAAGCCATATGAAAATGAACTCCTGTCTATGAGATATTTCCACCGCGGAGCTGGAATCCTGTCCATAGTTTCTGCTGTGCAGGGCCTGGCCGGCAGGCTGCATAATCAGCCTTCTATGGGGACCCATCAATTCTTGCATGATTTTCTCTTGCACCAAATGCAGGGACTTCATATCTCAACAATTTGAATTAAACCTTTCCTTATAAGCTTACTGATTTTTTTTTCCCCTCCACGGACCCATAAAAGGGTGGCTGAACATTCATTTCCCTACAAAATGCCAGCGCTTCCGTTCAAAATAAAATGCAGGCATGGTTGAGCAGAAGAACATTTTTATCATTCTTTGAAGACGTGGGGGTATGAATGAGAGCTATCTCATAAAAGAGATTCCAGCAACTACTTTTTTTTTTTTTTTTTTTGGATGGTGTACCAGAAATAAGCAATCTCCACATGCAAGTTTTCATTTTTCTGTAATATTTGTTTTGCAGAGGGGGAGTTTGTCCAGCTGTTGTTTGCACAGAATTGAAATGATCCTAATTCCAAGGCAATCGTAATCAACTTTTAACACACAGTACAAATATTAGGATTGCTGGCAACCGTAAGAGATCTTGTTTTCACTTTTGTTCCTCAAACGAGGCAGGCTGTGGGTGCTGCTACAATTTGGACTCGGTTAGTTAAAAATAGCCTGGAAACATTTTGAATTAAATTAAAATAGCAACTGTCACCTCCTTTTCCTGTCAAGTTCGGGATCAGCCAGCTTTTGCATATGTTGATTTTTGTCCTCCCCGACCCCCGACACCCTTCCGCAAATAAATTGGAAGAATCATCAGCGTTGTCAATAAAAGTGGTATCAAGAGATGAATTCCTGTATGCAAATGATTTACAGGTTTCGGTTTAATTTTAGAAAGTCAAGGGAGGGGAGGCGGGCAGACCGCTGGCTGCGGTGGGCGTTAACACCTCATCATAGGTACTGTGTGTGTGAGCAGGTGTGTGCAAACACGCATGTCTGTGTGTGATGTGTGCAGCACAGGGGTGTTCTCAGAAAGGACACGTGTTGCAGGTGGGGCTTTACAACCCTGGGGAAAGCAGGCTTGCCCGGGGACCCACATTCCAGGCAGACGGTCACCGAACCCAGAGGAACCCCTCCCCGCTGCTGTTTCAAGCCACGTGTCTTTACTGGCCGAGACCCCGGGCACAGACTGATTTTGGAGCTCGGTGAATATTTTCGAAAGCAGTCTCGACATGCAACCGCACTCCGCAGCTCTGCTGTAAAAAATTTGTTTTGAAAATGCGAATCTGTTCCAAAGCAACTGATCTCTATTAGAGAAACAAGTTGGACCCAATGGGAGCTCTGCATTTGTTTATGCAAAAATCGCAGGCTGGAAAGAGAAAAAAAAAAAAGTGAGGTGAGTGCAGAAAAGCGCACGCAGTTGGAAACAAGGCCTTAGAGGGAGAGCACACAGACGGCACTCACGGGGGTGGGCATGCCGCCGAGATCAACCCAGGCCCTCTGTTCACGGGGGTATCAGGAAGGTCCCCGCCTGTCGCTGTCTGGGGTTACACCAGTTTGTCTGAAAACAGACAGAGCTTTTTTCCATTTCCTCACCTAAGGCTGCAACTCCACTGATGCCCAATTCCACCAGCAAGCCGCAAATGTGACCCTTCTTCAGGTCAAATGCCACAGGCATTGAAACGTGGAAGCGTGTCTTACTTGTTCAGCACTGTATAAAATCACACCAGCATTTCTCTTAGAGTCCTACCTTTTTTGCTTACTTATCTTTCATTGCAGGATAATGCCATTACAACACCGTGGTGGTCTCTGCCGTACATCAGCATGCATCAGCCATGGGCACTCGCGTCTCCCGTCCCTCCTGAGCCTTCCTCCCGCCTCCCACCCCATCCCACCCCTCTAGGTTGGCAATGCGTGCTAAGTCGCTCCAGTCGTGTCGGGCCCTCTGCGACCCCCATGGACTGTAGCCCGCCAGGCTCCTCTGTCTGTGGGATCCTCCAGACGAACGCTGGTTGTCACAGAGCAGTGGACTTCAGCTCTCTGTGTCACAGCGCAAATTCCCGCCCGCTGTCTAACTTATAGGTGGTAATACCTGTGAGGGCCCCAATCCCGTTTCCCCTCATCACGTCCATGGTCACGCGCTGATTTTGCACAGCACACTGATTTTCCGACACGCATATATCTACTGGAGCAAAACCGACTTCGGGATCTCCTTTAAATTGCAGTTTTGTCTCAGTGTGAACGATTCCTATCCTCTGTGTTTGCAAAGGAGGCAAGGAGGACAGGACTGCATCTTATTCTGAGTGGGCTCCGTTGCTACGTTGTGTCCGACTCTTCTGAAACCATGGACTGTAACCCTCCAGGCTCCTCTGTCCGTGGGATTTCCCAGGCAAGAATCCTGGAGAGGGTTGCCATGCCCTGCTCCAGGGGATCTTCCCCACTCAGGTATAGAACCCAGATCTCCCACATTGCAGGCCACTTCTTTACCTTCTGAGTCACCAGGGAAGCCCAAGAATACTGGGGTGAGTAGCCTATCCCTTTTCCAGGGGATCTTCCTGACCCAGGAATCAAACTGGGGTCTCCTGCATTGCAGGTGGGTTCTTCACTAGCTGAGGGACCAGGGAAGCCTGCAGGCATATACAGCTGATCTGAGCTGTCTAGGTCACTTCAATAACAGGGTATCCAAATATACCCCAAATATATATATATATCCCCAATATATGCCAAATACATATGATATTGCAGCTACATAGCATACCCCAAACAGCGTAAGGTGTCACAACTATATACGTTATGTTAATAACACAGGGTACCCCAGGGATAGAAGACAGCCCAACTACTACCTAAGTTATCTACCTAAGTTATCCCAACTATACAAGAGAGCCATCTGCAAAGAAAACAGCACCTTCACAGGCTGCCCCGCCTGCACTTCCTCAGCCACCCGCCTGTGCAGGTCTCACGCTGCCCCCTTTTAAACACATTACGTATCAGTGGTTCAGTATCCTCGTAGACTTCGGCATCACACGTGTACGTCTACGTTTTAAGGAAATAGTCCTGAATCAAAGCACTATAAAGAGCATGAAAAGGCAGAGACGTCACTTAGCTGGCAAAGGTCCGTTAGTCAAAGCTACGGTTTTTCCAGTAGTCATGTGTGGATGCGAGAGTTGGACTATAAAGAAAGCTGGGAGCCCAAGAACTGATGCTTGTGAACGGGGTGCTGGAGAAGACTCATAAGAGTCCCTTGGACTGCAAGATCCAACCAGTCCATCCTAAAGGAGATCAGTCCTGAGTATTCGTTGGAAGGACTGAGGCTGAAGCTGAAACTCCAGTACTTTGGCCACCTGATGCAAAGAGCTGACTCATCTGAAAAGACCCTGAGGCTGGGAAAGGTTGGGGGCAGGAGGAGAAGGGAGCGACAGAGGATGAGATGGTTGGATGGCAACATGGACTCGATGGACATGAGTTTGAGCAAGCTCTGGGAGACAGTGAAGGACAGGGAGGCCCGGCATGCTGTGGTCCATGGGGTCGCAAAGAGTCAGACACGACTGAGCGACTGAACAACCCCACTCTGAACTGAGGACAATGTACACGTCTGTGATGTGTGAGGATCTGGGTAAACAATACCCAGAGTCCTTATGCCAACGCACCGTGTGGTCGGAGTGGAAGCCGCTAAGACGGTGCATCCGCGCTGGGGACTCCTGGGTCACATCCCCACCCTCCCCGCTGCAGAAGTCGCCTCGGAGGTGGCTTTCAGCCCCGCTTAAGATTATTTCAGAACCAGAAAAGCCTGGCGTTCCAGGCCACCTCTGCTTCCTCTGTGGGTTTCCATGGACTCTCACACGGGTTTATTTTTCGTATCTCTGTGGCTCAGTGAACAGAGCCAGTGCGGGGGGCCGGGGGGAAGCAAGCTTCTTTCTTGCTGAGGACACTTTTCCCGCACCTTAATTGACGAGGAAAGTGGGTCGCTTACTTGCCTCGTGTACCTTTTTTACATAATAGGTTACTTTTAATGGCTCCTTGAAAACAATTTCTCAAAAATCAGATAATTGCAAAATGTACTGCCCTAGCTCTTTTTTTTTCTTTCTTTCTTTTTTTTTTGTCCAAATACGCCAATTTTTTTTTTTCAAAGTCTGACCTACTCTCCTTTCCCTGAATTCCTTTGCTTGATTGAAAGAGATAGCTTTAAGGTGGTACATGATCACCCAATTGTGTCAGGGCACATATCATTAATGAGATGTAACTAGTGTTCAATCCGAAAGGAAATCAGTCCTGAATACTCATTGGAAGGAGTGATGCTGAAGCTGAAACTCCAATCCTTTGGCCACCTGATGCGAAGAGCCGACTCACTAGAAAAGACCCTGAGGCTGGGAAAGATTGAAGGCGGGAGGAGAAGGGGACGACAGAGGATGAGATGGCTGGATGGCATCACCGACTCGATGGGCCTGAGTCTGACCAGACTGTGGGAGCTGGTGATGGACAGGGAGGCCTGGCGTGCTGCGGTCCATGGGGTCGCAGAACTGGCTTAGTGACTGAACTGAACTGATGTTCCCAGGTGTTGAAAAATCTGCACCAGACATCCTTTCCCTCTAATGGTCATGAGTCTCTTTTGAGCACCCTCAGTCCTGGTCTATCAGAACGAGGGCATGAGAACCCTCACGGAAGACAAAGGCGCTTTGTTCTTATTTTCACAGGAAAAGACCTGGGCCAACGTGCTTGACAGGAGATGGGGATTCGAAGATGTCTTCCTTTCACCGGGGTCTGAAGCCTCCACTTCATGGCTTGAAGTATGTCAGTGTCCCGGGGCGGTTGTAACAACATACCCCACACTGGGGGCTTAAACAAGAGACACCCATCCCCCCCTGGGGACCACACGTCTGAGGTCAAGGGGTCCCCTGGCTGGGCTCCCTGCAGAGGCTCCAGGGGAGGGTCCTCCCTGCCGCTTCCAGCTTCTGGGGGCTCCGGGCGTCCTGGGCTGGCGGCCACCTCCCTCCCGTCTCCGCCTCCGTCTCCACGTGGCTTCTCCTCTGCGCCCGTGTCTCTCCTCTTCCATGTCTAACAAGGACCCTGTCCCTGGGTTTAGGGCCAGCCCCGTCCAAGAGGACCTCAATTCACACCCTTCAGTTCATTAGCTCTGCAGAGACCCTGTTTCCTAATAAGGTCCCGTTCCAAGAAATCAGAATTTGGAAGACACCGATTAAGCCCAGGGCAGGGGAGAATCATATTCAGGAGAAGCCGAGAGCCCCAGGGATATCTTAAGAACAAGTGACGCTGCCAGACAGATGCCTTTCTTAGCGGACCATGTCGCACAGCTGGCAGAGAAGACCCAGTCGGGCCCTGCCCATCGCTGGCCTGCCGCTTCCTTCCTCCAACAAAACTTCCCAGAGAACTAGAGACTCATCTTTGCTGGAAGAAGCCTGAGAACACGCACCCAACACCCACCATGTTGCGGGAACTCAGGACTTCCCAGCAGCTAAAAAAAGAAATACTTCACCCCTGCTCTCTCTTTATCTTGTTTGCCTGTCAGTTAGAGACATCACCTTAACCTCCCAGACGCTCGCTCCTTGTCCCCGAGAAGTGACATCTCTTCTTCATCAAGTCAGAGGGCGACTCTGAGGCTTCCAGGAAACCCACACTCTCTGCAGGCACCGTATTTGATCTCTGGAATCTGTGATTCTGTCCTGTGTGTGCGCGGCTCCTGTGATCACAACAGATTTGGGAGGAAAAAAACTCAGCGAGTATACACTGGGCAAAGGGACCTCTTTCACTGGCAGTTGCTAGGGCTGTGAGCAGCTCTTTAAACAAGCAAAACTGTGCTTTTTGTAAAGCCTGGCTTCTGGGAGAGGGAAAAAGAAAGCTTTTTGTTTGTTTGTTTGTTTTTAAAAAGCATGTTTGTCTTGCAGCAAGAAGGTCAGTTTAGTCCTGAGTTGGACTCTTTAGCATGAAGCAGGTACCCTGGTTTGTTTTGGATAAACACAAGTCACACATCTCTGGTACATAGAGATCCTTTCCCATTATCTGGGGCTCCTCTTTACAGCTGATGAAATAAGGTCCTCAGTGAGAAGCTGGTCTTCCCTGGTGGCTCAGATGGTGAAGAATCTGTCTGCCATGCAGGAGACCTGGGTTTGATCCCCGGGTCGGGAAGATTCCCCTGGAGAAGGGAATGGCTACCCACTGCGGAATTCTTGCCTGGAGAATTCCATAGACAGAGGAGCTTGGAGAGCAGCTACAGTCCATGGGGTCACAAAGAGTCGGACACAACTGAGCGACTAACACACAGCCCATGAAGACTTCACCATGCCGCATTGCGAGGCTCTGTCTGGCTCTCTGTCTGAGACTGCCCACGCTCTGTCTGTGGAGTGTGTTTCTGTCTAAATAAAGTCACTTCCTACCGAGAAGAAGGAAGGACCTCCACATCACCAGCAACAGTTGCAAGGAACCTCAGCCCCCCAGACGATGATGAGAAAAATGCTGAATGTTCAGCCAATGTGGGGGCAGAGGCTTCTCGTCTGTAGGTGCAGAAACAGAGGCGGCCGGCTGGGGTTCCTGGGAGGCTCGCCTGTATGGCAAAACAGGTCCCTTCCAAGACCTCTGGCTCTGTGCGTGCACCCAGGACCATCGCACCTGGAGACTGCTCATGGGTGGGTGGTAGAACAGCTGCTGAAGCTCAAAGTGGCTTTAGACGATGCCCAGCTGCCACTCAGCGCACGAGGCCCTGCTCCAGGCTAAGTAGGAGCCCCAGTGCGCCTGTGACCTTGTTTTATGGCCCTGCCGAGGCCATAGCCCATAAATCTGCCCTGAGCTGCCGTAAAATCCCTACATCTCCCCTTCTCTCTCCCAGCTGGGGCCACCTGAGTGAGCTTATCAGACCACCATTCCCACAAAGTTCCTAGCAAAGGTGGGGACAGGGATGGGCCACCATCCCTGTCTGGAGAGGGTGGCCAGCTCTTTTGTTCGTGGAAGGCAGCACCCCGAGATGAGAGACAGGAGAGCCCCTGAGAGTGAGTCTGAACAGCATGGAGGTTTGCCTGCCAAGAAAAGTCAGGGGGAGGGTATAAAACACGAGCTAGGAGAAGTGAATCTGGGCTCTAGAAAGAAGGCTAAACTGTTAACCCACACAGGAACACCTGCCGGCCAACCCGGGGTGCTGGGGAGAAAGGGGGTGCCCAGATGGAGACCCTCATGTTGACTCTCTTGGGCACCCTAAGGGCATCTGGAAAGTGGGTGTCAAAATGGAAAATCAGATACATGCGTCCAAGGCTGCACGAGTCACAACAGCCAAAATGTAGAGGCAAGCTGAGTGTTCTCGGGGGGGGGGGGGGTGGGCGGGCAGATGATGGATGGATGGGTACATGGATGATGGGTGATGGGTGGATGGATGGTGGATGGGTGGGTGGATGGATGGGTGGATGGATGATGATGGATGGGTGGATGGATGGATGATGGATGGATGGGTGGATGGATGATGGATGGGTAGATAGATGATGGATGGATGGGTGGATGATGGATAGATGGATAAATGGATGGTGGATGGGTGGGTGGGTGGACGAATAAATGTATGTATGGATGGATGGATGGATGATGGATGAATGGTTGGATGGATGGTGGATGGGTGGGTGGATGGTTGAGGATGGGTGGGTGAATGGATAGATGATGGATGGATGGGTGGATGATGGATGGATGGATGGATGGGTGGATGATGGATGGATGGATGAGTGGATGGATGATGGATGGATGGGTGGATGGAAGATGGATGGATGATGGATGGATGATGGATGGATGGATGGGTGGATGATGGATGGATGGATGGATGGGTGGATGATGGATGGATGGATGAGTGGATGGATGATGGATGGATGGGTGGATGGAAGATGGATGGATGATGGATGGATGATGGATGGATGGATGGGTGGATGATGGATGGATGGGTGAATGGATGGATGATGGATGGATGGGTGGATGGAAGATGGATGGATGATGGATGGATGATGGATGGATGGATGGGTGGATGGATGATGGATGGATGGGTGGATGATGGATAGATGGATAAATGGATGGTGGATGGGTGGGTGGGTGGACGAATAAATGTATGGATGGATGGATGGATAGATGATGGATGGATGGGTGGATGATGGATAGATGGATGGATGGGTGGATGGATGATGGGTGGATGGATGGGTGGATGGATGATGGATGGAAGGGTGGACGGTTGATGGATGGATGGGTGGACGGTTGATGGATGGGTGGGTGAATGGATGGATGATGGTGGATGGGTGGATGGTTGAGGATGGGTGGGTGAATGGATAGATGATGGATGGATGGGTGGATGATGGATGGATGGTTGGATAAACGGAGGGAGGGAAGGAGATGGGTACGGAAATGGAGATATACCAACAGTCAAAGTCAAACCCATTCCCCCGCTTGGACTTTTTCTAAAGCCACAATCAGTGACTCGGTGAGCTGGAATAACTAGAAAAGAGTTCATTCAATCTTCTCACTTTTCAGGCGGGGAGTCTAAGACCTGACTGCATCTAGTCACCTGAAGATATCTGACAACAGGTCTTCAAGCGAAAAGTGGCTTTTGGACATTTGCAGCAGTGTTAGCCACGCAGTCTGAAAGGTGGAGGTAGGTGCCACGTGGCCAGCTTTGCAGGGAGAACTGCCGCAGCCTTTTCGCTCCCACGAGGACCATCGAAAGTGGGCCATCCCCAAGGAGTTTAGCGGGGAGAGGTGGGAGGAAAGAACCCAAGCACGTGCAGCCGAGCAAAGCGCCTTGACAGAGCCATTCCTGAAATCCATCTCACAGACGTTTGCATTACATTAAGCTAATACTTTCTGTGTCACTTGAACCAGTTAAGGCTGGGGTGTCTCTGAGAGGTGCCATAACATCTGCACACCCCACCATCCTTCTTTCTTCTTTAAATCCCAGCTTTGAGAATGGGGTTCCCACGTCTGCTGCCATGGCTTAAAAACTGCCAGTGTGCCTCACAAGAGCCTCTCATTTCTAGGACAGCCTGCAACGCTAGGTGTTTCTTGTTTTCGGGGTGAGATTCCCCTTGAGAGCTGGATCAGCCCTGTATTTGAGGGCACCTTACAGAGCCATGGAAGGCTTCCCTGGTGGTGCAGATGGTAAAGAATCTGCCTGCATTGGGGGAGACCTCGGTTCAATCCCTGGGTCGGGAAGATCCTCTAGAGAAAGGGATGGCTACCCACTCCAGTATTCTTGCCTGGAGAATTGCATGGTGGGCTGCACACTCCATGGGGTTGCAAACAGTTGGACACGACTGAGTGATTATTGCTTTTCCTACAAAGCTGTAGGCTTCCGTATCTAATTTAACATCAAGAATGCCACTGAGCTGCAGTTCTATGTCAAAATACATAAACATATAAACAGAAAAAGAAAACCTTTAAGCACTTTTTATACCATTCTAATTAATTAGGGGATGTGAAACACTCAGCAGAAAAATGTAGGATTATCCTATGGCCTGATTTTGGATGGAGGGGGAAAAAAAAAACAAAACCACAACGGCATTGCTTGAATTCTAAACAATGGGAATTTTGTTCCATTTCCATCATTTCACTACTGATTAAACCTGAAAAGGTGAAAGGGAAATAGACCAGCCCGAACACATGTTTTTAAGGAATAAACCCAAGGTTTACATCCTTTGTGAATTCAGTTGTGGTGTGTGTGTGTGTGTGTGTGTGTGTGTGTGTGTGTGTGTGTGTGTGTGTGTGTGTGTGAAAGGGAGTTGTCTCATGCTTCCAGATCATAAGAAATATAGACGACAAGGAATTAAGGGGAGAACATGTAAATATGATCACTTAAACCCTGAGCATATTTCAACTGGAATGAGGCTGCACACAGGCGAACAAATTTATCGTAGACTCGGGGAGGCCGTTTTCGTGCACTCCTGCTCCGGGAGGCCAGAGGCGCCAGCCGGGGGGGGGGGGGGGTTCAAGGATCGCAGAAACCCCTTCTATTATTTTATTCCCTTTTATTTTTCTGTGGCCGCCTCTGACCCTGCAAAGAAAGACCCGATTCATAGAGAAACTGCAGGCTCGCCCTCCTGGACGTGATCCTCATTAACACCCCCCAATTGCAGGCGAGTGTATTTTCAATTTGCTAAATGGCGAATAAAACTTTACAGCCACGCGGGGGGGGGGGGGGGGGGGAGCTAGCCTGTGAGTGGCAGCCCGCGGGCGGTGGAAGCCGCCACCCAGCGCCAATGCCGCGGCGGAAGGCGAGGGGGCCAAGCAGAGACACCCCGGGCGTGGTTTTAGGCCAGGGTCGGAGCAGAGGGCCTCAGAGAGGTGGAGGGGGCGGGTCGGCGGGGGCAGCTGGTGCGGAACAGCCGTGTCCGCGTCTGCAATAAACAAGGGCGCCAGCAGACACGCCTGAGCCTGCACTCGGCCCAATAACACGTGCATGCGTGCGTGCGTGCGTGTGTGCGTGCGTGCGTGCGTGCGTGCGTGCGTGTGCGAGCATTCGTGCGTGTGCGAGCATTCGTGCGTGTGCGAGCATTCGTGCGTGTGCGAGCATTCGTGCGTGTGTGCGTGCGTGCTCAGTCGCTACGTCGCGTCCCACTCTCTGCAACCCCATGGACTGTAGCCCGCCAGGCTCGTCTGTCCATGGGGATTCTCCAGGCAAGAACACTGGAGTGGGCTGCCATGCCCTCCTCCAGGGGATCTTCCCCACCCAGGGATCAAACCTGCGTCTTCTGCGTCTCCTACCTTGCAGGCGGGGCGGGTATCAAAAGCTATGAGAATCTGGTGTTCAGCAAAGAGAACTCTGTTCAGTGCTCTTTGGTGACATAAAGAGAAAGGAAATCCAAAAGAGAGGGGATGTCTGCATACCTACATCTGATTCAGTTTGCTAGACAGCGCACAGTGGCGCAACTTTGCAAAGCCATCATAAAGGGAGCGTGAAAAAGTCACTTAGTCGTGTCCAACTCTTTGCGTATACTCCAAAATAACAAAGTTTTAAAGAGCCATGATCCAGGTAAGTGTTACTTGCTCAGTTCTGTGTGACTACTTTGCAACCCCATGGACTGTAGCTCGCCAGGCTCCTCTGTCCAGGGGATTCTCCAGGCAAGAATACTGAAGCGGGTTGCCATGCCCTCCTCCAGGGGATCTTCCCAATCCAGGGATGAATCCGCGTCTCCTGCACAGCAGGCAGATTCTTTACGGTCTGAGCCACCATGGAAGTCCCCATGATCCAAGGAAGACGGACATTAAACAATTACGCAGACACTTGGTATGATTCCCGGCTTCCGCACGGGGCCTGGCACGAGGTGGCCTGGCCATCCGTGTCTGTTCCTCCCCTGCTGCAGAACTCTGTCTGACACGAAAGCCACTGTTTTCGCGAATGGAAAAACACCGACTTGGGCTGCGTTCTGCAGCTGTGCCTCGTGTCTGCGGGCAATGGCACAGATCCCCTCCACGCCCCGCTTTCTGCCGCAATGCGTTTCTTTAAGAGATCCGGGGTTGGCAGAGATTTCGAGGAGGGGTACCGCGGGCCTGTACCGACCCCCCCAGCCAGACAGCCTCGCCCTGTGAGAGGTGGCACCTGGAAGCTTATTGCAATGTGAACGAACACTCATTATTCTGCCACCATCTAATTGTTATTTTGCCAAGAGAAAAGCCCGGAGTTTGCTCTTAAGAAAGCAGGAAAACAATGGTCCTTTCCGGGGTCCCCTTGGGGAGGAGGGGAATCATCTTGAAAATCTTCCCTCCCTGTTTTTTTTTTTTTTCTCCAGAGGTGCCATCACATTCAGTTACTGTGCAGGGTGAAGGCCGTGGAGTCAGGGAGGAGGTGATGGGAAGGGTCGGGTGTTGAGATTCCACCCTCTGGCTGGCAGAGAAATCGGTGAGGGTTCTCCAAACTCGCGGCCTTAAAAACCCTTGACAGCTTGACATTCTCACCGCTAAGTGGAAGCGACGGAGGCCCGTCAAGAGCACGACACGCTGATGGAGGCTGGCAGGGATCACGCCAGCAGCGTGATGGGAACTGATGACTCCGGGCCCCGCGCACGCAATTGCGCTTCAGTTCTTGCCGCTTGTCTGCCGGGCCGAGAGAGGAAGTCGTTCAGAGAAAACCTGTGTTCGCCCCCATTTCCACCTCCCTCGTCTTGGAAAGAGGTTGCAAATTGTTTAAACGGAACCCCCTACCCACCCACCCACCACCGCCCCAAAATACGAAGGCATGAATACCTCATTATGACAATGAGTTTTGATACATCTTGGAGGGAAAAAATTTTTTAAAAAAGAAAAAAAGAATAGGCTCCACTGATGGGTTTCAGATGTGGGTGTCCGCCAACGCAGAAGAAGCCAGGCGCACGATCGAGACACACAGACACACAAAATTAAAAGGCAGCCATCACAGGCCTTGCCAGTCCGTTGTCTGTCTGTCTGTCTCTCCCCCATCCCTCTCTTCATCTCTCCCCATCTCTCCACGTCTGTCTGTCTCCACGTCTGTCTGTCTCCACGTCCGTCTGTCTCTCTCCATGTCTCTCTTTCTTTCTGGCTCCATGTCTGTCTCGGCTCTCCGTCTCTCCCCATCTCTCTTTCTCCATCTCTCTGGCTCACGCTCCATCCCTCAGTCTCTCCCTGTCTCTCTCTCTCTCTCTCTCCTTTCTGCCTGCCCCTCGACGATCTAGCTGCGTTAATGAGAGTCTCGGCTCGCCGCGCAGGCCTGTGACCTCTCACGTGCGGGACCAGCGGAGACCCCACCGCCTGCACCCGAGTGACGGGGAACCGGCTGGATCGGAAGGCTGCCCGCGGTCCGGGGAGAAATGATTTCTGACAAGTCTGAGCTGAATTCCCCCAGCACGGACACGGCCGCCTTCCCCCTCTTCCTTTGCCATTTTTTTTTTTTTCCTTAATGGTCCCAAATTGGCTGTTTAATATCTGAGCGCTTACAGAGTCCCCAAGGGTGTGGAAACGGAAGGCGAGGGCCCCGGGCCACCGGAGGGGCCCCCGCAGCCGGTAAGACAGCTCTGATGACAGGCTCAGGGGGGCCCGGCGCCCCCCAGACACATGCCACCCGCCCCCTCCCTGCCGCCACCACCCTGGCCGGGGGTGACCTTCAAATACCGTGTAGGAAAAAAATTAACGGAAGGATTTGGGGGGCTTACCTTCCCTCCTTGTCATCCTGCTGCAAGAGAGGCAGTCAATAAATTAAAGGAGAGATGAAATACGGGCCTTTCAGGGCCAGAACCCGTTGACAAAAATGAAGTATGAGACGTGGGGAGAGGGGCCCCGGTGGAGCGCTGGCAGCAGAAGGCCCCCTGGGGGTGTCCTGGAGAGCGACCCTCATACGAGAGCCAGCAACCGCTGCACCCTGATTCTAAGCGGACCTCGGGAGAGAAGTCCCTTCCAGAGAAGACAAGCCCTTCCCAGTCCATCATCGCACGCACATCAGTATCAAGAAAAGGAATCTGGGAGAACAGTGAGGACGCAGAAAGGGGCTTGCTGCTCAGAAAACTCTGTTAAGGTCCGTACGAATCCCTGCGTTTCACAAGATACACACAACATCCTTACCTGGAACTTACCGAGATAGTGAAACTCGCTCAGTCGTGTCTGACTCTTTGCGATCCCGTGGACTGCACAGCCCATGGAATTCTCCAGGCCAGAATACTGGACTTGGTGGGCTTTCCCATCTCCAGGATAACTTCCCAACCCAGGGATCGAATCCAGGTCTACAGTACAGCAGGCGGATTCTTTACCAGCAGAGCCACTCAGGAAGCCCAACAATGAATATGCGCTTTCTATAAGGTATAAACCTAAAAAAAAAGGTATAAACCTCTGTCCAACATCTGCAGGGCCTGTATCTACAGAGAAGCACCCCTGTCCTGCTCCTGAGGGCCTGTATCTACAGACCAACACCCCTGTCTCCACCCGAGAACCTGTATTTACATGAAACACACCTGTCCTGCACCTGAGGACTTGTATCTACATAGACACCCCAGTCCTCCTCCTGAGGACCTGAATCTACAGAGAACAACCCTCTCCTCCACTTCAGGACCTGTATCTACAGAGAAACACCCCTGTCCTCCACTCGAGGACCTATATCTACAGAGAAACATCCCCCGTCCTCCACTCGAGGACCTGTATCTATAGAGAAACACCCCTGTCCTGCTCCTGAGGACCTGTATCTGTAGAGAAACACCCCTGTCCTCCTCCTGAGGACCTGTAGCTACAGAGAAACACGCCTGTCCTGCACCTGAGGACCTGTATCTGTAGAGAAACACTCCTGTCCTCCTCCTGAAGAGCTGTATCTACAGAGAAACACCCCTGTCCTCCTCCTAAGGGCCTGTATCTACAGAGAAACACTCCTGTCCTCCTTCTGAAGACCTGTATCTGCAGAGAAACACCCCTGTCCTCCTCCTGAGGGCCTATATCTACAGACCAACACCCCCGTCTCCACCTGAGAACCTGTATTTACATGAAACACGCCTGTCCTGCATCTGAGGACTGTATCTACATAGACACCCCTGTCCTCCTCCTGAGGACCTGAATCTACAGAGAATAACCCTCTCCTCCACTTCAGGACCTATATCTACAGAGAAACATCCCCTGTCCTCCACCCGAGGACCTGTATCTACAGAGAAACACCCCTGTCCTCCACTCAAGGACCTGTAACTACAGAGAAACATCCCCTGTCCTCCACCCTAGGACCTGTATCTACATAGACACCCCTGTCCTCCACCCGAGGACTTGTATCTACAGAGAAACACTCCTATCCTCCTCCTGAGGACCTGTATCTACAGAGAAACACCACTGTCCTGTTCCTGAGGGCCTGTATCTACAGAGAAACACCCCTGTCCTGTACCTGAGGACCTGTATCTACAGAGAAACACCACTGTCCTCCTCCTGAGGGCCTGTATCTACAGAGAAACACCCCTGTCCTCCTCCTGAGGACCTGTATCTACAGAGAAACACTCCTGTCCTCCTCCTGAGGACCTGTATCTACAGAGAAACACCCCTGTCCTGCTCCTGAGGACCTGTATCTACAGAGAAACACCCCTGTCCTGCTCCTGAGGACCTGTATCTACAGAGAAACACCACTGTCCTCCTCCTGAGGGCCTGTATCTACAGAGAAACACCCCTGTCCTCCTCCTGAGGACCTGTATCTACAGAGAAACACTCCTGTCCTCCTCCTGAGGACCTGTATCTACAGAGAAACACCCCTGTCCTGCTCCTGAGGACCTGTATCTACAGAGAAACACCCCTGTCCTGCTCCTGAGGACCTGTATCTACAGAGAAACACCCCTGTCTTCCTCCTGAGAGCCTGTATCTACAGAGAAACACCCCTGTCCTGCTCCTGAGGACCTGTATCTACAGAGAAACACCCCTGTCCTGCTCCTGAGGGCCTGTATCTACAGAGAAACACCCCTGTCCTGCTCCTGAGGACCTGTATCTACAGAGAAACACTCCTGTCCTCCTCCTGAGGACCTGTATCTACAGAGAAACACCCCTGTCCTGCTCCTGAGGACCTGTATCTACAGAGAAACACCCCTGTCTTCCTCCTGAGAGCCTGTATCTACAGAGAAACACCCCTGTCCTGCTCCTGAGGACCTGTATCTACAGAGAAACACCCCTGTCCTGCGCCTGAGGACCTGTATCTACAGAGAAACACCCCTGTCTTCCTCCTGAGAGCCTGTATCTACAGAGAAACACCCCTGTCCTGCTCCTGAGGACCTATATCTACAGAGAAACACTCCTGTCCTCCTCCTAAAGACCTGTATCTACAGAGAAACACCCCTGTCCTGCTCCTGAGGACCTGTATCTACAGAGAAACACCCCTGTCTTCCTCCTGAGAGCCTGTATCTACAGAGAAACACCCCTGTCCTCCTGAGGACCTGTATATACAGAGAAACACTCCTGTCCTCCTCCGAGGACCTATTTCTACAGAGAAAGACATCTGCCCTCCACTTGAGGCTCCCCCACCTGATAGCATTAATTCCGTCTCTCACCGTCACGACTTTGTCAACGGAGAGAAGTGACTTATCAGCTGCCACTCGTGATCCAGGCAGCTTAACCACAGGTTTTTGCCATCTCCCTGCTTTTATCTGTGGTGACTTCTCCGGAAACAGAGTTTATCAAGGCTTGTACCTATGAAGACTGCCTTCCTGTGTCTCCCTAAGAAGCCTCCACACAGAATTCCGTCAGACCCCAGCGCTTGCCCCCCAACAATCCCAAGTTTCCAAGGTCCGCCCGCCCCCGCCCCCCGCCGGTCCCCTGAGTGTAATGTTCATGATGCTCTGGAAGTGTTACCACTGCTAGAGGGCTGGGAGACAGTCACTGAGGATGGAAAGCTTCCTTGGAGTGGCAGAATGCATGTCACCCTCCCCGGCTTCCTATCCCCGGGACCCCTCCACTTTCTGCGGTGACAACCCCAGCACCCCGGCCCCCCCGAAGGGAACACCTGTTTTGCGTGCACCCCGGGGGCTGAGCTCTGCCCAGGTGCCTCCGTCCCCTCCTTCCCGGTCTCCCAGGTCACCTCGGCCAACAGGTGTTTTCCCTCAGAATCGGCCCTCGTCTGAATTCAGCCCAGGAATCACAGGCCTGCGGGGTCAGGGGTCAAATGCAGCCGCGCGGACTCCCCCGGGGGGCCGAGGCTTACCAGGTGTTCGATATTATCAGCCCTCATTTGCCGAGAGTCTGACGGCGTGTTCTCCGCGGTCCCAAATACATTTAACGAGAGTAACTTTCAAAGCCCGCTTATTAGAGCGTCTGCTCAGTGGACGGGCCGGTTAACAGTAATTCGAGGAGGCAGGTGGGCCCTTTCTGAGAGGGTACACATACGCTCCGCGGCCTGGCCCCATTTGCGGTAATTTTGGGGTCTCATTTCCATTTGTAAGGAAGATAACTACTTACATATGGAAGCAATAAATAAGAGAAGTCATTAAAATTTCTCTCATTTAGGGGAAAAAAAAAATCTTAATGAAGTAATATCTTTGCCAGGGCAGGCAGAAATGTAAATTAGACATAGGACCGAAACCTATTAAAGAGAATTGCTGTGTTGCTAGTCTTTTTTTTTTTTTTAATCTAATGAATTTATGAATTGTTGGTTGTTGGGTCACAGACTTGGTTAATTTCCGACGTGTTTAGCTCGGCTGGAAGGAGGAGGGAACAGCCTGCCTAGGAGCCCACAATGCTGAGTCCATTAGTGAGGTCTTGCTCATCGGAACACAAACGCCGGCGGCGGGGGCCTGATGTTAAAAAATGTGGGTTCGCGCTTTTTGACTCTGGGTTGGTTTTTTTGCCTCCAACATCTCTTAGTTGTCGTGAGAGAAGGGAAACGGCAGAAGGCACGCCCCGCCTGCTCCACCGGCCAGCTAATTATAAAGTTTACGCGGAGGCTCTGCTAATGTCTTGTCACCCACTCCTCCTAGCGGGTGTGCCCATGAAGCGAGACAGTCACTGAGAAATGCATTGGGTGGTTGTTTCAGAACAGAGGGAAATGCTGGACGGAACAGGAATCTAATTTAGGGGTCCCTGGGCAGCTGTGTAATAAAAAGAGAGGTTTCTCCTACGCCACTGTGGCTTATGTGGGGACTTGAAAAGCCCTTTGCTTGAACCTGCAGGAAAAGGGCTGCTGTGGGTCTCAGCAGAGTTTCAGGGGGGTGAAGCTCTGTGCACCCCTTCACCAAAACTGGGTCAGGCAAGATTCCCGTTTCTGGAAGTATGTGATCGCTGTGAGATTCCTGCGGGTCGAAGTTTTTGTCAGGAACAGCCAGCACATGTGTCTGAGCCGCCCAGGGACCATGCTGACATTTCAGAGACGCATGCGATCACCCGGAGAGCCCTGACTGAAGCTTCGGTGATCCCTCATTCCCCTGTGATCCAATAGCTGCGCGTGAGTACCGTGTCACGGCTTTTCACGGAAACCGCGTCCTAAAAGTAGAAAGGGACTCTGGTCTTCGTGAATGTTGGAGGCTGGATTCTGTCTCCTCCAGATTCCTACCTGGAAGTCCTAAACCCCTAGGACCAAAGGATGTGGTTGGATTTAGAGATGGGGATCTAAAGGGGATAAATGAGGTCACTAGGGTGGGTCCTGAACCCGAAGGACTGGGATCCTTAGAAGAAGAGGAAACCTGACAGGCACACACAGAGGGACAAACACCCATGACACGGAGGGGAGAGAGCCGTCTACACATTCGGGAGACAGGCAAGCCCTGCAGACGCCCGGATACTGGGCTTCCGGTCTCCAGTACTGGAAGCCAACAGGTCGTTACTTTTCAGTCGCAAGGTCATTACTGACTGCTTCCAGCCTCATGGACTTCAGCACGACAAACTTCCCTGTCCTTCACTATCTCCTGGAGTTTACTCAGACTCAAGTCAATTGGGTCGGTGATGCCAAGCAACCATCTCAACCTCAGTCACCCCCTTCTCTTCCTGCCCTCAATCTTTCCCAGCAGCAGGGTCTTTTTGAATGAGTCGTTGCTTCACATCAAGTGGCCAAAGTATTGGAGCTTTAGCATCAGTCCTTCCAGTGAATACTGGGGATTGATTGTCTTTAGGATTGACAGGTTCGATCTCCTTCCTGTCCAAGAAACTAGCAAGAGTATTCAAGCACCATTCTTTGGCACTAATCTTTCTTTATGATCGAACTCTCACATTTATACATGACTACTGAAAAAAGAATAGCTTTGACCATACAAGCCTTTGATAGCAAAGCGATGGCTCAACTTTTTTGTAATGACATAAGATGTGATATTTAACAGACAAAATCTGACAGAACCTAAGGGGAGATGAGGTAAAATCTGACAGAAATGAGGGGGTTCTTGAAAAGCAGAGACATTACTTTGCCAACAAGGTCCATCTAGTCAAGGCTATGGTTTTTCCTGTGGTCATGTATGGATGTGAAAGTAGGACTGTGAAGAAAGCTGAGCACCAAAGAATTGATGCTTTTCCACTGTGGTGTTGGAGAAGACTCTTGAGATTCCCTTGGACTGCAAGGAGATCCAACCAGTCCATTCTAAAGGAGATCAGTCCTGGGTGTTCTTTGGAAGGAATGATGCTAAAGCGGAAACTCCAGTACTTTGGCCACCTCGTGCGAAGAGTTGACTCATTGGAGAAGACTGTGATGCTGGGAGGGATTGGGGGCAGGAGGAGAAGGGGACGACCGAGGATGAGATGGCTGGATGGCATCACTGACTCGATGGACGTGAGTCTGAGTGAACTCCGGGAGTTGGTGATGGACAGGAAGGCCTGGCGTGCTGCGATTCATGGGGTCGCAAAGAGTCAGACACAACTGAGCGACTGAACTGAAATGAACTGAGGTAAAATATGACAAAAAGATGGAGGTTCTGTGGTAAAATCTGACAGAAAGAAGGATTTTCTGAGGTAAAATCTAACTGAAAGTAGGAGTTTCTGATGTAAAATCTGACAGAAACTAGGGGGTTCTGATTCCAAATTTGATAGAAACTAGGGGTTCTGATGTAAAATGTGACAGAATGAAGGATGTTCTAGGGTAAATCTGACAGAAAGTAGGCATTTCTGAGATGATATCTGACATGAACCATGAGGTTGTAAGGTATAATCTGACACAGTTAGGGTTCTGAGGTAAAATCAGACAGAAATTAGGGGGTTCTGATATAAACTCTGATAGAAACTAGGGACTTCTGTGGTAAAATCTGTAAGAAACTAGGTGATTCTGATGTAAAATTCACCAAAAATACGGTATTAGTGTGAAATCCATAGTAAAAATCCAACCAAAAGACGAAGTTCTGAATTCAGATTTGACAGAAAGAAGGTCTTTGTTATCACCTAAAATTCTGAGGTAAAATCTGCTAGAAAATGGATGTTTCTGAAGTAAAATCTGGCTGAAAGAATGTTTTCAGGTAAATCTGACAGAAAGTAGGAAGTTCTGAGGTAAAATCTGATTAAAAAAGGAAGTTCTCATGGAAAAATTCATAGAATACAGGAGGCTCTATATAAAATATGACAACAAGAAGCCGGTTTCAGGTCCAATCTGAAGTTCTGATGTGAAATGTGAACATCGAATAAAGTTCTGAGTTAAAGCCTGACAGAAATAGGGAAGTTCTGAGGTTAAATCTAAGGTTCTGTTGTGACATTTGACAGAAAGAAGGAGGTTTAGAAGGCTGGTCAAAGGATTCTTGAGTGTGGTAGTGTTTCATGGAATTTTCATGATGGAGGTTATGAGGGAATGATGGAATTTTGAGAGACGTATGGTGACAGGGATTTCTGTGAAAATTAGAGAGGTTATTCTAAGACTAGGAAAATAGAGGTCATCTAATCGATGAATGGTGAGAAGGTTTTCTGAGTAACAATGTGTGAATGATTTCTGCTAGATACAATGTGAGTGAGGTTTCTGACACATTGGAAGGATGGGAGGAAATTCTGAGAGGAGAGTGAGAGGTAATTCTGAGGAGGGGAGTGACTGGAATTCTGATGAGGGTTAATGAGGTCATCAGTGTGGGCCCTGATCCCATAAGACTGGGGTCCTCAGAAGAAGAGATCAGGATATAGACACACACAGAGGGGTAGCAACGTGGCGACGCAGGGAGGACGTGGCCGGCTACACACCCGCCAGAGAGGCCTCAAGGGGAACCAGCCCTGCCCACACCTGGAGCTCAAATCCCACCCTCCAGCGCTGGGACGAACAAGCGTGCTCTTGGAGCCACCCCGTGTGGTATTTGCTCTGCAGCCTCGAGCAAACTCATACCCTGATAAACATGCCGGGATTTTCCAGTCATTCAGGGAGCGTTCACCTTGTTCCACAGAGAAGAGATGGCTGGGTCACAGAGCGGCTGGTGCTGGAAATGGGGTCCATTCTTCGGCTCCATGCAGGTGGAAGGTGTGCCAACAACTGCATGATGACTGGAAAGAGAAGTGGAGTCCGGTTCTTCCTGGAGAGGAGGGTGTGCTCTTCTCAGGGGGGACAGTCTGGCTGTCCCATGTCCTCAGTGCTCTTGGTGTCAATGAAGTCTCTTGTCAACGAACAGACCAGGAATGCAGAGACCAGTTCACAGCTCTGTCCATACACACAGGTGGCGCTAGTGGTAAAAAAAAAAATCTGCCGGCCAACATAGGAGACTTGAGAGACATAAGTTCGATCCCTGGGTGGGGAAGATCCCCTGGAGGAGGGCACAGAAACCCACTCCAGTACTCTCGCCTGGAGAATCCCATGGACAGAGGAGCCTAGTGGGATACAGTCCATGGGGTCACAAAGAGTCATGGCAGGTCGGTTACGACTGGCACACACACACACACACACACACACACACACACACACACACACACGTGATTGGTTTATGTTTCAGGCTTCCTCGGATGAGAAACACGGTCACAAAAGGGATACATATGGCCTGGAGATCCAAGGTGGCAGTCGGGTTGACCTGGCTTGGAGATCCCATGTGCCAGTGTGGTAAATAAAATAAATTAGAAAACTAATTTGAAAAATAACAAAATAGGTGATCAACAAGGACCTACTGTCTAGCACAGGGAACTCTGCTCAACATTCTGTAGTAACTGAATGGGAAAAGAAGAGAGACTCGTCTGTATCTAAGTGAATCACTTGGCACCTGAAATTAACACCATGTTGTTAATCAACTCTATTCCAATATAAAAGTTAACAAATTTTCCAAATGAAAAATAATAGCTTTATTTATGCGTCCAGAGATATGAAACTGGCATCTGCTCCCCCATGTTCATTGCAGTGTTATTCATAATAGCAAGATATGAAAAAAATTCAAGTGTCCGTGGTGTAGATACACAACAGAATAGTATTCAGCCTTGATAAAGGAGGCGCCCATGGCTCTTTGCAACCCCATGGACTGCAGCCCGCCAGGCTCCTCCATGCCTGGGATTCTCCAGGCAAGATTACTGGAGTGGGTTGCTATTCCCTTCTCCAGGGGATCTTCCTGACCCAGGGCACACCTCTTGTGAAAAATCTCAATCTCTTGACTACAGTTTTGCACAACAGGTGTGCCTGAAATACATTTATTTGTGTCAAAGCATCTTTGGAGCCATTAATTCCAAGAAGACAGATGAAAATACCCAGAAGGGAACACTTCCAGCAGATGTTTTCGTGCATCTGGACATCCATCCATGAGCCCAAAATGCATATTTGAATACAAGACACAGTGACAAACACTGGTTTCTTCATGGGGTGCTCTTGCAGGCAATAGGTACATTATCAAGGAAGTTTTTTCTAAGCGCTCAGACTGGCGAAGATCTCGTAGCCCTGTTTCGTTGTTGTTCACTCATGAAGTCAGGACCAATTCTCTGAGGCCCCGTGGACTGCAGCACGCCAGGCCTCCCTGTCCATCACCATCTCCCAGAGTTTGCTCAAATTCAGGTCCATCGAGTCGGTGATGCCATCCAACCATCTCATCCTCTGTTGTCCCCTTCTCCTCCCGCCTTCAATCTTTCCCACATCAGGGTCTTTTCCAATGAGTTGGCTGTTCGCATCAGGTGGAGCTTCAACTTCAGCCTTGTTTGGTCAAGGAAAAAAAAGAGAAAAAAAACTAAAACGCTGTGGGCTGGCGACTTCGAGGGGGCGGGCGGGTAGGAGAGTTGAGAGGCAGGAATGGAGAAATCCACCGCAGAGTGTTGTGGATTTTATGTCCTGACCACAGCGGGTATACATGGAAATACTTGGGTGGGTTTGTGTGAATTAAAACATTTATAGAGCCCCCGGCTCCCGTTACCTCTTAGCTGTCTTATTAAAGTCCCGTTAGTGTCGACACGGGGCTTGTAAACCTGGTGGGCCCCGGCACCAATTAAAATAATAAAAAACAAGCAGCTGCCACGGAGCAGAGGGTGTTGGGACGAGGTTGATGGAGGAACAGGGAGGGGAGGGGAGCCCGCTCAACCAAGAAGCAGGGCGTTGGCTGGAACAGAGAGCAAGCCCCTGGGCTCCTGTTTTGACCGAGGTGGTGCGTTTTCAGGGACTGGGACGGAGCTTAAGGTGTGTGTGAGCCTTTGGGGAGAAATGAGGGAAAGGAAAGGAAAGGATAGACACTCAGCCGTGTCCAACTCTTTGTGACTCCGTGAACTATAGGGCTCGGGGCTCCTGTGTCCATGGGATTCTCCCGGCAAGAACACAGGAGTGGGTTGCCATTTCCTCCTCCAGGGGATCTTGCCAACCCGGGGATCGAACTGCATTCCAGGCTGATTCCTTACCGTCTGAGCCACAAGGGAAGCCTTAAATTGTGAAGTGAGAGGACAGCCCTAAGCTGTTGCGAAAGCAAGAAATAAGGCTATGGGCCAGCTAGCTAGATGGGTTGTGTGTGATGTGATGGGTCTACGCCCACCCTCCGTCTCCAAGGATACAAGGAGAAGAGGTGGGGTGTCCACGCCCTCTGGGCAGACCACAGACCCGGGATGGAGGGGACAGGGACGTGCCCATGTCGCTGATGGGCCGGGGCTGGCCCACGTCCCTTCCTCTGCCATCCACCTGCCTCCCAGCCTTCACTCCTTTATATCACCACCTCCTGCTCCACCACCGCTTAGCCAGCTCCTTCAGCATGCACGCCCCCCACTGCACCATCCCCACGCCCTTCCCCAGCAACCCCGGCTTCCAAGATCCAGTCGCTCCCCCGCAGGCTTTCCCACCTTGAGCCCAGCTTCCGAGATTCCATCTCTTCTCGCCATCTTTCCTACCTTGTGTTCGTCTCTGCCCGTCGGTCGTGGAGACGCCGAGAGGCACCAAGTTTCCAAGCAGAGAGTGTGTCAGGGACGTGGCCAGTAGAAACAGCAGATCACTGGTAGTAGACGGATGGGCTGCTGGTGGTCTGAGAGCCCCCATGTGTGGGAGAGGCTCAGAACTTATTCCGCTCATCAATCAAGGACCCGGACCTGGGCTCTTGTAGGTGCTACGATTCTTAAAGAGATGGGGTTATCAGACCACTTGAGCTGCCTCTTGACAAATCTGTATGCAGGTCAGGAAGCAACAGTTAGAACTGGACATGGAACAACAGACTGGTTCCAAAAGGAAAAGGAGTACGTTAAGAGTGTATATTGTCACCCTGCTTATTTAACTTATATGCAGAGTACATCATGACAAATCCTGGGCTGGAGGAAGCACAGACTGCCGGGAGAAATATCAATAACCTCATATGCAGATGACACCACCCTTATGGCAGAAAGTGAAGAGGAACTAAAGAGCCTCTTATGAAAGTGAAAAAGGAGAGTGAAAAAGTTAGCTTAAAGCTCAACATTCAGAAAACTAAGATCATGGCATCCAGTCCCATCACTTCATGGCAAATAGATGGGGAAACAGTGGAAACAGTGGCTGACTTTATTTTGGGGGGCTCCAAGATCACTGTAGATGGTGACTGAAGCCATGATATTAAAAGACACTTGCTTCTTGGAGGAAAAGCTATGAGCAACCTAGACTGCACATTAAAAAGTAGAGACATCACTTTGCCAACAAAGGTCTGTCTAGTCAAAGCTATGGTTTTTCCAGTGGTCATGTATGGATGTGAGAGTTGGACTATAAAGAAAGCTGAGTGCCAAAGAATTGATGCTTTTGAACTGTGATGTTGGAGAAGACTCTTGAGACTCCCTTGGACTGCAAGGAGATCCAACCTGTCCATCCTAAAGGAAATCAGTCCTGAATATTCATCGGAAGGACTGATGCTGAAGCTGAAACTCCAATCCTTTGGCCACCTGATGCAAAGAGACAACTCATTTGAAAAGACCCCGATGCTGGGAAAGATTGAAGGCAGGAAGAGAAGAGGACGACAGAGGATGAGCTGGTTGGATGCATCACCGACTTGATGGACATGAGTTTGAGTGAACTCCAGGAGTTGGTGATGGACAGGGAGGCCTGGCGTGCTGCAGTCCATGGGGTCGCAAAGAGTCGGACACAACTGAGCGACTGAACTGAACTGAACTGAACTGAACAGCCACCTGAGCTACCGCCTGGGGGGAAAGGCTGGGAGGGGCTGGGGCTGGAGGCAAATGTGGGAAACTCTGCTCATTGGAACCGACAAGGCAGCTAGGCGAGACACCGGGGAACTTCCAAGAAGAGCTTGTTTGCAGTAGACCGGGCAGTCCCAGCCTGCCGCTGGGTCAAGGCAACACCTTAAAATGATCTTTTTTTCCCCACTGCCCGCCCTGCTCTTTTCCGACAGCCTCTCCCATTTCCCAATTCATGAAGGTTCTCTGCCGAAAAGTGAATCCATCTGGTTCCCATTTGATGGCCGCTCACTGGCAGGTCGTCCTGGTGGTTTTCACTTTTTTTTTTTTCCTTCTAGGTTGACAGGCGTTTTAGGAGCTGAGCTGGAGCTAGGAGAGTTCTGACAACGGCGAAAGGCATTTTCGGGGCTAAAAGTCGAAGAGTCCAGATGTCTGGTGTTATACACACACAGCTCACCCATTCCCCAGTCTGGGTGCAGGAGAGGGGGGTGCTTCTGGAACCTTCCTTCGGGGAGCATCCTCCAATGAGCCCGTACCCCAAGCCTGAGAGAGCTTGGCCAGGGGTTGACAGATGGTAATGTAATTTAAATGTGGCCGTGTGTCCCTGTCCATCCCAGACTCCCTGACTGTCTCTTCCCCAACCTTCCCCCTGGTGACCATAAGGTTATTACAGAGTACTGAGCAGAGTTCCCTGAGCTGTCCAGCAGGTCCTTGCTGGTTCTCCATGTTAAATCCAGCAGTGTGTCCATGTCCATCCCAGACTCCCTGACTATCCCTTCCCCCATCCTTCCCCCCGGGAGCCATAAGTCCTGGTCTAAGTCTGTGAGTCTGGGAAACTGGGTATTTTGGATCAATCGGGTGACTGTTGCTATTCTAGGCACAGAAATCAAATTCTAATCACCGGATTCAGTCGTGGTGAATCCATTTATTCACTCGGCGTGCTGTATGACATTTTGAGGATTCTCTGCTGAAGGGATACCTTATCCTCTATTTTTCCCCTAAATGGAAGCTTCTGTCTGCTCACATGCAAATATATAAATATTCAATTAGGGGCTGTAGATAAACAAGATCTGAGTCGTCGTATAAAGTGGTTTTTAAAAGTCTATAGTTGATTAAAGACTGTATTTACTGGAATTTTATAAATCCCCCCAGTGTGTTATAAATTAATAATTCACTATATTTATTTGTGTGCCATCTATGTAATCCAGTCAATTATTAATGAATACATTTATTGCATATAAATAGGAAGACTTTCCGTCTCAGAACACGACCGACGCCTCATGTTAATATACCGAGAACAGCACGTAAATAATGAAGGGAGGGTAGAATAAATAATCGTGTCGGAGCTGCCAAGCATTTGTTTTCAATTGTTTTAATTGAAAAAAATTTTTGCGGAAGCGTGCTTGACGTACATTCCGAGCATTCGTTTTTATCCAGACGCTGCAAAGCGATGTCTGAAAAAGCACGGGAAGGACAGGCGGTTGAGCTCAGAAGGATATTCATGTAACACTTGCACTGCAGACAGGTTGAAGCCTTGTACAAAGAAACTTCCAGGGTAGGTCCACATTCATGTTTCTGCCCTTCAGTACAGCAAGCATTTCCTGGGTACCTACCACTAGCCAGACCCTGTACGAGGGGCTGACATAGCCTCTGCTTAAGGCTCATGGTCCTCCGGCAAGTGGATGCCGTTACCCTCAAAACCAAAGCTGTACTTAATGATCCAATAGTCGTACAGATGCGAGAGTTGGACCATAAAGAAGGCTGAGCGCCCAAGGGTTGATGCTTTCCAACCCTGGTGCTGGAGAAGATTCCTGAGAGTCCCTTGGACTGCAAGGAGATCCAACCTGTCCATCCTAAAGGAAATCAGTCCTGAATATTCAGTGGAAGGACTGATGCTGAAGCTGAAGCCCCGATACTCTGGCCACCTGATGTGAAGAGCTGATTCATTTGAAAAGACCCTGATGCTGGGAAAGACTGTGGGTGGGAGAAGGGGACGACAGAAGATGAGATGGCTGGATGGCATCACCAACTTGATGGGCGTGAGTTTGAGAAAGCTATGGGAGATGGTGATGGACAGGGAAGCCTGGTGTGCTGCAGTCTGTGGGATCACAAAGAGTCCAACACAACTGAGCAACTGAACACCACCACCCTTTTGACCCAGAAATCCCACTTCTAGGTAAGTTCCTAGAAGGATTGGAAGCATAGTCTCTGAGAGATATTTACACACATGTGTTCAAAATGCCATGATTCACAGCAGGCAGAGGCAGACGAAACCTGGTAGTCCAAGGCTGGATGACGGATAAAGAGAATATGCTCTATGCCCTCTGGGACAGCGGCTTCCCGGCGAGGTCTTTGTGGATGCCGCACGCCCTCTTCGTGGAGGTCAAGACGCCCATCCCCGAAGCTCCGTTGGCACGTTCAGATCTTCATCTGTGCTTGTTTTCCACTTGATTACTCCCCAAAAGCTTGTGGTCCCCAGGGATGTGATGTCGTTTATCCCTGCATCCCACACAGCTGGAAAATGGTCGGGTTTGTGGTTTTCGCAGAAAAAGGGAGCAATTTCAGAAGCGAGAACTCTGTGCCTGGAGTTCCCAGGAGAGGGAATGAGCCCCATGTCTGGTCCTGTGTTTGCTGTCCGGTTACCTAAGTCTCCAATCTGCATCCCGAAGGGCCTCTCTCTCTCTCCACCACCCCGTGGGGGCACTGCCCGTCTCCCAAGTCCTGTGCATCCTTAAAAACTCTGCCAGCATGCTGGGTCTTTTCCGGACATCTTTGCTGACTGACGAGGCAGAGGATGGCGGTGAGGTCAGCCGCTTGGGAGGGGTGGCCGACGGCCTCATGTTAAGAAGACTTCTGAGGTTCGGTTTGGCTTCCAGAGAAGGAAGCTGTGCCGTCCCTCAAGAAGGAGCCCCTGTGGTGTGTCCCAGGGAGGGAGAGGCAGGGAAGAAGTCGGAGAGAAGGGACTTTCTGTTTCCTTTCTGGAAAAAAAGCTGGAGAGAAGGAAGCCGCGACGGCTGCAATACTTGGAGGTGGGAGGGGCTAGGATTTTCAGCCTAGAGTCTGTAATGCAGCATCTTTCTTTCCGTCCGCCCTTCCATCCTTCTTCCCTCCTTTCTTTCTTTGTCCCTTCCTTCTTTCACTCTCTCTCTCCCATCCATCTCCCGGTCTCTGCTATCTATCCTATAATCTATCAATGTGTTGTATCGACTGTCCATCCATGTAGCTACCTATCAATGCAAGCATCTATCGGGGATGCCCGGGTGCCTTCAGGCGGCAAATGATCCGCCTGCAACGCGGGAGACGCAGGTTGGATCCCTGGGTTGGGAAGATGCCCTGGAGGAGGGCATGGCAACCCACTCCCGTATTCTTGCCCGGAGAATCCCACAGACAGAGGAGCCTGGCCAGCTATGGTCCATGGGGTCGCAAAGAGTTGGACATGTCTGAGTGACCCTTTCAAGCATCTATCCATTCCTGTGTCTCTTCATGGACCGTATCTATCTATCCGCTCTATCCTCTGTCTATCATCTTTTATATGCATCAGCTAGCTCTTAGATCTAGCTGCGTACTCACCCATCCATCCATCTCTCTTTCTGTCCGTCCGTCTGTCTGTCCGTACTCATCCATCGATTATCTATCTGTCTGTCTATCCATGTATTTATCTGTCCATCCACTGCACGTAGCTAGCTACCCATTCTGTCCCTTGTCCACCTATATACCGATTTATCTACCCTCTCTCCCCGCCTCCCTTTTTTCCCTTCCTCCTTTTTCTTCCTCTTTTCCTGCCTTCTTGCCTCCCGCATCCACCCCCTCCCCCTCTGCTTCTTCCATACCCCTCCCTGTAAACTGATTCTGTTAACGGATTTGTCTGCGGCACTCTGGGCAGAAAGAAATACAGCTGCACGCCGAGTTTACAGACGTCTTTGGTGTCAACTGAAAATTGGAAAGGCATGGGTGAAGATGAGATTAACAGTGCTCTCATCAACAGAGACCCACTAGACGTAAGCCCTATCTATCAAAGCTTAGAACACCTAAGAATACATACAAACGTCCAGAATGACGCCTTGTAGGCACACAGAACCAAATGTCAAAAAAAAGGGGAAACAATCCCAAGCAACACACCCAGAAGATAAGCTTAAACCTATCGTCGTTTAAGCTTATCAGATGAGCGGAGGGGAAGACTGCCAAACACGTGAACGCTAATTCAATGTTTACTTGGGATTTTCATCATGAGAACCTTATCTGTAGTGGGACGTTGTAAAGAAAACACCAGAAGGAGAAAACATCTTTCCGATTTTGAAGTGAGAACAAATTCTGCAGTGTTTCTTGTTCAAGCTTTTCCTTTTGTCTTTGAAAAACGGGCTGCAGTTTTCAAATACAGCAACTATCTCAGAGCTGTAAGGCCCGCGGCGTGACCCAGACTTCTTGCATAGTCACGTTTTCAAGTGTGTGTGTGCGTGCGTGCTAACTCACTTCAGGCGTGTTCGACTTTTCGCGACTCTATGGACTGCAGCCCGCCAGGCTCCTCTGTCCTCGGAATTCTCCAGGCAAGAATACTGGAGTGGATTGCCATTCCCTTCTCCAGGGATTGAACCCTGGTCTCCTGCACTGGCGGTCAGATTCTTCACTGTGTAATGAAGTCGACCTCAATTTCTTCATTTTACGCCACTTGGCCACTTTTCCAAGGGCTTCCGTCACAGCTCACTTGCTAAAGAATCCGCCTGCAATGCAGGAGACCCTGGTTGAATCCCTGAGTCAGGAAGATCCCCCGGAGAAGGGATAGGCTACCCACTCCAGTATTCTGGCCTGGAGAAGTCCACGGACGGTATAGTCCATTTGGTCGCAGAGAGTCGGACATGACTGAGCGACTTTCACTTACACTTTTCCAACGTAGTCCAAGCTCTGAAACGGAGACGTTTAAAATACATCTTTGTCCTGTTCATTTATCCAATGCATTGTTCTTATGAGCACTGACATCACCCCCAAATAACCACACAGAAGCACTGAGAGGTGTGTGTACCGTGGGGACGCGGGGACTGGTTCTTTGTTGTCATTCCGTTGCTCAGTCGTGTCCGACTCTTTGCGACCCCCGTGGACTGTAGCCCTCCAGGCTCCTCTGTCCGTGGGATTCTCCAGTGTGGCAAGTTGCCATGCCCCCCTCCGGGGCACCTTTCTGATCCAGGGACTGAACCCCCGTCTCGTCTGTCTCCTGCTTTGGCCGGTGGGTTCTTTGCGACCAGCACCACCCGGGAGGCCCTTTCAAGGGCTTGAGGCCAGTCATGTTCGGCATCCTGTGTGTAAAGAGAGAAAGTGAAAGTGAAGTCGCTCAGTCGTGTCCGACTCCTTGCGACCCCATGGACTGTAGCCCACCAGCTTCTTCCATCCACGGGATTTTTCTAGGCAAGAGTACTGGAGCGGGCTGCCATTTAGTAACTCTAGACTGCAGTGTACCTTGAATGAATCTTCTGTAGTCTCAGCACCCGGAAGGCTAAGGAGAAGGCGCTCACACTCTTATATACAGAAAAGTGCGCTCTTTAGGATGACTTTCTAATGACAAGGGGGTCTAAACATTATCCAAGGAACCGTGAAATCCACTGGACGCGGGATCCCAGTCATCGAGCCGAGAGACACAGCGACCCTCTTCGGCCCAGACCTTACTGTCCCCAGCAGGACTGGCTGCACCTGCCCCTCTATCTGCGGCCACCGTCTCTGCCATCCACCGAGTGTGTGCAAACACCACGGCCACCTGCCCGCTCCCTGTCCGTCCCTCCGACCCTCCGCACATGCATCAGCTCCATGACTGTCAACGCAACCCGCTGTCCGTCCATCACACCTGCTGGTGTGTCTCTATCTATCATTACCTATCGGTGCAAGCATTTTATCTACCATCCAACTACCTGCCCGCCCATTCATCCCTCCATGCATCTACCATCTCTATAGCTATATGTCAGTGCAACTAGGCACCCATCCATCATCTCTATAGCTATATGTCAATCATCTCGTATCTGCAAGCATTTTATCCACCGTCTAGCTAACTACCCACGCATTCTTCTAGTTAGTCACTCATCATCTGTGTAACCATCAATGTAACTAGTTATCCGTTCTTTGCCTATGTACCTACCCAGCTCCTGTATCTGTCTATCCATCCGCCCATCTATCTATTGACGCAGCATCTATATAACCGTATGCCAGTGTAGCTAGCTGGCCATCCATCACATCTAACCACATCTGATCTACCTAGCTTTACAGACCTTATATCTACCATCCAGCCATCTGTCCATCCATTCATCAGTTTTTTTCACTTATCTGTGTAGCGCTCAATGTAACTAAGTATCCATCCATCGTATCTGTCTGCCCACCTACCTCACATATCTATCCATATTCATGCTTCCTTCCTCCCTCCGTCCATCCGTCCCCTCTTGCCTTCATTCTATCTATCCGTTCATCCTGTCTATCTGTTCTCTCTCCATCTCACAGTGGTCCTCACGTGCGAATGACTTTGCCTTCCTGAGAACACCCGTCTATTCGTGGAGGCATTTCTGGTCGTCACAACTCACAGGAGCGGCTCCACTGACACGTAATGGGTGGAGACCACGGCTGCCGCTCAGGGCTCAGGACGCCCCGCATCAGAGGGCCGTCCAGCCCCGGATGCCAGCGGAGCTGAGGCTGAGAAACCCTGCCCAGGCGTGACTGTCCCATTACCTCTCTATCGACTTATGCTATCTGTCAGCCTTCTTAGTCTATGGATCCACTTCCTGTGTCTATCCACTTATTCTGTCTGCCCATGCATCATCTCTCCGCGCATCTGTTCACTCATCGGTCCAGCTGCTTGTGCCATCTGTCCACCCACTCACCCAGCCATCTACTTATCCATCTATCCGCTTATTCTGTCTACCCACCCACTGACCCAGCCATCTACTTACTCATCTATCCGCTTATTCTGTCTACCCACCCACTCACCCAGCCATCTACTTATTCATCTATCCGCTTATTCTGTCTACCCACCCACTCACCCAACCATCTATGCACTTATTCCATCTGTCCACCCATTCGTCCATCTGTCCACTTACTCTATCTATCCATCCATCCCTCTATCTACTTATTATGTCTATCCATCCATCCGTCTGTCTGTCTACTTATTATGTCTGTCCACTCCTTCATCCATCTAGCTACTTATTCTATCTACCCCTCCATTCACCGTCTATCTATCCCTCCATTCATCATCTGTCTGTCCACCCATTCGCCCATCTACCTATGTATTCCATTTATCTACCTACTTACTCTATCCATCCATCCATCCGTCTACTTACGCTATTTATCCATCTATTTGCTTATCCTATCTTTCTGTCCATTCATCCATCAGTCGATCTATCCATCACCTCATCCATCCATCCCTGTATCTGCCTCTGGCTGTGGCTCACAACCTGGGAGGATGTTTGCCCCCAGGGGATGCTTGGCAAAAGTCTGGGCACGTTTTGGTTGTGACAGCGATGGGGGAAGGAGCTGCACCTGGCCTGTGGGGTGAGGTGAGCAGAGATACCCCTTCCACACTCCATGCAGTGCCCGGGGGCGCCCCATGTCAGAGACTCACGGCGCCCCCAGTGTCAGCGAGACGAGGCTGAGCAGCCCTGACCCAGACGAACGCCGAGTCTCCTGCCTGTCCATTTGGCAGCTCCCCAAGAATCTTCTTCCCTACCCCTTTTCTCTTAATTTTCTGACCGCCACGCTTCCCCTGAAATACAGAATTCAGGCCCACAGCCACCAAAGTGCACTCAGAACGAGAGCCTGTTGCCCTACTTTTAAGGAAAATGTGAAGCCAGACACAACACCTGTCGACCGTCTGCTGGGGGGCAGGCATCGAGTTGGACTCTCAGGGGTTTTCTTGGCCTTCGCTGCGACTTCTCCCTGGGGCTCGGGTCATTGTAGGAATACAAAGCAAAGAATGGGCCCCTGCCGAGACCAGCTGTGCCAGCGTCCAGCCTTTCTGAGAGGCCTTTCGTATTCAAATGCACCCCTCGCCCCATCCCCGGTGTTGGGGGGTGGGCTGTAACCTCGCCAAACTCCTTCCTCCTCAGATGTGGAATTTGGAAACCTACACCACCCCCACCCCACCCCCCCAACCACCCAGCCTGGAAGATCTCAGCTCAGACCCAGAGCAAGGCCAGTGCCAGTCCAGCCCAGTCTGTTTGCCAAGCAGAAACTCCAAGAATGTCTTCCAAGAAGCCCCTATTGTCCGGCAGGACGTCTCACCCCACAGCCAACGGCCTCTCCACCTTTCACGGTGTTGAGCGAGACCGTCTCACATCCTTATCACCCATGCGCTTCTCAAGGCAGGAAGGCTGCAGCGCTGTGCCATTCCTTTCTCCAACAATGCGGCCACCTGACGATGCTGCGAAGGGCTGACTTGTTGGAAAAGACCCTGGTGCTGGGAACAACTGCGGGCAGGAGGAGAAGGGGACAACAGAGGGTGAGATGGCTGGATGGCATCACCGACTCCATGGACATGGGTTTGAGCAAGCTCCGGGAGTTGGTGATGGACAGGGAGGCCTGGCGTGCTGCAGTCCATGGGGTCGCAAAGAGTTGGACACTGACTCAGCAACTGAACTGAACTGAACTGGGGCTTCCGATGGAGTTCTGGCCACATAGCGGTGGTGGGGTTCAGGACATGAGACCCCAAATGTGTCACCTTGCCAGATGGAATATTTTAGGCTGAAAGAGTTCGAGAAAACAGAAGAGAGAAGGTCAGTCTGCCCCTGTCAATGTGATATATCAGGAAAGCTGGCTTGCAGGGGTTAGAAGCAGGGCCTGGGGTGGGGATGGGGGGGAAACATGAGGGAGAGGAGACAGATCACGTATTGGGAAGAGGACTCTGTTGTTCAGTTGCTCAGTCGTCTCCGACTCTTTGCAACCCCATGGACCGCAGCACGCCAGGCCTCCCTGTCCATCAGCAACTCCCAGAGTTTACCCAAACTCATGTCCATTGAGCCAGTGATGCCATCCAGCCATCTCATCCTCTGTTGTCCCCTTCTCCTCCTGCCCTCAATCTTTCCCAGCATCAGGGTCTTTTCCAGTGAGTCAGTTCTTCATATCAGGCGGCCAAAGTTTTGGAGCTTCAGCATCGCGACAGTCCTTCCAATGAATATTCCAGGACTGATTTCCTTTAGGATGGACTGGATGGATTTTCTTGCAGCCCAAGGGACTCTCAAGAGTCTTCTTCAACACCACAGTTTGAAAGCATAGATTCTTCAGCACTCAGCCTTCTTTGTGGCCCAACTCTCACATCCATATGAGAGGGCATTCCGTTCAGTTCAGTCACTCAGTCGTGTCCGACTCTTTGCGACCCCATGAATCGCAGCACGCCAGGCCTCCCTGTCCATCACCAACTCCCGGAGTTCACTCAGACTCACGTCCATCGAGTCCGTGATGCCATCCAGCCATCTCATCCTCGGTCGTCCCCTTCTCCTCCTGCCCCCGATCCCTCCCAGCATCAGAGTCTTTTCCAATGAGTCAAGTCTTCGCATGAGATGGCCAAAGTATGGGAGTTTCAGCTTTAGCATCATTCCTTCCAAAGAAATCCCAGGACTGATCTCCTTTAGGATGGACTGGTTGGATCTCCTTGCAGTCCAAGGGACTCTCAAGAGTCTTCTCCAACACCACAGTTCAAACACATCAATTCTTCGGCACTCAGCCTTCTTCACAGTCCAACTCTCACATCCATACATGACCACTGGAAAAACCATAGCCTTGACTAGACGGACCTTTGTTGGCCAAGTAATGTCTCTGCTTTTCAATATGCTATCTAGGTTGGTCATAACTTAGGAAGAGACAAGCAAAGCTGTGACGTTATGGGAGTACGAACAGGGTGGTATCAGACAAGGGGTTCGTAAAACGGTAACATGAAATGGACTTCTCTAAAGTTGAAACGCTGCAAGGATTCACGTTGATGACACTGAAAATGTAATAAAGATGGATTATCACCAACCAGTAACTGGCAAAAATAATGATAATAATTCGTTTAGGAAAAGTGTACACGTACTGTGTTTTCATAGATCATGTAAAGAGCATGTTACTATTAGAACAAAATAAACTTCACGAGAAACGTTAAGTGGGCTGTCGAAGACAAAAGAGGCCAAGCTTCACTGAGAGGCACATAAAAGAAGAATTAGATGGAGACACGTTATTGCTTTTCTGGATGTAGAGGTTTACGATTGTAAATATGTCACCATTTCCCAGATTAAAATATGAACTTCATCCCCTAGGAATTTTTTTTTCAAGATTTGAAAAGAGACGAGTGATTCAAAAAATGTGGTCATAAGCATAAATTTGGTAAAAAGAAAAAAGAAAAACTCCAAGCCATTTCTGAAGAAGAGTGAGGAGAAGGAACATACATTAGCAGACAATAAAATCTTTTATAAATGAAAGCAGGAGCGTCCTGGCATAGACACAGACAGATCAATGACAGCTGAGAAATATATGACGTGATGAAGGTGGTTTCTTTAATTCATTCCATAAAAAATATCCAAGACTTCTGTGCGTCACAAAATATATGCAAAATTAAAGGGTACATGGGGGGAACACTTGGAAAATGCATTATGGACCAGAAAACATCATTAATTCATAAACGGCTGTTTCGAATCAAAAGTAATGTTCCCCAATCTGAGAGCCAAAGGACGTGAGGCAATTGGCCAGTAATCAAAAGAAAATGTTCAAGTCCAGTAAACATTAGACTCTTCAGAGTCCCTTGGACAGCAAGATCAAACCAGTCCATTTTAAGGGAAATCAACCCTAAATACACACTGGAAGGACTGATGCTGAAGCGGAAACTCCAATACTCTGGATACCTGATGTGAAGAACCGGTGCCTTGGAAAAGAAAAAGACCCCGATGCTGGGAAAGATTGAAGGCGGGAGGAGAAGGGGACAACGGAGGATGAGATGGTTGGATGGCATCACCGACTGGATGGACATGAGTTTGAGCAGGCTCTGGGAGTTGGTGACGGACAGGGAGGCCTGGCGTGCTGCAGTCCGTGGGGTCAGACACCACTGAGCGATGGAGCAAGGACAGAAAGTGTTGGAGGGAAGTGGGTGACACGTTAGACCGCTGCCCTTCCTCACCTGGACTGGCTGGGCCCAGGCTGCATGCTTAAAAACGTCAGGGGTAGGTCAAGACACTGTCAGATCCTCGACGCATCCGCTGAAACATCTGTTCTGTAGGGGTTTTTTTTTTTTTTTCCTTTTTTTCCCTCCCCTCAGCAGCCCATGTCTTACCAGAGGGGAGGAAATGCAATTAAAATGAGGACTCATGGACGTATTTCTGAAGGCAGTTTTAGAGTTTCGGTGGTGACCTTGGATTGGACCATAAATATAGAATTCATATGTGCCTGGCTTCCTGCCCGTAATTACCTATCAAAAGGTTCAGGCGTTTAAAAGAAGTTCTTTATGAAGGAGAAACGGCCTCATCGTAAGGGTCTGGCTGGCGGCTCCCTCACCGAGCCCCTCAGAGGCCCGCCTCACCCCAACACACACAGGAGAAAGCCCGGTTTTCACGTTTCGAAGACGTACGAGGGCATGTGGGCTCCAGGCATGCTGAGCGTTGTAATCTTATCACAAGACGTTGCTTTATTTCATTAATGTTCCTCGCGGAATGTTTCCTTTCTGCTCGTGCGTGCTAAGTCACTTTAGTCGTGTCCGACTCTCTGCGACCCCACGGGACTGTAGCCCACCAGGCTCCCCTGTCCATGGGGATTCTCCAGGCAAGGATACTGGACTGGGTTGCCATTTCCTCCTCCAGGGGATCTTCCCAACCCAGGGACTGAAGCTGTATGTCCTGCATGGATGGGCAAATGCTTTGCCACTGACTCACCTGAAAAGTGTTGTCGCTCAGTCCTGTCCAACTCTTTGCGACCCCACGGACTGCAGCCTGCCAGGCTCCTCTGTCCACGGGATGCTCCAGGCAGGAATACTGGAGTGGGCTGCCATGCCCTCCTCCAGGGGATCTTCCCCACCCGGGGATCGAACCCGCGTCTCTTTCGTCTCTTGCATTGGCGGGCGGGTTCCTTACCACTAGCGCCACGTGGGAAACCCTTCTGCTTGTAAACCGTGCGTGATTAGTGCAAACAGGTCTCGCCCTGCAAAGCGCCGGAACTTGGCTTTTTGTGAGCCGAGGAACCGGGTTGCGTGTTTGCAGCTCCGCAGTCGTTATCAGCACGTCACTCGGATCTGAAAGTTCTATGGGGTGTAGACAGTCCCTTGATTTTTATTTTTTTTTTATTTTTTTATTTTTTTGCCTCCTTCTGTTCTAAATTCTTCCAGGAAGGCTTTAATCACGGAGGGCCCTTTCCAAGAATGTCTGTATCTATTCTAGTCACCCGCGGGGGTGGAGCGGGGGCAGGGGAGGGAAGCTTCTTGTTTTTGCATTGTGTCTACCATTTCCTCCGTGTGGACGTGCGTATGTTCTCAAATTTCTGCTCATGTTTCCGGAGACTCTGTGTCGTCTTGTCTACTGACGAGTACCACGGGCACCGCTCGCGGAACGGCAGATCCAGTCTCGTGCGTCGCCGTGGAGAGCCCGCCTGGGGGCCGGGGGCTTGAAAAAAACGAACAGGGTGCCGAAATCAGCCGTCACTAACGCTTTTCAAAGGCTCGCCGATCGTCTGGCAAATCAATATAATTCTAATGGATGTTTCTGTCTGCTCTACAAATAAGGCTGGGCCATGTGTTACAAATTTTTCCCCCCTCTCTTTTCCTCTGCATGTAATTTTTAAACTTTTTTTTTTTAACCCCTCTCGCCCCCGCCCCCACTCCCCCCTTTCCTTGGCTTAGTTGCTGAGACGGAGCTAAATCAAACTAATTCTGGAGAAGTACAAATTCCGGGTTAATCGGAATCTGTGCTTGTTAAGATAAAGACCGCGTGACATCTGGTCTTTATTTGCAGGGAGCGATTTGCAGAGAGAGGGGCCTGGCGGCTGTGGTCCGGGGGGGAAACGTGCAATGTGAATGCCGTCCGGTGTAGCCTGTGGCCCACAGATCCGAAGGAAGGAGGCCTGAGAATCTCAGTTGCAGGACTGACCGTCTTTGACCGGGACGCGGAAGAGTCATCTCCAAGGCTCGGGGGCGGGGCTGATAACCCCGGCTCTCACCTGCGCGACCTCCGCTTGGAACCTTGCGGCAGGAGCAGCCGTCTCTAAACACGCCTCGCTTCCCAGCAGCGCCGAAGGACTTGTGCTCTCTCGCCTCTTGACAGCCCGGCCGGATCCGACGTGTGACACCGGGTCTCGGGGACGTCCCTGCTGCTCCGCTGGTTAAGAATCCACCTACCGGTGCAGGGGACACGGGTTCGATCCCACACGCTGCAGAAAGACCAAGCCCGTGAACTACAAGTACTGACCTGTACTCCAGAGCCTGTCTCCGAAACAAGAGACGCCACCGCAGTGAGAAGGCTGGGCACCCCCAATAGAAAGCAGGCCCCCCTCAAGGTAACCAGAGAAAGGCGGAATGCAGCAATGGAGACCCAGCACAGACAAAAATAAAGTTTTCTTTAATTTAAAAATTATATATATTAAAAAAAAGAAACTAGGTCTTCACAAGACAGGCAAATCGGAGAGCAAAGGATATTTTTCAGAATTAAAACTCATAACCTGATGCCTCCTCCCACCCCCTCCAAAAAAAAAAAAAAAGGTAGAAAAATTCCTTAAGCATCATTTAATATATATTTTAAAACACTACTGGGCTTCCCTAGTGGCTTAGATGGTAAAGAATCTGCCTGCAATGTGGGAGAGCCGGGTTCAATCCCTGCTTCAGGGAGATCCCCTGGAGGAAGGGCACGGCAACCCACTCCAGTGTTCTTGCCTGGAGACTCCCGCCGACAGAGGAGCCTGGCGGGCTACGGTCCATGGGCTCACAAGAGTCGGACTTGACTGAGTAACAGACTCTGTTCTCCCAAACCACGTTTTTCAAGCTTCTCCCCGGCTTGAATGAACATGCCGTCATCTCAGGAAACTCTGTCACCCCTAAGAGATATTTCTCCAATGGATGCCAAGGATGAGCTCCCAAAGTTTAATTTTGGGATTTCCAGTTACGTGTACCAGTTATCTCCGGGGCCGAGTTAACACAGTGGTGGTGGTTTAGTCTCCGAGTCACGTCCGACTCTCCATGACCCCATGGACTGTGGCCCACCAGGCTCCTCTGTCTGTGGGATTCTCCAGGCAAGAATATTGGAGTGGGTTGCCATTTCCTCCTCCAGGGAATCTTCATGACCCAGGGATTGAACTGGGGCCTCCTGCACTGGTAGGTGGCTTCTTTACCATTTGAGGCACCAGGGAAGCCCCTGCCGGCCGGGTCCCCTCGAGGAAATGTAGTGAATTTTGAGACCTAGCCTTCATGAGCCTCCGTCTTTTCCACGGCCGAGTCGATGCGTGGAGGCTGCGTCTAAAAACGCCTTGGCTGTAATGACCCACGGAGGTCAATAACTGGGAGGGTCTCTTAAGTGACTCACTTACCAGTTGCAAATTGAAATCTTTAGAGTCTTGGTTGGTTCATTAGCAAAATAGGCAACGTCACTCTTGTCGTCCTGGAGACAACGAGATAGATGACCTAACGAGCAATTAATAGGCTCATAAGTTATCTGACGAGTCGATATTGAGGCTGGACTCTGTCCATTATTTAGCCATCAAGATATCTGATTAGGATCGACCCCTCAATGTCAGATGAGTTCCGACGGACCCTCACGGCAGCAGGACTGAGGGGCACTCCCACACCAGGACACCCACAGGTGTGAACCCAGGTGAGTCACTCAGGGTCAGCGTTCCTTCTGGCCAGGAGACGTCCAGCTCTGGCGGTCACTCCGGACAGGACCTAAGGCAAGGCCAGTGAGGCTTTGCCTCAGGAATGAAATTTACTGGGGGCTCCAAAAATTCACTCAACACAGGTGTTTTAATTGCCATGTTGTTGTTGCTGTTCTATGGCCAAGGCACGTCCAGCTCTTCTGCGACCCCAAGGACTGTAGCCCGTCCAGCCTCCCCGTCCCTGGGATTCTCCAGGCAAGACTACTGGAGTGGGGTGCCATGCCCTCCTCCAGGGCACCTTCCCCACCCAGGGATCGAACCCAGGTCTCCTGCATTGCGGGTGGGCTCTTTACCACTGAGCCACCCGGGAAACCCTTTTAATGCAATTGCTCTAAACAAATTGAATGTCGAAGGAAAATCTGTGATGAACAAATATCAACAATTTACAGAGAACCAACAAGGACCTGCTGGACAGCACAGGGAACTCTGCTCAACCCTCTGTAATAACCTTATGGTCACCAGGGGGAAGGATGGGGGAGGGGATAGTCAGGGAGTCTGGGATGGACATGCACACACTGCTGTATTTCACATGGAGAACCAGCAAGGACCTGCTGCACCGCACAAGGAACTCTGCTCAGGGTCATGTGGCAGCCTGGATGGGACGGGAGTTTGGGGGGAGATACATGTGTGTATGGCTGAGTCCCTTTGCTGTCCACCTGAAATCTTCACAACATTGTTAATCGGCTATACTCCAATATAAAATTAAAAGTTTAAAACATAATAATAATAAATAGGGCCAAGATATTTGAAAAAAAAAACTTTTAAAAAAAGAATTTCAGGAGTGTGTGATTCAGGGACGAAGATGTCTGGAAGGGTGACAACATGCATCTTGTCACTCTTGCCTGTTGCAGCAATGGCCACAGACATGTGCCCCCCACACACACACACACACAGAGAGAAGAACCACCATGTGACCCAGAAATCCCACCGCTGCGTGTCCGCCTGACAAAACCGTAATTCAAAAGGCCACGCGCACCCCAGTGCTGACTGTGGTCCTGTTCACAAAGGCCAAGACGTGGAAGCGCCCTAGGTGTGCATGGGCAGAGGGGTGGAGAAGGAAGATATAGTATAGATCCCCGGTGGAATATTACTCACCCACGAAAAAGGAAGGGCCGTGGGGCACTGGTAGTGATGGGCATGGAGCTAGAGCCCGCCGTACAGGGTACAGTGAGTCAGAAAGAGAGAGAGAATCGTCGTATGTTAGCGCATATATGTGGAATCTTAAAGGGTGGAGATGAACCTATTTGCAGGGCAGGGATAGAGACACAGACATACAGAGGGGACACGTTACGTGGGCACAACACGGGAAGGATGGGGGGCAATGAGGTGGGAGGGCAGCACTGATATGTATACACGACCATGTGTGAAAGACAGCGGGCGCGAAGCTGCTGTATAATCCGGGGAGCTCAGCTCCGGGCTCTGTGATGACCGAGAGGGGTGGGTGGGGGTGGAAGGCAGTGTCAATTAAGTTGAGTGTGATCATCATTTCTCAATGTGTGGGTATATCAAAGAACAAAACACTCTGCCTGGCGAGCAGGAGAAAGCTCTGCACCTTGGGAAGGGGATGAGACGGGCAGGGTTGGGGTGCCAGTGGGGTGCAGAAAACGGCCTTAGACGCGTTTTCCGCAGGTTGAGTCCGAAGCGCTTTCGGCCGGGGCTCTGGGGCTGAGCAGGACGTGGAGATTCGGGCCTGCCTTCTGGATGGAGCTGGTTGCATCCTGAGCCGGGCTGAGTCTCTGAGTGGGTGCGGTCCGGCCCATCTCCGAAGGGGCTGCGGTTGTGACGGCTTTGCGCATCGGGAGAGAGGAGACGCGGGACGGGGCGACGTCCCAGGGCGGGCTGCATCCGAGGGCTTGGAAGGGACCGAGCTGCCCGGTGGGCTGGGCGGCGCCGTGGGCGGTCCTCGCCGGGGTTCATCTGGACCACGGGCAGACCCGTCGTTCCGCGAGGCCACACAGAGCGCCGGCTGGAAGGGCCATAAAACTCAGCAGCCCGCCCATCCGCGTCGCATATTTGGCATCGGGCTTTTATTAAGATGACTAAGCGCCTGAGGAGCTGGGGGCGGTGAGCATGGGAAGCCGTGTTGGAAAAAAAAAAAGAAAAACAGGAACACTCTGGGTCTTTTGAGTTAACGCTTTAATTATGCAACCCGGGGATTTATTTCCACGGCGCTCACGGTAAGCCGGCGAGCGGTGGGTGGGGGTGGTGGGCTTTCTTCTTGGCCTTCTCGCTCACCCGGGTCTGCAAAGACAATCGGCCGATTGATGACGGAGTTGAGATGTGGGAAATCCTGGGTTTGGAGGGAAACCCCCTGCGAGGTGAGCAGAGGACATGATTATAGTGGACGTCTGGCCGGACGTCCGTCTGTGGAGCTTTCTCCTCCTGGTGCCCGAGAACCCCAGAGAGCCAAGGCAGGGGACAGAGGAGGTTGGAAGGATGGTGAATAAAGAACCCAGCCAGTGAGTGCCCCCTGACACACAAACACAGCCTGGTGTCCCCTGTTGGAGGCTCAGTTACAGAGCACCTCAGGTTCCCTCCATCATCAAAATGAAGGTGGACCCTCTCCCCGATGGGTCCCGTGCAGGCCAGGATTTCTGCAAAGGTGCAAATACCACTTGGTAACAGCAGAGAGGCTGCCTGACACGCTAGCGACACCAGAGTTTACCCTCAGGCAGCACCGGAGAGGCTGTATCTCTGTTTGTCTGGGGCATATTTTTCTAACCTTCTGGGCTTCCCTGGTGGCGCTGATGGTAAAGAATCCACCCGAAATGCAAGATACCTGGTTTCAATCCCCGAATGGGGAAGATCCCCTGGAGGAGGGCATGGCAGCTCACTCTAGTACTCTTGCCTGGAGAATCCTGTGGACAGAGCAGGCTGGCGGGCTACGCTCCCGTGGGGTCACAAAGAGTCGGACACGACCGAACGACACCCAGGTCACCACGGAATGTGAGGTATTGGTGCCTGTCTGATGCATGTTTTATGAGAGGGGATGCTGCTGCTGCTGCTGAGTCGCTTCAGTGTCCAACTCTGTGTGACCCCAGAGATGGCTGCCCACCAGGCTCCCCCGTCCCTGGGATTCTCCAGGCAAGAACACTGGCGTGGGGTGCCATTTCCTTCTCCAGTGCGTGAAAGTGAAAAGTAAAAGTGAAGTCGCTCAGTCATGTCCTACTCTTAGCAACCCCATGGACTGCAGCCCACCAGGCTCCTCCGTCCATGGGATTCTCCAGGCAAGAGTACTGGAGTGGGGTGCCACCGCCTTCTCCCATGAGAAGGAATATTTAATACTAAAAATCAGAGTGCCCTGCGGGAACCTCTGAGTCCTGGTTGGTTGGCTGGACTTTGAGGAATGTGGTCGTAAAAGACAGAGTTTTTCCTACACAGAAACCGTTCACCGTTATCACAGGCTTCTTACCCACAAAGACCCCGGAAACCAAAAGACAGGGCCAGACACTGGACGTCCGGCCAGCTTCCGAAAGCCTCACTCGCCCCAGCAACCTATCCACTGGCCAATTTGCTGCTCAGTCGCTCAGCCCAACTCTGTGCGACCCCATGGACTGCAGCACGCCAGGCCTCCCTGTCCTTCACCATCTCCCGGAGCTTTGCAACCCCGTGGACTGCAGCACGCCAGGCCTCCCTGTCCTTCACCATCTCCCGGAGCTTGCTCCAACTCGTGTCCATTGAGTCGGTGATGCCACCCAACCATCTCGTCTTGGCCCCAAAACGTGGCAGACGTGGAAAGACCTCCAAAAATGATGGAGTCCCGCCCTCAACATTTCACAGATGCAGGAGCTGAAGTAGAAAGGGATGGTTTGGCTTCCCCAGATCATACTGACAATGGGTCGATTTTTTTTTTCAACCCCCATCCGCAACCCCTGTCCTGTTTCAGGATACTGCACTTTCTAAATCCATCTTTCTAAATTCCTAGAACGTGAAACTGTTAGTCACTCACTGGCGTCCGACTCTTTGGGACTCGATGGACCGTAACCCACCAGGCTCCTCGGTCCATGGGAGTCTCCAGGCAAGAAGGCTGGAGTGGGTTGCTATGCCCTCCTCCAGGGGATCTTCCTGACCCCGGGTTGGAATCCAGGCCTCCAGCATTGCAGGCAGACTGCTGTCTCAGCCACCAGGGAAGCCCACAGGTGGTCCCAAGGGATGGAATGGCAGAACCCATGCTTATGACCTCATTTACCGTCATCCCCCCTGTAAAGACCTCTGTCCCCAAACACACTTGCATTCTGAGGTCCCGGCACTTAGAGACTCACCATAGGAACTGGGGTGGGGGTGGCGCTATTTGTAGAGAGCCCGCCTGCCCGTGCAGGAGACAGGAGACGGGGTTCGATCCCTGGGGGGGGAAGATCTCCAGAGGAGGGCGTGCCCACTCACTCCAGCATTCTTGCCCGGAGCATGCCATCGACAGAGGAGCCTGGCGGGCTACAGTCCATGGGGTTGCAGAGAGTCGGACAGGACTGAGTGACTTAGCACGCACGTTCAGCCCAGAGGAGGGGTAAGCTCTACGCCATGGCATTCCCGGGGAGCTCAGAAGTGTAGCCGCAGAGAGTGTCCCGTCAGCCCAGGCTGATGGTTCAGAACGTGTCCAGCTGACCAGGCAAGGCTGCATTCCTGCTGGAAAGAAAGAGATCCCGTGATTCCGTCCACGACGCCCAGCTCGAGCCTGCTCTCTTCGGAGATGAAAATCAGACAAGAGCTGGCGGATCTCGGGGTACGGCCCCCCCAGGGTCTTGCTAGCTGACTAAATTAGCACGGCGCTGTCATCAACGAGTGCGCGGTCGTGGTGGGACGCGGGGCGGCTGGCGTGATCAAACGGAGCCTCCGCCGAGTTGACAGCGGAGGCGCGGGAGATGCCGGCGCCCCCCTGGTCCCCTCGCTCCGGCAGCAGGAGGGGCGGAGACGAGCCCCGGCTCCCCTGCGCTCCTCAGAGGAGGTTGCCGGGGCAACCGGGGGAGCCGCAGACGCTCGGGAGGGGGCGGAGCCCTCGGGACGCACGTGCAGGCCCGTGTTAATCAGGGGACCTCGGGGGTGGGGGCCCGCCTGCCCGGAAGGATGCTCTCGGCGCGGGGACCCCGGGGACGTCCGGTCGAAGCTGACACGTACCCTCGTTGCCCTTGTGAAGTGGGTCCTCGCCTCCCCTGCGAGGGAACGGATTTCCGTCTGGACTCCCTCCGGTTTAAAGGACTGTCTGATCTTGCAAGAAAAAAAAAAAATAGTGTTTGCCAGTTGCACGGTTCCAGGCGGGACGTCAGGAGTGTTGGTACCTGGGGGTCCCACAGAGGTGGCGCCTCTGAGCAGCTTGTTGGGCCTCCCTTGTGGCTCAGCTGGTAAAGAACCTGACTGCAGTGTGGGAGACCTGGGTTTGATCGGTGGGTTGGGAAGGTCCGCTGGAGAAGGGAAAGGCTACCCACTCCAGTATTCTTGGGCCTCCCTTGTGGCTCAGCTGGTAAAGAACCTGACTGCAATGTGGGAGACCTGGGTTTGGTCGGTGGGTTGGGAAGGTCCGCTGGAGAAGGGAAAGGCTCCCCACTCCAGTATTCTTGCCTGGAGACTCCCATGGACAGACGAGCCTGGAATCAGAAAAGGTCGGACACGGCTGAAGCCACTTAGCATCTATGCCGGTGACACCCCGTCTTGTTATCCGTAACGCCCCGAGCTGACTCCGAGGAGGAGGAAGTGTCCCTGGCTTGACTTACGCCTTCCCTGCAGAGCACGTGTCTTTTGCTCGCTTGGGTTTCCCCGGGGGGTCCTTACCGCACATGTATGCGTGTTGGGAGCTTTCGCGTCATGGGTCCTTCACGTCCCGGCCGGAAGAAGGGGCGTGTGGACAGTTGGAGCCGAAAGTGTTGTCTGCTCATCACCAGGATCCTTATTCAAGCAGTCGGGCAGAGAGGAGAGACGCCTCCCTTTCTCTACGTCCTGTTCAAGTCAGACCGTCAACTGATTAGACGAGGCCCACCCTCACCCCCAAGCATCCGAGCGAGGCCCACCCGCTTCACTCAGTCCACGGATTCAAACACTCATCCAGAAACAAACGCTGCAGACACACCCAGAGTCACGTTTAAGCAGCTCTCTCGCCGCCTCTCAGCCGGGTCAGGTGGATGGCTAGAGCGCACCATCACAGAGCCGCTATGCAACCAGATGCCAAGGACTCCTCCCAAGTGGAAACACACAAAGCAGGGAGACAGAAACGCCTTAAAGAGAATGTGGATGCAGACCCTGCTGGGTTTAGAAGGGCGAGACCCCCACGCACACACACAAATGTCACAGTGGCCTGCTTTAGATGTCTCCCCACTTCTGTTCCTATAGTAATAAATTTTTTTAAGATGGGGTGGGGTGCAGAAGGCATTGGCACCCCACTCCAGTACTCTTGCCTGGAAAATCCCATGGACGGAGGAGCCTGGTAGGCTGCAGTCCATGGGGTCGCTAAGAGTCGGACACGACTGAGCGACTTCACTCACATGGGGCGGGGAGTTCCCCGGAATCCTCTGGTTAGGACTTTGCCTTCCAATACAGAGGGTGCAGGTTCTATCCCTGGTCACAGAGCTAAGACCCCACATGCCTCCAGGATGAAGAAACCAAATCACAGAACAGAAGGAACCTGTAGCAAATTCAATCAGTTCAGTCGTGTCTGAGTCTTTGCGACCGTTAGACTGCAGCACGCCAGGCCTCCCTGTCCATCACCCACTCCTGGAGTTTACTCAAACTCACGTCCATTGAGTCGGTGATGCCGTCCAACCCTCTCATCCCCTGTCGCCCCCTTCTCCTCCCACCTTCAATCTTTCCCTGCGTCAGGGTCTTTGCCAATGAGTCGGCTCTCTGCATCAGGTGGCCAAAGCATCAGCTAAACGTACGCACACACCCCCTCCCACCTGAGCCTCCCTCCCACTCCCACCCACGCCTCTAGGGCATCAGAGACCACCGAGCTGAGCTCCCTGTGTTATCTAGCAGCTTGCCACTCGCTGTCTAGTTGACACGTGGCAGTGTGTATATATGACAAGGCGACTCTCTCCGTTTATCCCAGGGATGCCGTGTCTCTCGATAGCTCTCTTTCTCGTGGAGTTGCTTTCCGAATCACTCTTACAATATTCCTCGTGGTTCTGCACACGGTTCCCGCCAGGAAGAATTCAGAGACCAAGTTCCAGGGCATAGACTAATGAGGAGGCGGGGGGGGGGGGGGGGTGGCCCTGGGCACCCGTCTCTGGCAAGAAACTTGCCACTTTCCAGGACTTCTCATCATCCAAGCTGTGCTCAGGACCCGCGTACGGTTCTGCATGGAGGAGAGAGGAGGGTATGCTGGAAAGGGGGTTTCGGGTGCTTCGAAGCACTGGGGGTGCTGGTTACAAACGGGGTGCCTCTAATTACCTCTAATCTACAGGCAGAGCAACCGGGGCCGCTCCAAGGACTGGTAATCTATGGAGATGTAAGCTAATGACTTAATCACTTGCATTTGTGAATCGCATTATTGGAAAAGAAATTACTCTGGTGATCGAATTACAGATATTTATCTGCTAATAGGCCTGATTAACTGGTGATGCTAATCCGTCATTTTGAAAGCTAATATTAACAGCATCAATCTCACCGGAAAATAAACAGTTTATAGGAAATAAAACTCGGGTCCGTTTAAAGAGCGGAAGGTTGGGAGGAGCTGCTGCCGGGCTGCTGAGGGGTGGCATCTCCCCGGGCTTGTTAACCTTTCTGTTGGTGTCGTTCACTCGCTCTGTCCTGTCTGATCTCTGCGACCCCATGGACTGCAGCTCACCAGGCCGCCCTGTCCATCACCCACTCCCGGAGCTTGCACAAACTCACGTCCATCGAGTCAGTGATGCCATCCAACCATCTCATCCTCTGCCGTGCCCTTCTCCTCCTGCCTTCAATCTTTCCCGGCATCAGAGTCTTTTCCAAATGAGTTATCTCTTCACTGAACATCTGAGTAACTTTGCTGTACATGTAAAACTATCACAATATTATAAATCGACTATACATCAGTTTTTTAAAAAAAACCCTACAACAAAAGTCATTTAAAAAAAAAAACTAAGGTTGCTTGAAATATCATGTTTTCCCTAAAGCTCTGGTCAAAGAGGTTCCTATTCTCCCAGCTTCTCTCTGAGCTTTCTCCATCTCTGCTTGCCTTTCCTTCTCACCTCCTGACTTTCCAGGTGCACTCATCTCTTGGCAAAGGAAGGTCAAATCCTTCTTAGAATCACTCACTCGTGGACACCAACACCGTTGACCCCCAAAACTATCCATGTGTGTCCAGCTCCACGGAAACTAGAGAATTTTTACTGCTGTGTTGTAAAACTATACGTATTCATTCCCTGGGAAACAAGACGCATTTTAAATCGACGGTGCCATAAATGGTTTTTTGATGAGGTCGGGGTATTGACATCCTGTAGGCTCAACCAGGCTCAACATCCTTGTTATCAAAAAATATATGGAACACGTTATCATAGGAATGAGTCACCAGGTGGGGAATTCTCAGAAAAGTACGAGGAAACCATCAAGAGGCATGGGAGGGTAAAGAACTCGCCGGCCCGTGCAGGGGACATGGGCTCGATTCCTGGTCCAGGAAGATTCCACATGTCGCCGAGTTACTTAACCCGTGAGCCACAACTCCTGAGCTCGCATGCTGCAGCTCCTGACGCCAGCACCTGCTAGAGCCTCTGCTCAACACACAACGAGAGAAAGCATAGCAACGAGAAACCCTCACGCCACGACGAAGAGCCGCCCCCGCTGACCGGAGCTAGAGAAGGCCCACGTGCAGGAGCGTGCCCGAAAATAAATGGATGGTAATTTTAAAGGTCCGTCTAGTCAAAGCTATGGTTTCCCGGTAGTGGTGTTGGAAAGTGAGAGTTGGGCCGTAAGCAAGGTTGAGCCCTAAAGAATGGATGCTTTTGAACTGTGGTGCTGGAGAAGACTCTTGAGAGTCCCTTGGCTGCAAGGAGATCCCACCGGTCCATCCTAAACAAGATCAGTCCTGGGTGTTCATTGGAAGGACTGATGCTGAAGCTGAAACTCCAATCCTTTGGCCACCTATACAAAGAACTGACTCACTGGAAAAGACCCTGATGCTGGGAAAGATTGAAGGCAGGAGGAGAAGGGGACGGCAGAGGATGAGATGGTTGGATGGCAACATGGACTCGATAGACGTGAGTTTGAGCAAACTCCGGGAGTGAGTGATGGATGGGGAGGCCTGGCGTGCTGCGGTCCACAGGGTCACAAAGAGTCGAACATGACCGAGCAACTGAACAACACCGAACACTGTGTGATGCCAGCTAGAATGTTCTTCCTAAAGCTTTGAAAATGATCATTTCCCTGTCATCCCAAGACGTTGTGACATTTCAGGTCCAGACAAATTACTTTTCACCAATTTCCCCAGATATCTGGTAAAAAAAAAAAAAAATCTGTAAACTGATTTCGTTTAATAAGCTCGACGTTCCATTCTATCTTGTAACTTCCTAAATGGGTCTCATGGCATCCCTGGAATTTCCTTAGAGGAAGTCGTTTTGCTTTGGTTAAGCTGTGCGTTTACATCTCTCTCCTCTTTCTAAGTACCCAGTCCTCTGAAGCAAGTTTTTCATCCTTTTTCCACTACACGCCCATGCTGCTGCTGCTGCTAAGTCGCTTCAGTCGTGTCCGACTCTTCGCGACCCCATGGACTGCAGCCCACCAGCCTCCCCCGTCCCTGGGATTCTCCAGGCAAGAACACTGGAGTGGGTTGCCATTTCCTTCTCCAATGCATGAGAGTGAAAAGTGAAAGTGAAGTTGCTCAGTCGTGTCCGACTCTCAGCGACCCCATGGGCTGCAGCCCACCAGGCACCTGCGTCCCTGAGATTTTCCAGGCAAGAGTGCTGGAGGGGGGTGCCACTGCCTTCTCCACACGCCCATAGCGGTCACTAATATATTTTGACCAATGAGTGCTAAGGTTTCACACTCGGTTGAAAAAAAAAAAAACCCACTCAATGGGAAAACAGAAGTCCACCTAAGTTAAAAGTTCAGTGTGAGTTTAATGAATTATTCAGGCTTCTTCGGATTCGAATATAAAGCAATAAAAAAGGAAAATGTGAAGGGTTTAGGGTTCAAGGTGTCCTCACATCCGGGTGTTCACAAGCTCCTCAGGGGCCCTTTCCCTAATGCCAGCAGGCATTCCCCCGGCCCTGGGGATCCCATCCCATGGGGACTGTGAATCCGGTGATGGAGATAAACCAGGAGCCGTTGCAGAAAGAGAAGTTGCTTTTCCTACAGGAAGCTGGCCCCTCCAGCGTTCACAAGGGACCGTGTCAGCCCCACTCGGCTCAACCCTATTGTTGGAATTCTTTCTTTCAAGGCTGAACCATGACCAGCGGCATCCGGTGGTCGCCTCACTTCATGGCAAATAGATGAGGGGGGGAGAAAATGGAAGCAGTGACAGACGTTATTATCTTGGGCTCCAAACTCACTGCAGATGGTGAGTGAAGCCCTGAAATTGAAAGACGCTTCCTCTTCGGAAGAAAAGTTACGATCAGCCTGTGTGTGGGTCGCTCAGTCGTGTCCGACTCCATGTGCGACGCCATGGACCGCAGCTCACCAGGCTCCTCCGTCCATGGGATTTTCCAGGCAAGAGTACTGGAGTGGGGTGCCATTGCCTTCTCCTATGATCAACCTAGAGCATGTTAAAAAACAGAGACATCACTTTGCCAACAAAGGTCCATCGAGTCAAGCCTATGGTTTTTCCAGTGGTCACGTATGGATGTGAGAGTTGGACCATAAGGAAGGCTGAACTCCGAAGAACTGATGCTTTCGAAGTGTGGTGTTGGAGGAGACTCTTGCAATTCCCTTGGACTGCAAGGAGGTCCGACCAGTCCATCCTAAAGGAAATCAACCCTGGATATGCACTGGAAGGACTGATGCTGAAGCTGAAGCTCCAGGACTTTGGCCACCTGATTCGAGGAGCCGATGCATTGGAAAAGACCCTGATGCTGGGAAAGATTGAGGGCAGGAGGAGAAGGGGGCGACAGACGGAATATTCTTTCCAATGAATACTCACGGCTGGGTTAGGATCTATGTTAACTTGATTGTATCTGTGAAGACTCTGTAACAAATAAAATCACAATTGCAGGTAGCGGGTGTAGGGCTTCTACAAGCCTTTGGGGGCGGGGGTAGATGGTACAGAATTCAGCTCACAAAACCCTGCCCAGTACTCCTTTCTGTAAACACAGACATGTCCCACCCCACGTTGTCCAGCATGGGAGCCACCCAGTCTCACCTGTGACAGGGGGCAACTGAGGAACTGAGGGTCTAATTTAATTAATTGCAATTAATTTCCATTGAACACACCCGGTCTGGCTACTGAGTCCTGGGAAAGTGGCTGGGGCTCTGGAGGAATTGAATGTTTACTTTAATTAATTGCACTTCATTTACATTTAAAAGCCACATGTGGCCGGTGGCTACGGCTCGCTGTATTGAACGGCCCACCATTCTAGGGATTTTTTTTTTTTAAACGCTTGTGGGGGCCACAGAGGAAGCTGATAGGGAATGAATTCTTCCCAATCAGATCGCATTCGTTGAGGGCTTACTGTGTGCAGCTGTGACCAGTCATGCCCTGAAGGAGGCGACATTTTCAGCACGTAGACAGACGAGAAAGAAACAGGGATTGTGTAGTTTGGGGGTGTAAGTGCCCCAGAGAAAAACAGCCAGGTGAGGGTGATGGGGGGCAGAGTGTTGGATGGGCATGGAGACACGTGATCAGGGTGCTCAGGGCAAGCCCTCACTAATGACCTAAAGCACGTCCAGGAGAGCGGTGCTGCCTCGTGGTCAGACTGTGCGGAACAAAGCCAGCTTCTCCACCTGCACGCTCCGCGGTTTCTCATTCTGCAGAAAGTGGCGCAGCTGTGCTGAGGCGCTTCAGTCCTATCCGACTCTCTGCGACCCCGTGGACCGTAGTCCGCCAGGCTCCTCTGTCCATGGGATTCTCCCAGGCAAGCACACTGGAGTGGGTTGCCATTTCCTCCTCCAGGGGATCTTCCCCACCCAGGAATCGAACCTGCGTCTGTCATATCTCCTGCGTCGGCAGGCAGGGTCTTTACCACGAGCACCACCTGGGAAGCCCCCCAAAAAATGAGGTCAACAACAGAACTCCAGTGCGGAGTAGATGAGCTAATGGGGGCTTCCCTGGTGATTCTGTAGTAGAGAATCCACCTGCCAACACAGGAGACCTGGATTCCATCCCTGGGTGGGGAAGATCCCCTGGAGGAGAGCATGGCAACGCGCTCCAGTGTTCTTGCCTGGAGAATCCCCACGGATGGAGGAGCCTGGCGAGGCTAAAGTCCACGGGGTCGCAGAATTGGACACCGCTGAGCAGCTAAGCCACAGCAGTTGCTTTACAACTTTGGGTTCATTTGTGCCGCACAGCAAAGTGACTCTGTTACACACATATATAAATCTTTTTCTAAATGTATTTTTAATTGGAGGATAATTGCTTTACAAGTGGTGTTGGTTTCTGCTGTACAATAACGTGAATCAGGCATCAGTTCAGTTCAGTTCAGTCGCTCAGTCGTGTCCGACTCTGCGACCCCATGAATCACAGCACGCCAGGCCTCCCTGTCCATCACCAACTCCCGGAGTTCACTCAGACTCACGTCCATCGAGTCCGTGATGCCATCCAGCCATCTCATCCTCGGTCGTCCCCTTCTCCTCCTGCCCTCAATCTCTCCCAGCATCAGAGTCTTTTCCAGTGAGTCAACTCTTCGCATGAGGTGGCCAAAGTACTGGAGCTTCAGCTTTAGCATCAGTCCTTCCAAAGAAATCCCAGGGCTGATCTCCTTCAGAATGGACTGGTTGGATCTCCTTGCAGTCCAAGGGACCCTCAAGAGTCTTCTCCAACACCACAGTTCAAAAGCATCAATTCTTCGGCACTCAGCTTCTTCACAGTCCAACTCTCACATCCATACATGACCACTGGGAAGACCATAGCCTTGACTAGATGGACCTTTATTGGCAAAGTAACATCTCTGCTTTTGAATGTGCTATCTAGGTTGGTCATAACTTTTCTTCCAAGGAGTAAGCGTCTTTTAATTTCATGGCTGCAATCACCATCTGCAGTGATTTTGGAGCCCAAAAAATAAAGTCTGACACTGTTTCCACTGTATACATAGACCTCCTGCGGCTTGAGCCTCCCTCCCAACCTCCAGCCCGCCCAGCCCTCTGCGTCCTCACAGCCCAATGCCGTGAACTCCCAGTGTTAGACGACAATACCTCGCTCCTCTGCGAATGGTAGCGGATGTTTCCATCCTCTCTGGATACGCTCTTTTAGACTCTCCCTTGGCAGCGTACCCTAGGAGAGCTGGGCGTCTCTGTGTGTGCACGTTTAGGTTTATTATACCAAAGCGGCTTCTAGCATTTAACACTGAGTTCCACCTTTCCTTCCCAGTAAAAAGAAAAGTCTCAAAATAAACAGGAACAAAATTACAACAGGGAATGTCAAATGCAAGTAAGATCCTATTCTCCTGATCCTTCAGTCCAGCGGTAGGGCCCATCATTAGAGTTCAAGATGACACTTTTATTCTTTTAAAAGCTTTGGATTGGGGTTTCCCCAATTAACAATGCTGTGATGGTTTCACGTGGACAGCAAAGGGACTCAGCCATCCATACACGTGTGTCCATGCTCCCCCAAACTCCCCTCCCAGCCAGGCTGCCGCGTCACACTGAGCAGAGTTCCCTGTGCTGTCCAGCAGGTCCTTGCTGGTTCTCCTTGTTAAATCCAGCAGTGTGTCCATGTCCACCCCTCACTCCCTGACCATCCCTTCCCCCATCCTCCCCCCTGGAGACCATAAGGTTATTACAGAGGATTGAGCAGAGTTCCCTGTGCTGTCCAGCAGGTCCTTGCTGGTTCTCCATGTTAAATCGAGCAGTGTGTCCATGTCCATCCCAGACTCCCTGACTATCCCTTCCCCCATCCTTCCCCCTGGAGACCATAAGGTTATTACAGAGGATTGAGCAGAGTTCCCTGTGCTGGACAGCAGGTCCTTGCTGGTTCTCCATGTTAAATCCAGCAGTGTGTCCATGTCCGTCCCTCACTCCCTGACCATCCCTTCCCCCATCCTTCCCCACCTGGGAACCCTAAGTTGATCCTCTAAATCTGTGAGTCTCTTTAAGACGACCCTTTAAAACTCTCTCCTAATGATGACTTGAACTGGGTGCATTTTAGTTAATGACACGGAATGCTTTTTAGCAGGATTTGAAAAATAACACCATCTTGGAAACTGCCTTTGCAGCCGTGGTGGACAGTTTCTAGTGCCTGTCCTGTCTGGCACGGGGGACAGTGGAGGTAATTGAAACACAGAAGCTCCGCGTCTTTTAGTACACAGCCACCGGGACGCTAGGGTTTCCCAGGTACCACTAGGGGTAAAGAACCCGCCTGTCAACGCAGGAAACCTCCGAGAGGCTGCTTCAGTCTCTGGATGGGGAGGGTCCCCTGGAGGAGGGCACGGCAACCCATTCCAGTATCCTGAGAATCCCAGGGACAGAGGAGCCTGGTGAGGCCGCAGTCCACGGGGCCGCAAAGAGCCGGACACGCCTGAGCAACTGAGCACAGCGCTCATCGCAACGCAGCGCCCCAGGTGCCCCTCCTTCATCTGCCCCCGTCTGCGTCAGCATCTGCGATTAACTCTGTGCCTGTGATTTGTTCCCGTTGAATCGACGCCTCCGTCAGCCCTGCGATGGGCCTGCCGTGCGTGCAGACTATCACGCTGCCTTTAAGGAGCGATGCCGAGATGCGTGAGAGCCTCGGGGCTGTCAGCCCCACGGGCTGGTGATCATGTCGGCTTCAGACAGCGCAGGAGGCGCGTCACCGCTCGCTGGAAAGCGCTGTCGGAGAAGACGGTCTCCACAGCCCCTTTTAGAGAGCTGGTGGGAAGCTGTCATGTAACACAGACAGTTCCGTGCCAGGCTCTGCGAGGCCCCAGTGGCGTCGGGTGGGGAGGGAGGGAGGTTCAAGACGGAGATCTGCGTATACTTGCAGCTGACTCACGTTGCTGCACGGCAGAAAGCAACGCAACTTGCGAAGCTATTATCTCTCGATTAAAAGCACATTAAAACAAAGAATTACATGTGTGTGTAAAGGAGTCCCTTTGCCGTGCGGAGCAAATGAGCGTAACTCTGCAAACCAGCTGTCGTTCAGCTGCTCGGTCGTGTCCAACTCCACAGCCCCGTGGACTGCAGCCCGCCACGCGCCTCTGTGCGTGGGGTTCTCCGGGCGAGAATACTGCAGCCGTGCCCTGCTGCAGGGGATCTTCCCAGTGCAGGGAGAGGACGGAGGGATGGAGAGAGCCTCCCCCAGCCCCCTTCACAGCCCTGTAAGAATTCGCTTCCTGCCTTGACCCCCCACGCCAACCCCCGCCCCCAACAGAAAACATCGGCGATGAGACATTTGGCCGCCAGACCCAATTCCATCGGCCTTCAAGACTCACCTCCCGGGTGGCTGTGGTTCTATCTGCGATATCAAAGGAGGTGTCCTCTAGATTTATCGCCGAGTCCTACAGTAAATCACCGTCTGACACTAATCCCCGTCGGGGCCGAGGGCAGCCCGACGCACGTGTGGGGGCTCCGGCCGATCGCGCAGCGGCATCCCTGCCTTCCAGGCTTCCTGGCTGAGGACGGTGACCTTGAGAATGTCCGCGTGGAGCCCGCCCTGGTGGCAGGGGGCCGTAGGTGGAGTGATATCCCCAAAGACAGACATCCACGTCCCCACCCCTGGTGCCTGTAAATAGAACCGTACTGGAAACAGGGGCTCTGCAGAGGTGATGGAGTGAAGGTCTGAGATGAGGTCCTCCTGGACGGGGGTGGCCCTAAACCCCATGGCTGGCCCTTATAAGACACAGAAGAGACTCGGACGCAGAGGAGAAGCCACGTGGAGACGGAGGCAGACAGGAGGGAGGCGGCCACCAGCCTAGGGACAGACACCTGGAGCCCCCAGAAGCCGGAAGAGGCGGGAAGGACCCTCCCCTGGAGCCTCTGCAGGGAGCCCAGCCCTGGGACCCCCTGGACCTCACATGTCTGGTCTCCAAGACCGGGGGGACACAGATGAATATTTGCTGTTTTGAGCCACATGTTTTGGGGTGAGGTGTCTTGACAGTCCCAAGGCCCGCAAAGCCATGCATCACCCCAGGGGCTTAGGCCAAAACAGCAGCAGGCAAAGCCGAGGAAGGCTCGGAATGAGGAGTGGAAAGCAGATTGCATGGAATGATGCTTGTAACCGTAACACAGCGACGTGGCTGTCCAGGACTCGCTCGCACACCCAGAGCTAACGGGCAGGTTCTGCGCCCAGGGCAGGGCTGCGTGGTGCTGAAGAATGGATGGGGAATCAGCCTGCAGCCAGAGTGCTCTGTCAACGGACCCTTGAGTGGCTTCCATGCCTTGGCTAGCAGCTCTCCTGGGGGCCCAGATGGTAAAGAATCTGCCTGCAGTGCAGCAGACCGAGATTCAATCCCTGGGCCAGGAAGATGCGCCGGAGGAGGGCATGGCAACCCACTCCACTCTTCTTGCCCGGAGAATCCCAAGGACAGAGGAGCCTGGGGGGCTGCAGTCCACAGGGTCGCAAACAGTCAGACACGACTGAGCGACGAACACTTTCACTCTCAAGAAAGCTCTGCCTGCGTCTCCTCTCTTTGCCCACTTACTGGGCGTGGGCGAGCGTGGGTCTCCCTCCTGCAGTTCGCCTGGGGGAGTGACTTGATGCTGGCCACCAGGCTGGCTAATGTAGAGGGTTTCTCCGCATCCTTCATCTTTAGGTTCCGCACATAAGGGAGGTCATTCCACACTTCTCCTCTGTCTGACTTACTTCAGTTCATGTGACGACCTGAGGTCCAGCCATGTCGAGGCAATTGGCAGCCCTTCAGTCTTTTTCATGGCTGAGTAGTATTCCACTGAGTTTACACACCACCCCCTCTCTGTCCATTCATCTATCAGTCGAAGGACTGGGCGTCTGTAATCACCTTATGGTTCCCAGGGGGGAGGATAGGGGAAGGGACAGTCAGGGAGTCTGGGATGGACATGGACCCACAGCTGGATTTAACATGGAGAACCAGCAAGGACCTGCTGGGCAGCACAGGGAACTCTGCTCAATACTCTGTAATAACCTTATGGTCACCAGGGGGAAGGATGGGGGAAGGGACAGTCAGGGAGTCTGGGATGGACGTGGACACACTGCTGTATTTAACACGGAGAACCAGCAAGGACCTGCTGCCCAGCACAGGGACCTCTGCTCAGTGTCACGTGGCCGCCTGGGTGGCAGGGGAGTTTGGGGGGGAAGGGATGCACGTATATGCAACGCTGATTCCCTTCGCTGTTCACCTGAAATTATATAACATTGTTAACTGGCTATGCCCCAAAACAGAATGAAAAGTTCGGAAAGAAAAAGTTAAGAATAGCGGGTTTCTCTTCCGCTGCAGGATGGAAACCTGACCCAACAAGAGCGGCTCTGGGGATTTCAGCACCCCTGCCAGCCTCAGAGTCCACGTCGGTCTCCGCCCGGTGAGTCACCGGCAGGAGACGGAGTTCCCACAGACACCGGCAGGGCAGTTGTCTTTCTTCATCAAAGAAGACCCATCAGCGAGGTCCTGGGCGGCGGCGGAGGCGGGAGGAAAAATCACAGCTGCTTCTGCTGGTGGGGATGGAAGCGAGCCTGTGTCCACAGCGCCTCGAATCACCCCAGAGAACAAAGAGCCCTGTGGTTTCCTGGGCTGCCTGCCCCGCCGCCCGGGACGCCTCTGTGGGCGTCCAAGGAGCCCCCGGAGGAGTTCGTTAAAGGAACGCCTCGGAGGAGGGCAGGGCCCGCGTGCTTTCTTGCGGTCCACGCAGAGCCCAGCCCACGTCTCCACAGCCCTGAGCTACTTGCAGCCGCACAGAGACAGGCATTTCCAGCACGGCCGAGCTCGCACCACGCGAGCCGTAACATGTCTTACACGGAGCGCGGCGTGGGGAGGGTGATTGTGATGTAAACCTCCCGTCGAGGACTCCTGGCAGCGTCTGTCGGATGGCGCGTGGAGAGGAGCGGGAGGTGGGAACAGAAACCCAGATGCCTGAGTGTCTGTCGCAGGAAAACAGCTGCGGGGGGGACACTGTCACACACGCATGTCACAACATGTACACACGTGTCGCCTCTTGGACTGGCCGCTGCCCCTGGAGCAGACATGACGGAGACGCGTCACAGGGAAGAGAATCACGCCGGAGGGTGAATGGTGGTCGAGTCACTGAGTCGTGCCCGACTCTCAGGACCCCGTGGACC